>NC_086115.1:46992206-47323456 GCF_963921235.1 Mobula hypostoma | reverse complement strand
TCAACCATTGGGCTCTTGTACAGAAGATGATAGCTGCACTCATTCTACTTCTGGTGTTCCCAATACCAATGATATCACTTAAGGTCTCTTAATCTTGTTATTTCATGCTCTCGTTATTAATTGCTATTAATATATATTTGTATTTACATAGTTTGTTGTTCATTGATCCTGTTTACAGTTACTGTTCTGCAGATTTGCTGAATATGCCCACAGGAAAAAGAATCTCAGAGTTGTGTTGGTGACATGTATATACTCTGATAATAAATTTTACTTTGAACTTTAAGTAATTAAACCTAATATTTAAGACCATAAAATATATGAGAAAAATTAGGCTATTTGGTCCATCGAGTCTGCTCTGCCATTTCATTATGGCTAATCCAATTTTCATCTCAGCCCCAATCTCCTGCCTTTTCCCCACAACCCTTCATGCCCTGACCAACCAAGAATCTATCAACTTCTGCCAAAATAGTTTTCAGTTCATCCATCATTTCCTTGTCTCACATTACTACCTCTCTGGCATCATTCTCCAATGGTCTGTTGTCCACTCTCTCCTCTCTTTTACGCTTTATGTATCCGAAGAAACATTTGATATCCTCTTATTCCATCTTTACCATCTTAATGATTTTGTTAGTTATCTTCTGTTGGTTTTTAAAAGCTTCCCAATCCTCTAACTTCCCACTAATTTTTGCTCTATTGTATGCCCCCTCTTGGGCTTTTATATTGGCACACATGGTATCGCTTTTTTAATTTATTTGTTGAGATACAGCACAGAATCAGCAATTCCAGCCCTTTAGGCCATGACACCCAGCCACTCCCTAATTCCCAACCATTCTCTATGGCTCTTCACACGGCTTTAGACCACCTAGACAACACAAACACCTGTGTCAGGATGCTGTTCATCGACTATAGCTCAGCCTTTAATACCATCATTCCCACAATCCTGATTGACAAGTTGCAGAACCTGGGCCTCTGTACTTCCCTCTGCAATTGGATCCTTGACTTCCTAATGGGAAGACCACAGTCTGTGCGGTTCGGTGATAACATATCCTCTTTGCTGACGATCAACACTGGCACACCTCAGGGGTGTGTGCTTAGCCCACTGCTCTACTCTCTGTATACACATGACTGTGTGGTTAGGCATAACTCAAATACCATCTACAAATTTGCTGACGATACAACCATTGTTGGTAGGATCTCAGGTGGTGATGAAAGGGCGTACAGGAGTGAGAGATGCCAACTAATGGAATGGTGCCACAGCAATAACCTGGCACTCAACGTCAGTAAGGCAAAAGAGCTGATTGTGGGCTTCAGGAAGGGTAAGACGAAGGAACACATACCAATCCTCATCGAGGGATCAGAAGTGGAGAGAGTGAGCAGCTTCAGGTTCCTGGTTGTTAAGATCTCTGAGGATCTAACCTGGTCCCAACATACTGATATAGTTATAAAGAAGGCAAGACAGCAGCTATACTTCATTAGGAGTTTGAAGCGATTTGGCATGTCAACAAATACGCTCAAAAACATCTATATTGGACCGTGGAGAGCATTCTGACAGACTGCATCACTGTCTGGTATGGAGGGGCTACTGCACAGGACCGAAAGAAGTTGCAGAAGGTTGTAAATCTAGTCAGCTCCATCCTGGGTACTAGCCTACAAAGTACCCAGGACATCTTTAGGAAGCGGTGTCTCAGAAAGGCAGTGTCCATTATTAAAGACCTCCAGCTCCCAGGGCATGATCTTTTCTCACTGTTACCATCAGGTAGGAGGTACAGAAGCCTGAAGGCACACACTCAGTGATTCAGAAACAATTTCCCCTCTGCCATCCGATTCCTAAATGGACTTTGAAGTTTTGGACACTACCTCACTTTTTAAAATATACAGTATTTCTGTTTTTGCACATTTTTAATGTTGTTTATTTTTATGTTTTATTTTATTTATTTTTTTTCTCTCTGCTAGATTATGAATTGCATTGAACTGCTGCTGCTGAGTTAACAAATTTCACGTCACATGCCGGTGATGATAAACCTGATTCTGATTCTGATACTGATTTAATCTGAGCCTAACCACAGGACAATTTGCAATGACCAATTAACCTACCAACCAGACTGTTGGAGGAAACCAGATCACCCAGAGGAAACCCACACGGTCACGGAAAGAATGCACAAACCCCTTACAGAGAGCAGCATGAGCAATAGGAGCAAGGTTAGGCCAGCAGACCCATCAAGCCTGCCCTGATACTCAATATGACCATGGTTGATTTATGTAAGTATTATCTATTCTGTGTCAATTCCCCTTAGCCATCAATTATTTATCTATTTCCACCTTAAATATATCTAATGACTTGGAGTCCATCAGCCTTGGGCAAAGAATTCCAAAGATTCACTAACCTCTGAGAAAAGAAATGCCCAGGCAATTTAGTTTTTTTATGACTGGCCCCTTATTCTTGCCTCTCTCACTACTGAAATCTGCTTGATCAGATTATGACTTCCCGCATGTTCTCCTATTACCTCCTTAGTAACTCGTTCTAATATTTTTACAATAATTGACATTGACCTATAGTTATGTGAATAAATGTATAAAACTGGCAGTCTTCCAGTCCTCCAGCACTTCTCCAGAATTGAAGTCTTTTTGGAAGATCATGGCCAAAAGATTCATTATCTCTGCAAGCACTTCATTTTGGATCTTGGGGTGCAATCATGGTTCTAGGGGACTTATCAGATGTTAGTTCCATTAATTTGCCAAATACTAATTTTCTAGTGATGGTAATTCTTTTTAATTATGCCTTGTTGTAGTATATTTTACCATAAAAACTCCTATAAAATAACTGTTTGATTTCTCTGCCATTTCCTTACTTCTCATAATCACTTCCCTAGCCTTAATCTCTGAGAAACAAAGTGTTCACTTTGATATCTTCCTTTTGTGTACTTAAAGAAGCTCTTATTTTCATTTTATGATATTTCTAATTTTCCCCCTGTTATTTTCCACTGAATGTTTTGGTCCTCCTTTGCTGGATTCTAAAGTTATCCCAATCTTTATTCCAATTTTTGCTACCATGTATGTATTCTCATTTAACTTAATACCCTGCTTAATTTTGTTGGTTAACCATGATTGACTCATCCTCCCCTTTAAATTTTTCCTGCTCATTGGGGTATGTTTTTGCTGGGTGACATGAATCATCTTCTTACATTGTCTTACATGCTCATCTACTTGCCTAGTCCACTTTAGCAATTTTATCCTCATTTCTTCGTAATTCCCTTTACTTAAATTTAACACAGCTACTTCAGACCCATATTTCTCACTTCATGTGGTTGCTAAAACATTTCATGCTGTGATCACCACTTCGTTGAAGTGTTTCTGACTTTGAGCTCATTTATTAAACTTGTCTCGTTACACATTACCAGATCCAAAATAGCCTGTTCCCTGTTTAGTTTCATAATATATTGCTCTACAAAACTATCTTGAATGTTCTCTTTGAATTCATTCCCATGGCTACCACGTCCAATTGTACTGACCCAATCTATATGCAGATTAAAGTTACCCATGGTTAATACACTTTTCTTTCCACATGCTCCCATTATTTTCTGACTTTTACTTTTAACCTCCACTATAATAACTATCCTGAAGCCAATGCAGCATTGCTACCACTGTTGTCTTTCCCTTATTATTTTTAGTTCCATCCAAATGGACTGCTTAGATTATTTCTCATGGCTGTACTTCCTTCAACTCTTATCAGTAAGGCTACCTCACCAGCTTTTCTTTCCACTATGCCTACATAGTGCTTTTAATTCATTGATTTTACTTTTGGATAAAGAACTCTTAATCTTGTCTTTTTCTCACTCTTCTCCTCATTACCCAATCTGTTAATTATTATATCTCTGTATGTTTCATGTTTTTCTTTTGTGCGCCTTACCCTTATGCTTTATATTTTTGACTTTCATTTACAATTTCTCTCCAACTCCTTGCTCATGCCCCAGCTATGCTGTTAAAGCATCACTAACACAACGAGCAAAGACTGCCACAATGATATTGGTGTCAGTCCCGCTTGAGTGTAATCTTTCTAAGTTGCACAGGTCCCATATTCCCCAGAACTTGTACAATATCTGAATAATCTAAATCTCACCCTCCCAAACCATTCCTCTAGGCTTGCATTCATCTCATCTACCCTTGTGTTACTGCTTTTGCTAGCATGTGGCACTAAGAGTAATCAAGAGATTAAAATCTGCTGAATCCTAATTTCTAATTTATCTCCTAACTCTCTACATTCTCCTTACTGGACCTCATCAATTTTGTTTTAATTCTTGTGGTTGGTACCGAACTGTACAATGACCACTGCTTGTTCATCCTTCTCTCCCACATTGCCTTGCAGCCATTTTATGATATCCTTGACCTTGCAAGAGGCAACACATCATCCTGGAGTCATATTTGCAGCAGTAGAAATGCCTTTCTGTCCCTCATGCAATTGTAAGTCCTTCATTTTGCTGTAGCTCTCCCACTCTTTTCCTCCCTTCCAATGCAGATTAGCTGCTCATGGCACCACAGACTTGATTCTTCCCCTGAGAAGTTGTCTTCTTCATTTGTATTCAAAATGGGGTGTCCCAAATGGATTTCTGCATTACCTGTCTTCCTCAGCTCTGCCTGATGGTCAACCAATCGTGTTCTGCTTGCGTGGGTGTTACTCTGCCCTGTGATGACCTCTTTAAACATGTTGTCCATGAAGATCTCATCCTAGCAAATACTCTTCAGTGATTTCACCTACTGAAGATCATGGACTTTTACCAGCTGTAGCTGGAGATGCTTCATGTTCATCCCAGATACAGGCTGTTCTCTTTGCTCAGGATGACTATCCCATCTGACTGAACCAAAGCTTGTCCTTCATTCATGCCCTTTACTTTCTCTATATCAATAAATGTTATTACATTAGGGAACGTACTTCACTCTAAACACAAATAATAACTAAAAGGGTTCATCAAATTCATCATCTGTAAATAAATAAGAAGCCAAGGATAAATGGTAAAAATAGATCACAATTTTCACTTGGGTCCTGCAGTTTCCAGCATGTGTTTAATAAACTCAAATCTTCTGAAACTTCATTAAGTCAGTTTGTCAGGAACATTTAAAATAAACTTCAAGAAACAGTTTTGATTAACTTGAGCCTTTACAAATGATAGCTGTGGATATGCTTCGGAACGTTCCTTGGAACACAATTATAGTTTTGTAAGATATATATTAGCTGCTTATTTGTTATATTTTATTTCTTTTGGAAAAACTAAACACTTTCCTTAAAATGTTCAACCCATTTGAAAATATATATTCCTCAATATACAATGGAAGTAACAGTATATTTGTTTCTGATGCCCTCAGGCAATCAAGCAACCAATCTAATTGGTTCAAGCAACACACATCAAAGTTGCTGGTGAACGCAGCAGGCCAGGCAGCATCTCTAGGAAGAGGTACAGTCAACGTTTCAGGCCGAGACCCTTCGTCAGGACTAATTGGTTGTTGTCAATATTCTCCAATTCCAAACGGGAAGTAAAGCTGCTTTAATCTTCAGTATGTTAACCAGCTAACATACAGGTCAAAATATTGTCAGGTTGAAAAGACTCATGGTTCCATGTGGCCTAAAAACAGTGAAACCAAAGGAAGTGTTAAAATGAATGATTCTGGATCTCGTCTAGCTTTATCTACTGCTCCACTGTAACTGCTTCATTCGAGATTTGACTTTAAATGTCAGACATCAACAGTGCTCAATATACATTTTAAAATGCATCTACTGGTTTGTAAAGAATGCTGTTGCTATCTGAAGTTTAAAATTGCAATTGGTTAAAATGAGATAGAACGGGAGCTGTCAATTATTTGATGTTATCTCCCTGGTCCAGTGCATCCCACGATTTTCATTATGATAAAACAGGTTATGAGTCAGAGATGAGAGCCTTGGAAACTTTATCTAAACCAGATGAAATAACTGACAGATTTTTATGAACTGCCATTGGATCAGCTCAAGATAAACATCAAGAAAATGGCTGGAATTGAAAAGAAAATGAGTTAGAATTAATCAAATTCCATTTTGTTCCAGATTTATCTTCTGAATTCATAACTAAAAGGAAAATATTTAATTATGTAAATGTACGGAAAGCTGAATCTTCAGAACCTGTTTCAAAATATAATTCTCTGCATTTGGTTAACACAGTGTACAAGAAGTGTTAAAATTCTCTTCACATAGTGATTGTAAGGTTCCTTAGGGAGTGGAAAAAGTACTGGAGTGTTAAAGCAGTATTGACCAGTGTATTTGCCATTAACCTCGTGTGGCTAATTTTGAAGGTGGTTGCAGTTAAATATATTTTTGATGAAGAGATAAAAAAATAAATAATAAATAAATAACATTATGTATGTGAATTCCTTACACACTTACATAGTTGAGCATATGTACTTTGTGTATTAGATTGTAAAATGCTGTAACAAAAAAATGCATGAGCATTATTTAAACAGAAGCTTCATTTTCTTGCTACTGCTTATTACAGGCTGAACTGACATTTTACATATGTGTAAACACCATGGAATTCAATTGGCTGGGAACTCCAAGAACAGGAGAGCTTGCAGGGTGGTCAGACGGACTGTTCAGAAGCACCGCTCTGGGCCATAGTAGAAAAAATTCCAGCCTGAAATGAGCCATTCAATGAAGGCTCATCCGTGAAGCAAGTGGCCATGTTCTTCTTAAAGAGCTGCAGCAGATCTGGTAACTCTTATTTGGATGACGTTTGCTCTTGCAGTTAGGCAGAGGCCCAGAAGCTTCACTAAAATGGGTGACATTTGATGAATTAATTTCACAATTCCTAACTTCGCTGAAAGAATTATGGTGAAAGAATGATGGTATATGTCCACATTGTGCCATGCAGGAACAAATACCTCCGCAGTGTAAGTCCAAGTATCATATTATTTATGAAAATTCCTGACTGGTGTGAGGACAACTTGCAGTAGTGTAGCGGTTAGCGTGACACTATTACAGCTTGGGGTGTTCTGGCTTTTGAAGTTCAATTCCAGCGCCGTTCTGTAAATAGTCTCTATACGTCCTCCCTGTGGAACGTATGGTTCTCCCTGGGCGCTCCAGTTTCCTCCCACAGTCCAAAGACGTACTGGGTAGGTTAATTGGTCATTGTAAATTATTCCGTGATTAGGTTAGGGTTAATTGGGGTTGTGGGGTTGCTGAAGTAGCATGGCTCGAAGGGCCAGAAGTGCTTATTCCACGCTGTATCGCTAAATAAAATAAATAACTTCAGCATAATCTTTCCCGAGGCTACTTAGTAACACTTAATGAAAACCATTGTATTAAATATTAACACTGATTAAAGTTGTACAGTCTCGTCGTTTATCATAAGGCATTCTTTTAGCAGTCGCTCAGTTTTAGTAGTAAAAGAATAATACACCAATGCATTGTATTGTGTGAAAAGTAAAATGCTCTAAAATCTTAAGATGAATAGTAAACCAATGCATTTGCTTTTCATAACTTTATTCAGGACTGTCAAAAGTAGTGCATAAAACAAAGAACATAGAAGAGTATGGCACAAGAACAGGCCATTCAGTCCGTAATTTTGTGCAGGACCAGCTGAAAAGCAAATCAAAAACACACAAACACTAATCCTTCTTACCTACACCATGTCCATATCTCTCCATCTTCCTTAAATCCATGTGCCTATCCAAATGTCTCTTAAAAGCCTCCAATGTATTTGCCTCTACCATCATACCAGGCAGTTCACATCCTGACATCCATGACTCTATGAGTAAAAGATTTACCCCTCACATCTCCCTTGAACCTACTGCCTCTCAGCTTCAATGCATGCCTTCTGGTATTAGGCACCTGAACCCTGGGAAACCGATGCCCTCTGTCCACCCTGTCTATGCCTCTCCTCATCTTGTAAACCTCTATCAGATCTCCCCTCAACCTCAGACACTACAGAGAAAACAACCCAAGTTTCTCCAGCCTCTGTGATAGCACATGCCCTCTAAACCAGGCAGCATCCTGGTAAAGCTCTTCTGCACCCTCTCCAAAGCGTCAACATCTCTCCTACAGTACGCAATACTCAGATAGCAGTTTGTATGCTACGTAATATGTAGTTGAATTTTACAGTGTATACAGCAGTCCTGTTGAATTAGTTTGTAATCAGTATTTACACTGACTTTTTCTGATAACATTGATGTTAAACTTCGTCACTTTTCATGGTGTGTCTCAGCCAACTTCCTGTTTGAACACTATTCCCCAGTATGCTGCAATGTCAAAATGTGAGAGCAAATATTAGCTGTAGTTGTAGTGATCATTTCAGGTTTTAAATAATGGTGCTGTTTGCCCTTGTCATTATTGATAATATGACGAGAATGCTGTTCGCAGATCATCTCTCCCAGGCTGTCTGTGTCAGGTGGAGGGCTGCAGACTGAAAAAGGCTTGTTAATTCTTGTCACAAATTAGTGATTTCTTTCATCCTTGCCAATGGTAATACAGCTTCCTTGAAATAATTATGCGTACCTTTTTGTTGAGGGTGAGTTCTATTCACACTTCTGATGGTGGAGCACATTGCAATAGTACTTTTTTCCCAAATATAGGGATGAAGCCATTCTGCATTAACTCTGCCAGTCTCTCATTCATCAACCCAACAGAATACTAGAGCAGCCCATTTCCTGATCAAAGAGTTGAATTATACATATATTTCTCAGAACATAGAAACCAAGAAAAAATTGTGGCCCTTCAGTATGAGGCCTTAGAAACAAGCAGGTAAAAATCTCTGGAGTTCTGCAGGTGACTCCGTTTGCACAATAAATCATAAGTGAGAGCTGAACTCTCTTAAACAGCAAGGCTTTTCTTGCTTACCCACTGAATACCTCACTACTGTGTTGCAGTAAATCAAGGTAGCTATGGATATGGTAGTGGAGTGATTAAGTTCCTGGGCTACCAGTCAGAGTTCATGACCATTGATCCAGAAATACATTGAAATCCCAGCACATCAGCTGGGAAAATATATCACGTGGAATTTTTGTACAAACCTTGTCAAAGAAATTACCAGATTGTTGTCAATCCCCATCCAGTTTGCTAATATCCTTCAGTGAAGGAAATTGGATGTCCTTACTCAGACTGTTATAATGCAATTCTAGACTGTCAGTCTTGGTAACTCTTAATCTCTTCCACAGTTCATGGACAACAAGGAAAGGACAATACTCGCTGGCCTAGCCAGCAATGTCCATGTTCTTTGAACTGTAAAGAAAAAGGTGAAAATCCTTCCCTTAGCTTTAAATTTGTATATCCAACATGCATAGGAACTGTCAGGAGACAAAACTGGAGGGTGTGGAATAAACATTACTGGGATTATGAAGTAGAAGGAAGATGCAACAGTTTGACCCAATGCAGAGTGCACACAAAATTTGTGCTGCTCCCTGAAAAGCAATGTTTTTAGCATCCAGCACTAATCAGACTGCTGTGAGTTCTGTCACATAATCAGAGATAAGTTTTACTGATCATCACCCACTGGTACCAATGATAATGAACACCATTTTGTACCTCAAAAGATCAAGTGCTTTGTGGCTCCAAGTGATGAAATCATGTTGCAGATGCATCATGTATCCAGCATGCCAGGCAGCTGGGGATGGAAAAACAGAGTTAATATTTTGGGTTGAAGAACTTTTCCTAGTAAAAATATACTTCTAATGCTTTTGCTTCTGTGTTTCTCACATCTTCTTGAAAGACTCAATTAAACACGTGAACAAACACTCAGATTTCCCGACAATCATTTGACGCCTTTGTCGATGAAATGATCAAGGAAGCCCACCGAGACCACAGCAAAATGGCGGTGAGAGGGGGTGACACTGAAGTGAATGAGAAGAGCTGTGTTGTTGTAAGAAGTCTGCATCCCTATTGATTGGTCAACCTATCAAATCTCATCTCCTAGTGATTTTAAAAGTGATACATACTTGCCAATCGTATGCTGACATACTTAATTAGGATTTTACCTAACATTCGCATGTCTCACATTTGACGTCACTTCACTCACATCTTGCAGCTTGTGCGGACTGTTCATTGATTGAAGGTATATTGCCCATGCAAACACATTGGAAGAGATACACTGATACATACTCCTGAGAAACTAGCACACAATAGAAGTGTCTGCAAACTGGGCAAACAATTATCTCAACCACTGAGAGGGTTGTGCTGTTGTTATTGTAATGACTTAGATATGATGTGCAACAGCAGCAAGGAGCCCACTGAAGATTCTGTTTATATCAGTATCCTTCACCTCAACTATATGAAAACCTCAGATAGTGTAAGCGTGCAACTGTTAGGGGAAAGGGACATAAGCATATAGATCAGGAGCAGCTGATTAGCTTGTTCCACCAATGAAATAATGGCTAGTTTATGATTGCAATCTGTATTATCACCTTTAACTGATCTGCTTTAAAGGTTACCAAAACTTTTAAATCTCGCATGTATAATACCTAGCAGTTGATTTTCTATTGATTGCTGTAAGTAGAAGACTATGCCTATAAAATATTTCTGAATTTTGCTCTTGAAAGATCTAGTTCTAATTTTAACCTCTTTATCCTTGATCCTTTAAACAGTGAAAATACTTACTTTTCATTTACCCCATCAATTCCACTCTTGTAAAATCGCAACAAACTGCCTATTAGCTATATAGATGTGAGAGAATAAACTCTAGTATTATTTTCTCTTTCTATGCTATATTCCCACCATTCTAACTATCTTTTAAACCTCAATCAGGCCGCCCATTAACTTATATACATTCAGGGCCATTTTATTAGGTATACCTATACACCTGCTCATTAGTGCAAATATCTAATTAGCCAATCATATGGCAGCAGCTCAATGCATAAAAGCATGCAGACATGGTCAAGAGGTTCAGTTGTTGTTCAGACCAAACGTCAGAATGGGGAAGAAATGTGATCTAAGTTACTTTGACTGTGGAATTGCTAGTGGTGCCATACTGGGTAGTTTCAGTATCTTACAAACTGTTGACTTCCTGGTATTTTCATACACAACAGTCTCTGGAGTTGACAGAAAATGCTGCAGAAAGGAAGTAACCAGTAAGTGGCTATTCTGTGGGTGGAAGTGCTTTGCTAAGGAGAGACGTCAGAGGAGAATGACCAGATTGGTTCAAGCTGACAGGAAGGTGACATTAACTCAAATAACCATGTGTTACACCTGGAGTATTGTGTGCAGTTTTGGTCCCCTAATCTGAGGAAAGACATCTTTGCCATAGAGGGAGTACAAAGAAGGTTCACCAGATTGATTCCTGGGATGGCAGGTCTTTCATATGAAGAAAGACTGGATGAACTGGGCTTGTACTCGTTGGAATTTAGAAGATTGAGGGGGGATCTGATTGAAACGTATAAGATCCTAAAGGGATTGGACAGGCTAGATGCAGGAAGATTGTTCCCGATGTTGGGGAGGTCTAGAACGAGGGGTCACAGTTTGAGGATAGAGGGGAAGCCTTTTAGGACCGAGGTTAGGAAAAACTTCTTCACACAGAGAGTGGTGAATCTGTGGAATTCTCTGCCACAGCAAACTGTTGAGGCCAGTTCATTAGCTATGTTTAAAAGGATGTTAGATATGGCCCTTGTGGCTACAGGGGTCAGGGGGTATGGAGGGAAGGCTGGGTTCTGAGTTGGATGATCAGCCATGATCATAATAAATGGCGGTGCAGGCTCGAAGGGCCGAATGGCCTACTCCTGCACCTATTTTCTATGTTTCTATGTTTTCTATGTTACAACAGTGGTCCGCAGGAGAACATACCACTGAATGCACAACATGTTGAGCCTTGAAGTGGATGGGCTACAACAGCAGAAGACCGCACTAGGTTCCACTCCTGTACTTAATAAAGTGGCCACTGAGCGTAGATGACAGAAGATATATCCCAGTGTAATCTATTATTTCTAAGTATTATCTCTTCCAAGTTCTCTCTATTCTTCCTATCTTGTGGTATCAAGGTGCCATCAAACCAGGGTCTACTATAGTTGTGAAATAATTCATTTCAAACTTCCTTCACTCTATTGCAAAATAAGCAAATCATGAAGTATATATGAGCTGTAGAATCAAGGAGTCATTAGGGTACAGAGCCACAGGATATGACTCTGCTCATCCTGCCTCAATTCATCAATTATTTACACATTCAGCTCAATTAGTATTGAACTAAATAATTTATCTTTCACGTGAATAAGCCTTCTGGAATTGTATTCTATCCATAATACGCATCAGGTAGTACTTAAATGCTGCAAATCGTAAAAATTGTAAATGACCACAATTCTTCACGATCGTACTTTATGACAACATTTTGGAAGAAATCACTTCATCCACTCAGAGTTGGATTTTGAAGGCCTTTACTGTCCTTTAGATTGTTTTGGCTATTTACATGAACGTCATTAGTCAGGCAGTGCTTTATGGGTCAAAAGGCCTGTTCCTATGTTCTATCAAAGCCTTGTCTGTAATGCCTAACAAACCCTTGCAAACTTCCTTTCTTTTACTTATTCAAGAGATGTAACTTTTGCAGACTGAGCCAGCATTTAATTGTCTATCCCTAACCTTCCTTGAGAAGCAGATAGTGAGCTGCCTTCGATGACAATTCATCCATTTCCCTGTCCAATGGCACAAAATTGCTTCTGAGCAATCTTGTTTCCTTAAAAAGAATATGAGGGGACATCCTGTAGAAAGATGGATTGTCTGCCTTTTTTTCCAGGGTAGCGTAATCTGTAACGAGAGGGTATGGGTTTAAGGTGTGTTGGAATTGGTTGTATTTTTATTTTTAATAACTTTTTAGCAAGAATTAATGTATAGTTTTACTAACATTTTTAACTTGTATTTTTCACAATATGTGGAGCTAGACTCCACTTACTGGTGGCAAAGCGATATAACAGTTACATAGCGGTTTATCATCTTTCATTTTTCATTCGCTAAGTCTTAAACATGCTATGCCTGTTTGTCTTCTAATTGACCCTTCACTTCTCTCAAGAATGTGCCCTTACCTCAGTATAAGAGTGTCAGTTTCTGTGAAAATCACCATCTAGTCTTTGTTCTTAGCATCTTGCATGTGTTCTTAGTATCTTGTCTTCATTGTTTCCTGAGGTTCTTCCCTTCAGTCTCATATACTCTGTACCTGTTCCTTGGCTTATTCTTTAAATAAATGAATATAAAGCAGCAAGTTTTTAACTCATTCTTGGAGCCCTAAAGGAACCTGTGGATCAAAAAAGTCTCCAGGTCCAACAGGTGAGAGGGGCCTGAGAGGTAGGTTTTTCACACAGGTAAGTGGGTATAAGGAAAGAGCTGTCAAAAGAAATGTTAGAGGCAGGGACGTTTACAGCATTTAGAGGACATTTGGACCGGTACATAGATAGGAAAGGTTTTGAGGAATATGGGCCATATGCAAGTAAATGGGATTAATTCAGGAAGATAGCCTAATTGGCATAGATGAGATGGTACAAAGGACCTAATTCCATTCTGTGTGCCTCGAGAAAAAAAATCAATTTTAATATCCCTTTCTGATATGTTATCATTCTATTTTTGTCATTGTTATCCTATTTATCAGTGTTCATAAACCAAGTAGTGCTAGCTATGGTTAGTAGTGCTGAAGGGAACTACAGAAATTTAGCTGTTTTGACTAGACGGTAGTCCCAGTCTCAAATAAGTCTGGAAGATGTTGATTAACAGATGTATTAGCAGCCATCATACTGATTGATTGCTGTACAGCAATGGGAGTCCAGCAGCAGTGCTTTGCCTCATTAACAGTCTACTGCAGCATACTTGGGAATCTGATTCTTTGATCGCATACTAGATAGATATAGTACAACACTAGACACACTATTAATTTCCATGAGCATTCCAGGTTGGGAAAATAGCTCTTCAAGGAGTGATGCCTCAGAAAAACGGCATCCATCATTAAGGACCCCCATCACCCAGGTCATGCCTTGTTCTCATCACCACCATCAGGAAGGAGGATGGAAGCCTCAAGGCACATATACAACAATTCACAAACAGCTTCTTCTCCTCTGCCATCCAAGTTATGAATGGATATTGAACGCATGAACCCTACCTCACTACTTTTTATTTCAGTTTTGCACTGCTTATTTAATTTAGCTATTTAATATACATATATATGAGGGGCGATTGATAGGTTCGTGGCCTAAGGTAGAAGGTGATGAGTTATACGGCTCTTGTTACATGCACATGCAGTTCAACTCATTGAGTGATTATGCAGAAAGTTTGAATTTAATAACTCATCATGGCTGATTAATATGTTTGTGGCCTGAGGTAGAAGGAGATGAGTCATTAACTTCAAACTTTCTACATAATCACTCAAAGAGCTGAACTGCAAGTGCATGTGACGAGAACTGTATAACTCATCTCTTTCTACCTTAGGCCACGAACTTATCAATCAGCCCCGCTGTGGACACTTTCTGGAGGTCCAAGATCCGTATGCTCCACGACCGCTGGACTAAGTGTGTAAATGTCGGAGGGGACTATGTTGAAAAATAAATGTGCTAGGTTTTCTAAAGTTGACTCCTTCTACCTTAGGCCACAAACTTATCAATCACCCCTCGTACTTACTGTAATCCATAGCTTATTTTTCTATTATTATATATTACAATGTACTGCTGCCGTAAAGACAACAAATTTCATGCTTTATGCCGGCGATATTAAACCTGATTCTGATTCTTAGTTATTTTTACTTATTTAAATGTGTTTTAATTCTTTTTGTATTTTTATCACTTGCAGCTGTTTTTAAAAAGTCTCTGTATGTCAGAGATACCAAAAGAAAATTGAAGTGCTAACATTGACAGGAGATGAAATTCTATCGCCGACACTGGCTTCTTTCAAAGAATTTAGGGGCATTTGGGGACAGGGATATGGTGTAATTCTTCCTTGGTCCTTCTTGCTACTGAAAGCTTTATGTCACATTGCCCATCTTCTTCAGAGAGTCATCTTAAACACCCCACTGCAACCAGCCCAGCAGAGAAAAAGGGGATCTCAAACAACATTTGCATGTGTTCTATTTCTACTAATATCCTCTTTGCAGAAGCCAAGTACCCTCCACTTGGGAAAATCGCTTCTGAAAAGTTTTACAATGGGCTCCTATCTCTCCCTTCCTCTAAATCTGTTGCTCTTCCCCTTGTTCTATTATGCTCAGTATTTAAAGGCTTCTATCTCTCAGTTTTTGGTCAACACAGTCCCAGCTTCAGCCATATCGTTCCTGTAGATTTATGAAACCAACAAACACCGCAAATGTTAAACAACACTTCTCAGTAGCAAACTTCCCTTTTAATCAGAAACTGACAAAACATACAAAGTGGTAATCCCATTAAATACCACAAGACAAAGTGCTTGGTTAGAGTAAAGAGCGGGGAACTCACCGGATGCTAATCCCTGGATTTTCTATGCATGTGGAAAAATGCTCCTATTTGTAATTAAATACCAGTTAAGCAACTGTAGGATTCAAAATCTATTTTATGTAGGGATTCCAAGTGCCTATCATGCTTGAGAGTATCATACGAACCACTGCCGTGTAAACCTTTAGGACATGTACACTAACACAAAATTGGTTCCAAGTTAACATTTTGGCTCAATGTTACAAATTACTGAGGGAGAGCTTTAAAACAACCTCCTTTAATGAAGCTCAATCAACTTCTAAACCAGAGATTCCCTACCTGGGGTCCACGGACACCTTGCTTTAATGGTATTGGTCCACGGTATTAAAAAAAGTTGGGAACCCCTGTTCTAAACTAAAAGCAGCATTTAATATGGCAATGTATTGTTTACCAGCAAACATTCCCACTCATTCTATACATGGTGCAAATCATTTAAAACTCGGCAACGCAACCATCACATCCAGTGACCATCACTGTTCCTGTTAGAGAACTCTTGTTCTCCATTTTCTTCATACTGGATTGTTACTTCAAGAAGCAATGACACTCCAATATCATTGTAGTATCTGTTGGCTCTTTAGTCTTGCTGATTGCAGAGCTATCAACAGAACAACCTTTGTTGAGGATATTAAACTCTTACTTATTTGCATGGTCTGGTGCAACATTTTATCAAAAAATCTTAAGAACAATAGAGCAGCCAGTATTTCTCAATAGGTTGAGTATCCCTTATCTGAAAATCCAAAATCCAAAAACTTCTGTAGTCTGAACATTTTTGATTGCTGACATAATGTCACAAATGGAAAATTCCACAAGGCATTGGGAAGATTCCCAGGTGATGCGTAGGTCCCTGTGCTCCACATGCAGTTCTGAGAAGCGACCTCACATATGCAATGAACAAAAGTTAATGAAAAATTGAAAAACACTGTAAAAACTGAAAAATGAAGATTTCGATCATGTATTGAAGGAGTTGATTCATCGGCGTTGTAGTGAACATGTCACTTAACAGTATGCTGATCATGAAACAAGCAAATATCTTTCACAAACTGAGAATTGAAGGTAGTTGTGAGTATTCATCAGGCTGCTTGCAGAAGTTTAAGAAAAGGCATGGCGTTAAATTTTTTAAGTGATTGCTGATCACGAAGCAGCAGTGAAATTCATTGATGAATTTACAAAGATTGTCGCTAATGAAAATCTAACACCAGAACAAGTCTACAATGCTGACTGCTTTTATACCTTTCATAAAACCTAAAAAAAATTAAAATACCAATCCAGTGTACTGTAACCTTTTAATCAAAACATGGCATCGTAGGTGGAGACTGAAAGCTTGCCATTGTTTGTTGTTTTTCAACAGCTGATTCAGGTATTTTCCCTACACTCCTGTGTTGTTTTTGTCACCCTGCTCACATTATATTAATAGTATGTAATACATTTTACTGTTCAGTACACATATGTGATGAAGAAATGAAAGACAAAAACTGCTTACCAGTAACACGTAAATTCAGAATCGGCAATTATGGTGATCTCAAGCTATCTCATTATATATTCCAAAATCCAAAACACTTCCAGCCCCAAGCATACCGGATAGGAGGTGCTTAACTTATATTATTCTTATCCTTCTGACCACTACTATGAACTTGGCCCATCAGAAAATTTTTTCTTGTGATTAAAAAATTAAACTACAGATGCCAATAAAGGCCTGGGAGCTGAAAATTTTCATGTCAAATTTAAAATTCTGCTATGTGTTCTGAGCTAATAGAGAACAAGATTGGATAGTTTTTGGAAATACTGACATTGAAACCCATAAAGTTCATTGAACTGAATGAATATGACAGACTTTATGCCAAAGTTTTGTTCACAATTTAATCTTGATGTGTGTTTTCTGGGTTAAAAAAAACAAGGAAGTATTTTTTAATTGAACCTTTCGAAATATTTGCCAAATCTGCCAAATCAGAAACTACATAAATATAGAACTTTGAAAGCTACATCACATGAACATGTCCTTTGGCCCCAGTGTCTGTACTAACCATACCAATTCTGCCTGCATGAGTCCCTCTATTCCAGGGGTTTCCAACCTTTTTTATGACATGGACCAACAGCATTCAGCAAGGGGTCCATGCACCCCAGTTTGGGAACCCTTGCTCTATTCCTTTCCTGTTCATATGCCTGCCTAGATACCTCTTAAATATTACTCTCATATCTGATTCCACCATTTCCCCTGGCACCGTGTCCCAGGCATCTACCATTGCATTTTGAAAAAAAATCTTGCCTTTCAATTTTCCTTTGAAATTTCCTCCTCTCACATTAAACCAATGTCCTTTAGAATTTGACATTCCCTCCATGGGTAAAGGACTCTTACTATCTACCCTAAGCCTCTCATAATTTTAGAAACTTCTAACAGGTCACCCCCAATCTCTGATGCTCCAGAGAAAATAACCCAAGTTTGTCTTAACTCTCCCAATAGCCAATATTCTCTAATCCAATCAAAATCCTAGTGAACCCCTTCTGAATCCTTTCCAAAGTGTTCACATCTTTCCTCTAAGATGACAATAAGAACCACACACAATACTCCTGATGTAGTCGCAACATATCTTTCTGACTTTTGTACCCAGCCCAGGACCCCGACCAGTGCGTCGACTGTGCCTCTTCCTATAGATGCTGCTTGGCCTGCTGCGTTCACCAGTAACTTTGATGTATGTTGCTTGAATTTCCAGCATCTGCAGAATTCCTGTTGTTAACATGTGTAGCCACTTTCTGGGAACTATGGACTTGTTCCCTCCGTAGATCAACACTCCTAAAAGTCCTGCCATTTACTATATATTTTCTTCTTACATCTGATCTCCCAGAGGGCAACACCTCACAATTCCAGATTAAAATCTATCTGCCATTTCTCCATCTAATTGGCCTGTATCCTGCTCTGTCTTTTGACAACCTTCCTCACTATCTGCTACTGCACTGATTGCCATGTCATCTGCAGACTGACTTATCAACCCACCTACATTTTCATCCAACAAACAACGATGGTCTCAACATTGATCCTTGCAGAATACCACTGATCAGAGACTTCCATTCAGAATAACACCTATCCACTATTTCCTATGACTAATACAATTTTAAATCTGGTCAGCTGATTCTCTATGGATCCCAGTGCCTTAATCTTCTGGCACGGCCTATCATGAGGGAGTAAAGTCCATGTATATACAACATTCACTGCTCCACCCTCATCAATCACTTCTGTTACCTCCTCAAAAAATTCAATCAGGTTTGTAAGATGTGAGACCATGGATCTGCGCCTGGAAAGTCTTCACTCTCCAGGGTGCAGGCCTGGGCAAGGTTGTATGGAAGACCAGCAGTTGCCCATGCTGCAAGTCTCCCCTCTCCACGACACCAGTGTTTCCAAGGGAAAGGCATTAGGACCCATACAGCTTGGCACTAGTGTTGTCACAGAGCAATGTGTGATTAAGTGCCTTGCTCAAGGACCCAACACGTTGCCCGGCTTGGCTGGGGCTCGAACTCACGACATTCAGGTCGCTAGTCCAATGCCTTAACCACTTGGTCACGTGCCCACAATGGTGGGATGTGAACACACCCACATAAAGCCATGCTGACTATCCCTAAGAAGTCTGCTTTCCCAAATGGAAGTAGCCTCTAACCCTAAGAATCACCTTCAAATATTTCCCTACCACTGATGGTAGGTCACTGGCTTATAATTTTCTCTAATTTTCAGATTTTTCTCTACTGTCCTTCTTAAACTGAGGAACAACACTGGCTGGTCTCCTGTCTTCTGGGATCTCACTTATGGCAAAAAAGAATACAAAGATCTCTGGCAAACCTAGAGCAATATGAATGAAAAATCCACTAACATTTTTATCAGAAACTCATTCATGCACATTAATTTTTTTTAGGAGAAAACAACAACCTGGGCTCAAAGATTAGTTGGGGCTCATTTCAAAGTCAAAGTAAGTTTATATCAATGTACGTGTATGTCACCATATATTACCTTTGAGATTCATTTTCTTTCAGGCATTTACAAGGAAATAAAAAAATACAGTAGAATTTATGAAAAATTGTGCATAAGCAACCAATGTGCAAAATTGATTATTTAATTAATAAATCAATGTTAACTATCATTAAACTAATAATGTATTACAAGGAAACTTTACTAAATTAATATTGGACAGGAAATATTCAAACTGAAAGATGCTAGCATTATTCAAGTGTGAACTGATTTGTAACTACTAAATTAAACATTGTTTCCCAGATGTTAAGTCTGGATTTTTTACATACACTGTGCATGTGTTCTCCAGGGAGTGTTGTTAAGTACCAAATATATTTTCATTAATGGAAGTTTTTTAGAAGACTGATAGGTGATTGCATGCAACTTCTGATTCATAGTAAATGGAAACTGTGGGGCTCCTAATGAACTCAAAAACCAGGTAATGAAAGTATGAATTCTGGCTTCTAAGTCTGTGTGGGAGGTTTTAAATACTTGATTGCTTCAGGCCTTTAGGCAGCTAAATGCAAATTCAGAGATTAATTTCTTTTCTCTGCCTGAAGGTTTTATTTTAAGTTCTGTGCTCACAGTTCTTGGTATTTGACTCAGATAAAAATCTGATTAAAAGCATAGTCTGACAAAGTGAGCCTCGAAGCCCTGACAAATGGAGGCCCAAGATCATGCTCTTTGTTTTAAAGAAAAAATATTGAAAGAGTTATGGATTGGTCTGGACACAGCCTTAATGGATGCTGTTATTCTCCAAACTGTAGGTGATTTATAGCTGGGAAAGGAATCTTCACAGCAAAAGATGTGACAGGAAAAAACGCAATCTTCCATCTAGGAGTCTGATAGCAAGGACATGGGATGGTTGAATGCCCAGAACTATGCAAAGTGTTAAAAACCTCTCAGTCTCAGCTCTTGTTTCATCAATAATAGTGACACAGGGAATATAGAGTTACATTCTGTCTGAGTCGCTGCCTTCTCCAGTGTGGATGCCTTCCATTGTACACCAAGTTCTTCTTTGCACATGTTTGGGCCCCGGCTGGCTTAGTAAAGTGCTTCCTAAGTTGTTTCACCTGCTTCCCCGAGGTTGTGAGTTGTCAATCCCTTTGCTTTTACGTCTTGCCCTGAAGGTGCAGCAAAGAAGAGATGACCTATCGAGAGAAACTACAGCTCAATAGGCACATAACTTTTCTACTCATTTCCTCAGCTGCTGCCAGTTAAGCATCTGGGGATGACTGCAGTCTGTCACAAATGTTTAGGTGAACAAATTTTTGCCTTCCCCTCATTACGTGCTTCGTTTTCCAAGTATAATAAATGATTCACATTTTTGCCTACTTGATGTGGTGGGCTGAAGTGGGGAGATGAGGGGTCCTTTTTTGTATTTAAAATAAATGTTCATATTCAGAGGGGTCATCAGGCCAATTCTGTAGTTTAAAGTCACAGTTACTAAAGTTGCTTTCACATCAACTTTGAAGTATCTACATGTATTTTTATAATTACTAAATATTGTTATTTTCTTCTTCTGTATTTGGGAGTGGGTACTCAGAAGGCTGTACACTGAGAATCATTTTGGATAAAAATTCTACTTCTAATTGATCTAATAGCTGTACAGCATGCAATTGATTTAGATACCTAAGTTGTTATCAATTATGGAAAACATCCTTATTTTCTTTTTGAATTAAATCAACTAACTTTTATGTTCATTCTAACATGATTAATTTAAGAAAATTGTTGCACAATGCAGTACATTTGTTTAATTTTCTTTGATACATTCTTAATAATATTTCCAAGAAAAGTATGTCATAGCAATATCAAGAATATTAATAATGAACTTGTTACCAGTGTTCTTGTCCCATGGTTTAAGAAAAAAAATTGCTCAACATTTCAGTGTAGTCATATTTAATTCCCACAGTCTGATACACGCACTTGATAAATAGTTACGAACTCAATACAAGTTTGTAAGTAAATGAGATAGCTATTTTTGCCATTGATCAAATGGATAGAAAAATCCAAACAGGAAAAAAATTAATCACTAGTTGGAATTGTTTTGTTTACATGATTACATAATGTGAATGCAGCTCAAATATATTTAATTTTTCCTATACTTTCTGCATTCAAAATGATGGAATTCCCCATGCATTGCAATAGATATGACTGTAATTTTTCAGTTCCCCGTAAGCCAGAATGCAGGTTTTACAGTTATATTTATAAAGAAAATTAAATGTTGTGATATCTTGGTTTCTTTGTTACTCATTTTATCCTTAAGGGATAACAACTACATATTTCATGCTATAATAAAACATTATTCACCAGCTGTTTACCAAATGAGTTTTATTGTGTAAGGTATAGAAAATATCGATTATTGAAACTGGAACACTAAATACCTCTATTTCCAACACACTTCACTGAGATAGAATAAGTACTACATTCAATATTAGTCACAAACTATTAACATGATTCACAGAATTAGAGCAGCGATTTTGTTTCTATCTATGAACTTTTCTAACAATGAAAGTCTCTGGCATTTGTTGACATCATCTAATTTATACTGGAGTTTAATAAAAAACTGATTTGTCTTACTTCGAAGGATGATGTGCCCATATGCAAGGCTTTGTCTTGAGATTAGAATGATTTTAGTGGGGCATGAAGGTATCAGCAGTGTATGAATAGTTTCACCTAAGATTCACCTCCTGATAAAGGAGCCAACTCTTAAAAAGATTAGACAGTTTAATCTTTAAATTTATCTCTCCATTTGGAAATGCTAATGGTAAAAGCACAGGCATTAGCCCAAAGGTACATCCCTGAATTTTTTTTTGGAAATTTAGAAAAATTTTAGCTTTGTAATGTGTCTCAGTGGAATTGGGAGACTTCAGCTGTTCTGGGCTTCAATGCACATATCAAACTTTCACTGAAATGCTTATGTCTGAGCCTTTTAGAAACTATTTATGTTTGAAATTATTTGACTTTCCAGTGGACCTGATGTGATAATGTATTCTCTGTAAATAACAATGTATTTCTCCTTTTGTAATAAGAACAGGAATTATTTTATATTAGTGGAAATATTAAGAATATAAAAATATGGCTACATAAATCCTGCTGGGGGAGTTGAGGTAAAGTTTTCGCTCTATTGCTTCCTTGCATCTACTTTTCTTTCCCCTTTATGAATAAGAGACCATTAGCTTTTTAAAAAGTGGGGGAAAGCAAAAATGCTGAAGCAAAGTATAGGACAATTGTAACTTTAACCTGCCCAGTGAATAATTATAACAAAGTGCTGCTAATATGCTGGTGTTCCCTACGAATCTATCTTCTAATTTTAACATTTCATCTACTAGCTTGGCAATGATTGGCAGTGTAAGATTTATCACATAATTTGTGGTAAATTTAAAGACTGCTCAGAACTAATACATTACTACATAACACATATATCACAAGTGACAGAGCTTAGAAATTTTGGTTATCAATTTTGATTGTAGGTAGTATAGGTTTCATGAATTCTAAATTTAAAGAAGATATTAAAAGTGTACATTAAAAACTATTTAAGGAACCTCAGTTACAGGTCTGAGGTGAGTTTCTTTTTCCCTTACTGAACTTCAACCGTCAGCTATTGACACAAACGTACAGCATCTTTTGATTGCCCGGATGATTAATTTTTAATGTTGTCACTTCATTGTGTTTCTGGAAATATTATACAGAAAATACTGGTGATGATGAGCAAGTCAAGAAGAATGTGTTTGTTTGTTCATTATGTGCTGTGTCATGGGTGATCATGGTCTTTCCATGACCATGATTGTTCTTGGCAAACTTTTCTACAGAAGTGGTTTGCCATTGCCGCCTTCTTCAGGAAGAATATAGAACATATAACACAGAACAGTACAGCACAGTACGGGCCCTTCGACTTATGAGGACTTACTGTATGTAAACCTAATCCATTATCAATCTGCAAACACAGAACAGCATTATCAATCATGCAAACATGAAGTGTTTTGGCCTGAAATGTCAACTGTATACTCTTTCCCCTATACGCTGCCTGGCTTGCCGAGTTCCTCCAACATAATGTGTCTGTTGCTTCCTCTCATTATCAATCTGATCCTTCTCTCCTATACAGACCATATCCGTCCATTTTTCTTAAATCCACCTGCCTATTTAAAAGTCTCTTTAATGTCCCTATTGTACCAACCTCTACCACTAGCCTTGTCAGTGAAATCCAAGCACCTACTAATCTTTGTTTAAAAAGAAACATATCTTTGACCTGCCCTGAACTTTCCTCTGCTCAGCTTAAATAGATGTCTTTCGATACTATCCAATGCTACCCTGGGAAAAAGGTGCTAGATGCCCACATTCATAATCTTATATACCTCTATTAAATCACTTCTCATCCTCCTTCACTCCAAGGAGAAAAGTTCTAGCAGGTTCAACCTTTCATCATAGGACACGTTTTCATGGCAAATCTCCTCTGCACCATCTCTGAAGGTTCCACAAACTATACAAAACATGTCAAGGAGAAATGAGACAGCATGATATAAAAATGGAAACTACTGGAAAAGTTAAGCTGATCGAGTCACAGCTGCGGAGAGAGAAAAGTTAACATCTCTAATTAGGGAAACTTCTTCAGCCCTCAGAGAGACACAAGGTACTACACGCTCAGTGGCCACTTCATTAGCTACACCTGTACACCTGTTCACTAATGCAAATATTTAATCAGCCAATCATGTGGCAGCAACTCAATGCCTATAAGAATGCTGATATGGTCAAGAGGTTCCTTTGTTACTCAGTACGTGGAAGAAATGTGATCTAAGTGACTTGGAATGATTGTTGGTGCCAGAAAGGGTGGTTTGAGTATTTTGGAAACTGCTGATCTCCTGGAATTTTCATGTAACACGGCAGTCTCTAGAATGGTGTGAAAAACAAAAAAAAAACACCCAGTAAGTGACAGTTCTGTGGGTGAAAGCACCTTGTTAATGAGAGAGGTCAGAGGAGAATAACCAGACTGGTTTAAACTAGCAGAAAAGCAACAGTAATACAAATAATCATGCATTACAACAGTGGTGTGCAGGAGAGCATCCCTGAATGCACATCATATTGAGCCTTGAAGTGGATGGGATACAGCAGCAGAAGACCATGAACATATTCTCAGAGTGGCCACTTTATTAGGTGCAGGTGGTACTTAATAAAGTAGCCACTGACTGTAGGTAACAGTGGAGGTGGGGAGAGTGATAGGTGGAACAAAGGGGAGTTCTCTGATAGAGTGAAGTCATATAAGCTACTATGGTTGGTGTAATTTGTTGCTATTCTTTAAATGTGTATATAATCTGTTCTTGTGGGACATGTGCTGCAGGTCTGATTATGTGCGCTGGAAGATGAAAAATAGTGGCAGGCAAAAATGGCTCTTACAAAGACAGAAAAAACGAATATGTTATCTAAAATTGGGAACTTGCCTTTCACATACCTCCTGATGAAAACACACTGAAAAGTAAGTTCTGTGTCCTCCTTTTCTATTCAAAAGACTCAGAGTGTTTCTGCATCTGGCTGACTGCCAAAGGCAGGGAATGTAACAAGTTTGTACTATGCTTATGTTGACCATCTGTGTTTCTGCAGGAACCCAGGCTTTGCTGGCACTTGAGCCCAATTTGTCAACTCATTTTCTGGGCTAAAGCATGTCTGTAACAACAGGGAGCGAAATTTCCCCTTCCTGCAGAGTTTCACTGTTTATATCTGTGCTAATTTGAGTATTGATTCTAGATGTACAGAGAATTTTAACATACTCATATATATGCTCAGTAGTGTTGTGCAGTTGCAGTGTAAAAGCAGCTTAATATTAAAATCTTAGGCTCCTGCGTGAATCTAAACTGATTTGGTGGCTTTTCGTGAGTATGCCTTCCATTTTTATTTAGAGGCCTTCTGGCCTAAAGAGCTCATGGCGTCCAATTACACCCAATTAATCTACCCACCCATGGTTGGGAATGTGGGAGGAAACCAGAGTGCCTGGAGGAAACCAGAGTGCCTGGAGGAAACCTACTTGGTCATGGAAACTCCTTACAGACAGTGGCAGGAATTGAATCATCGCCATGCTACAATGCCACTCCAATTTGATTGGACACATCCCTATTGTATCCAATCCGATTTGCAGTTAAGTTTGGGTTAGTGTCAATGGGAACAAAGTTTTCATCAAATAACTGGCTATCTGCATGTATAACCAACTGCCAAAGTCATTGTTTATAAAATGGTCAAATGCATTGGTGTCTTATTTTTGTATCAGCATCATCATGCACATGAAGATCAAACATATATGATTAAATAGGTTGAATACTGTGATACAGTGGTCTCTGAATTACAGATATGATTGTGGTGGATAAGGTGCAGAGATGAACATTTAGTTCAATCCCAGTATTTACCCTGTAGCCATGCTAACACTTGTGTGAAAATTTATGACTTCAGACAACCTCAAATCTTCGCTGCTGTAGCTGTCCCACAAGAGTAAACAGTCCGTAAATAGCTAAGCCCTCAGGCAACAGTCCTGAGGCCCTATCCCTGCATTGCCTTTAACTTGCTTTCTTGCATCTGGATGGATAAATGAAAATCAAATGAAAGTGACTCTGGATAAACCTAGAAGAGCTAGGTTTGATATGCATCTGGTCCCTTGGCTTAGGATGGTCAGGTATCACCTCTGGGCTCAGTAAAGCCTACAGTGCCCAAGCTCTTCAATATCAGGACGATGCTAACCAGTCAGGAGCTCATACACATCCAAGCTGACAGGAAATGATGAGTACATTTCAGGCCAAGGTTGACAAATTCAGTGATAAAATCCATTAATTCAGGTTTCTGCTCCAATTCACCTTCACTAGCCCAAAAATAAGCAGTGAAGGTATTCTATTTTGGCTCGGTATCTAAGGAAAACACAGAGGCTCAGCTGCTGCCTCACATATACAGAAACCCAGCTTTAAGCCTGATGAGTGCCGTCTGCGTGGAGTTTGCTCCCTGGACTGCATAGGTTTTGCCAGGTGCTGTAGTTCACTCCAACATCGCAAAGACACACTGGTGGGTAGGTTACATGGCTATTGTAAATTATCCCTGGTGACCATGAGGAGAATCAACATGAAGTGGTGATGACCTTGTAGTGGAAAATACGGAACGAGGAAAGAAATGGAGGAATGGGTTTGAAGGAATTATACTAAGAGCCATCATACACTGGGCAGGACAGATGATCTCATACTAATTTGTGAGAAAAATGAATAAAATTAATTACACTTAACTGCAAGGCTAATTATTCTCTCATTCATAGACTATGGTCATTTAATACTTATCCCTATTTGCCTTTAAGAAAGTGGTGACTTGTTGGAAAATTTAAGAAGGCAGATCTTATTCTAAAATCTTGGTTTCATCATTTTCTTTTATTTTTCCAGAGTTGCTGCTGGTTCAGAGTTAAACTTTGATATCTCTCTTCATAATGTTTTTTGCATTGCCATAGGACAGTGTCGTAATTATATCAGATCAGGTAAAAACTGCAGATTTAATTTGCTGAAGGTCATTCATGGAACAGATGGCTTTCTAGGACAACCCATCCATCTCATAGTCACTATTACCCATAAATAGAGCCTGTCTATGCAACTTGTGATCGTCACCCCTTTAATGAGTTTGGTCTAATTAAAGTTTGCTGATTGATTTTTAAATAACCTTATCACCTATTTAATGAATTTGGCCCACTTAATGTTAGGCAATTGATTTTAAGTAGCTTGAATTTACCTTCATCTTGCACATTAGCTTTTTATTCAATAATTCGTAGAAACACAAGGATCGAGATGTTCTTAATTATTGTGTTTGGATATAAAGACAAAGTCTGGATTTTTTTCCAATTAAATGAACTCGAATTCATGCCAAATGACATTGAAACTAAATTGTCCTAAATGAGAAAACGATTGCTATGAACTCTAATACCACCATTAAAACAAATTCTGCTCCTCAGTAATTTGCCTGCCCAGTGAATTTGTCATCTGTTGTGAAAAAGAATTCAGAGAAATTTGCAACAGTACAATTCTTCTTATACTACAGCGAACATTTAACCAATTACCTTGAACTGCTGTTTTAAGATACAATCTTTACAGTTTACCACTTCAATGCACAAATGAGTGTCTTAAGCTTTATAAGGTACCAATATAGCGTTTAGTGCAAAATACTACTGTCATCTTATATAAGTGACAAAAAGGCTATTGTTAATGAAGTAATGAAAATACAGTATTAGTCTGATGCCACGCTAAAATGAATACTGCACAGGAAAGCAAAATACTGCTGGAAATTGGAAACGGTAAACAAAAAATCTGTCCTGGGTATGACTCTAAGCTGCAACCAGTGATGAGGCTCTGATTGGGGTCTTTCAGAGCTTTGGGGAAAGTGGAGTTACCCCTTAGTCATTCATTGCTCCCAGGGCCGCTCTGACCTGGAACAGTAGCACCTGCAAGGGTTCCTGCTCATGATACGCGCGAAGGCCAATGGCAGATCTGGCAGGTTCAGTAACTGAACTTATGACGGAAAAGGCGGATGAGCTAGGACCTCAAATGTCAGTGGCGGATGAACATTTGGTAAGGGAGAAATGGCGATTTCTTTAGTTGGCCCAACGGTAGGCAATAGCAAACCACTGTTGCTAGATACTAGGTTTCCTAGAATCTATTTGCTAAGAAAACCATGGTCAATTGTTTGAAGACAATCAAGGCAAAAAACCAGAAATTAAGAAAAACATTGAAGGTCCAAGTATTTTAAAATCTGAAGTTCGTAATGCAATAAATAAGATGAAGAAAGGAAAGGCAGCAGGTTGTGATGAATTAGTAATAGAACAAATTATCGCCCTTGAAGATTATGGAATCGAAAATCTTACTGATTTAATCAATGACATTTATGATACTGGAATAATACCAGAAGAGATGAAAAAATCAGTATTTATCACTCTTCCTAAGAAACCTGGAGCAATAGAATGTGAATTACATAGGACCATAAGTTTAATGAGCCATATCACCAAGATACTTCTAAGAATTTTGATGACAAGAGCTAAAAGTAAGATACAAGCTGAAATAGGTAAAGAACAATGTGGTTTTGTGAAAGATAAAGGTACAAGAAATGCAATATTGATGTCAAGGATACTATCAGAACGAGCTATTCAAGTGCAAAAAGATTTGTTTGTATTATCGACTACACAAAAGCACTTGATAAAGTGAAGCACAATAAGTTATTTGAAATATTACAGAAAACTCTAGATCTAGATTCGAAAGGCCTCCACCTAATCAGAAATCTGTACTGGGAACAAACTGCCGCTGTAAGAATAGATGGAGAAGTGAGTCAGTTTACGAAAATCAAGAGAGGCGTTAGACAAGGGTGTGTTTTCTCCTCTGATTTATTTAATGTGTACAGTGAAACAATCTTACAAAAAATAAGAGACATCTTGGGAATCAAAATTGGCGGTGAAAACATCAATAATTTCAGATATGCAGATGACAGTGTTAATTGCAAGTACGGAGGAAGAACTACAAAACTTAATTGATATAGTTGTTGAAGAAAGTGCAAAAATGGGTCTACCTACCAATTGCAAAAAGACAGAATGTATGGTGATATCCAAAAAGAAGGAGAATCCTATCTGCAGGCTGAGAATAAACGGGGAAGACATAAAACAAGTACAGAACTTTTGCTACTTAGGAAGCTGGGTGACATCAGATGGCAGGTGTGACATGGACATCAAAGGAAGAATAGGGATGGTGAAAGACACCTTTACGAGAATGAGGAGTATACTGACCAACACTAAACTAGGCATGACAACCCGCTTCAGAGCACCAAAATGTTATGTTTATCCAGTTATGTTATATGGCTCAGTATGTTGGACAATATTTAGTAACATGAGGAAATGAATTGAAGCAGCAGAGATGTGGTTTTTGAGGATGATGCAAAGAATATTATGGATGAAACGACTATCTAATGAGGAGGTCATGAACAGAGCAAACACAAAAAGAGAAATAATGTATGAGATTATGAAAAGGCAACGTGACTTCAATGAACATGTGATTAGGAAAGAGGAGTTAGAATGCACAGTAATTATGGGAAAGATTGAAGGGAAGAAAGCAAGAGGAAGACAAAGACAAATGATGATGGAGACAGCAGCCAGAGAACTGGAAATGAATACCAGTGAATTGATCCACTGACCCGAAACAGGAGTGTGTGGGCCATGGCAGTCAAAGTTCAAACTGGGCATGGCATCTGATGATGATGATGAAACAAAAAATGCTGGGAATACTCAGCAACCTGCATATTGTCTATCAGAGACAATAGAGATAATGCTGTAGGTGGAGAACATTCCATCAGGATTCCTAATGAAATATACTCATCCTGGTGAATGGTTATAATGCAATGTAAATAAAACACTTGTGGAAGAGTCCTTCCCCACAACCTATCTTTGGACCGCTTTCTTATTGATGCCCTTTTGATTAAAGATGGTCATTTTAACTCCAGTGATGAATCTTTGTACCAGATACTTGGTTTGCTTTAATTGAGTGATGGGCATTGCATTTCCACTGTGCATAATCCACCATTATGTACAAGCTCCTTGTTTTATATCCAGTGAACAGTATTGGAGTAGAGACTAGCTCCATTTGTGTAAGTGGCCATTTAATCAGTGGCATGCTGAGAAGTAATATTGAAGATAGTCATACAGCACAGAGACAGAAGTGTCAGCCTATCTTGTCCAGCTGAACTGTTATTCTGTCTAGTCCCATCGACCCACACTTGAACTTCAGTTCTCCAAGCAAGTTAAGAGCCCATGGTATTACAGGAAAGATGGATAAAGCAGTTTCTGATTGGTAATGGGAATAAAGGGAGCCTTTTCTGGTTGGATGCTGGTAACTAGTGGTGTTGGGGTCACTTCTTTTTATGTTACATGCCCATGACTTGGTTGGCTTTGTTGCAAAGCTTGCAGACGCTATGAAGGTAAGTGGATGGGGCACATCATTTTGAGGAAGTAGAGAGTCTACAGGTGGTCTTAGATTAGGCGAATGGACAAAGAAGTGGCAGATGAAATACAGTAATGGGAAGTGTATGGCCATGCACTTTGGTAGAAGAAATAAAAGGGTGGACACTTTTCTAAATGGAGAGAAAATTCAAAAATTCTGAGGGACTTGGGAATCCTTGTGCAGAATTCCTAAAGGTTAATCTGCAGACTCTGTCAGTGGTGAGGAAGGCAAATGTGATATTAACATTCATTTCAAAAGGAATAGAATATAAGAGCAAGGATGTAATATTGAGGCCTTATAAGGCACTGGTGAGGCCTCACTTGGAGTATTGTGAGTAGTTTCGGATGCTTTAACTTAGATAGGATGTGCTGAAACTGGAAAGGGTTCAAAGGAGGTTCACATAAATAACTCCATATTTGAACTGCTTGTCATATGAAGAGTGTTTTATGGCTCTGGGCCTTTATTCACTGGAATTCAGAAGAACTGAGGATGACCTCATTGAAGCCTATCGAATGTTAAAAGGCTGCGATAATGGATGTGGAGAGGATGTTTCCTCTGGTGGGAGAGACTAAGATGAAATGACACAGCCTCAAAGTAGAGGGGCATCCTTTTAGAATGGAGATGAAGAGGAATTTCTTTAGCTAGAAAGTGGTGAATCTCTGGAATTCATTACCACAGGCAACTGTGGAGGCCAAGTCTTTACGTATATTTAAGGCAGAGGTTGATGGATTCTTGACTGGTCAGGGCATGATGGGATATTGGGAGAAGGCAGGAGATTAGGGCTGAGAGGGAAAATGGATCAGCCATGATGAAATGCTTGAGCAGATTCAATGGGCCAAATGGCCTAATTCTGCTTCTATATCTTATGGTCTTGTGGTCTTATACCCACCCAGCCATGTACTTATCCAAACTTCTCCTAAATTTAGCAATCAAACCCACATCCACCACTTCTGCTGACCATTTAACATTTGCACCTCCCTTTGTGTGAAGAAGTTCCCACTCAGGTTCCCCTTAATTATTTCACCTTTCACTCTTAACCTATGACCTCTAGTTCAAGTCTCACCCAACCTCAGTGGAAAAACTCTGTTTGTACTTACTCTATCAATACCTCTCATAATTTTGTATTCCTCTATCAAAACTCCCCTCATTCCCCTACGCTCCAGGGAATAAAGTGCTAACCTATACAACCTTTCCCTGTAACTCACTTTCTCAATGACTCTTCTGTAGCTAGGTCACCAGAACTGTACACAATCCTCCAAATGTGGGCTCACCAACGTAATATAACATCTAACATCCGAACCTCTGTAGTTAATACTCTGATTTATGAGGTACCCTTGCACTCAAATCTCTGATATATGTCAAAGGATTTCTCTATTACTCTATCTTTCTGTGGCGCCACTTTCAAGAAATTATAGATCTGTATCCCCAGAGCCCTCTGTTCTACCAAAGTTTTAATTTCTACTGAGAGATAAACAATCTGGAATTTTATCTTATCCGACATGTCACTCCATGGCCTCCACTCCTGCAATGAGGCCACACTCAGGTTGGAGGAGCAACACCTTGTATTCCTTTTGGTTAGCCTCCAACCTGATGGCATGAATATTGGTTTCTTGAACTTCCGGTAATTTCCCCCCCCCCACCACATTCACCATTCCCCCATTCCCATTTCCCTCTCTCACCTTACCTGCCCATTACCTCCTTCTGGTCTCCTCCCCCTTCCCTTTCTTCATGGTGTTCTTACCCTCTCCTATCAGATTCCCCTTTCTCCAGCCCTTTATCTCTTTCACCCATCAACTTCTCAGCTCTTTATTTCACCACCGTCCCCCTCCTGGTTTCTCCTACCACCTCCCACCTTGTACTACCTCTTCTCCTACCATCACCTTCTTGCTCTGACTTTTCATCTTTCTTCTCAGTCCTGATGAAGGGTCTCAGCCTGAAATGTTGACTGTTTACTCTTTTCCATAGATGCTTGCCTGGCCTGCTGAGTTCCTCCAGCATTTTGTGTGTTTTGCTGAGATTTCCAGCATCTGCAGATTTTCTCATGTTTGGGATTTTACTTGATGATTATACTGCAATTATGCAGATTGCTTCTCAGGATATAAAGAGTAGGGAGAGTTTCATGTGATGGTAAGTTTACATGACTTCAGAGAGATGAAAGGGGCTTGGAAATTGGCTTTATTAGTTGACAACAATCCAACATGGCCAGGTTTCGGGGTTTCTGCAGAGGTTTCTACAAAGATAGGTGGAGGGACAGGTAGTTTTGAGGAGTAGGGAGTCATCAGAAGGACCTAGACAGATTAGGAGAATGGGAAAAGAAATGGCAAGTAGAATAATGTATAGAGAAGTGAATGATCAAGCACTTTGGTAGAAGTAATAATGGTAGGCTATTTTCTAAACAGGGAACAAATTCAAAAGTCAGAGATGCAAAGGGACTCGCAGGATTCCGTAAGGGTTAACTTGCAGGTTGAGTCAATGGTAGGAAGGCAAATGGCATGTTAGCATTCATTTCAAGGGGAATAGACTATAAAAGCCAAGATGTAATGCTGTGGATTTATAAGGCATTGGTCAGACTATATTTGGAGTATTTTGAGCAGTTTTGGGCACTCTGCCTAATAAAAGATGTTCTGCCATTGCAGAGGTGTAGATGAGGTTCCTAAGAATGATTATGGGAACGAAAAGGTTAACATACGAATCAGAATCAGAATCAGGTTTATTATCACCGGCATGTGTCATGAAACTTGTTAACTTAGCAGCAGTAGTTCCATACAATACATAATATAGAAGAGGAAAAAAATAATAAAATAATAATAGATAAAAAAGCAAATCAATTACAGTATATGTATATTGAATAGATTAAAAATCGTGCAAAAAACAGAAATAATATATATTTAAACAGTGAAGTAGTGTTCACGGGTTCAATGTCCATTTAAGGATCAGATCGCAAAGGGAAAGAAGCTGTTCCTGAATCACTGAGTGTGTACCTTCAGGCTTCTGTACCTCCTACCTGATGGTAACAGTGAGAAAAGGACATGCCCTGGGTGCTGGAGGTCCGGCTAACACCCAAGATGGAGCCGACTAAATTTACAACCCTCTGTAGGTTCTTTCAGTCCTGTGCAGTAGCCACCACCCCCCCCCCTCCATACCAGACAGTGATGCAGCCATCAAGGAGTGCTTGATGGCTCTGGGCTTGTACTGGTAGAGTTTAGAAAATGACGGGGGATCCCATTGAAATCTATCAAATATTGTAAGGTCTAGACAGAGTGTATGTGAAGCAGATGTTTCCTTAAAGTGTAAGAGTTTAACACAAGAAGGCACAGCCTCAAAATACAAGCATATCTCTTTAGAACAGAGGTGAAGAGGAATTTCCTTAGCCAGGAGATGTCGCTGGGTCTTCAGGAGTTGAGTTACAGGGAAAGATTGAACAGATTAGGTCTTTATTCCTTGGAGCATAGAAGAATGAGGGGAGATTTGATAGAGGTTTACAAAATTATGAGGGGTATAGACGGAGTAAATGTGAATAGCTCTTTCCACTTAGATTAGGACAGATAAATATGAGAGGACATGGCTTTAGGGTGAAAAGGGAAAGGTTTAGGGGGAACATTAGAGGGAACTTCCTCACTCAGAGAGTGGTGGGAGTGTGGAACGAGCTGCCATCTGACGTGGTAAATGTGGGCTCACTATTAAGTTTTAACAATAAATTGGATAGGTACATGGATGGGAGAGGTCTGGAGGGTAATGGACTGGATGCAGGTCAATGGGACTAGCAGAATAATGTTTCGGCACAGACTAGAAGGGCCGAATAGCCTGTTTTCTGTGCTGTAGTGTTCTATGGTTCTATGGTTCAGAGGATGGTGAGTCTGTGGAATTCATTACCACAGATTGCTGTGGAGGCCAAGTCAATGGGTATATTTAAAGCAGAGATTAATAATTTCTTGATTAGTAAGGACATCAAAGGTTAAGGGGAAAAGGCAGAAGAAGGGGGCTGAGAGTGATAATAAATCAGCCATGATGGAATCATGGGTCAAATGGCCTAATTCTGATTCTATATGTTATGGTCATATGGTCATCTTGGGTCATGCCTTGGTTTTGATACTACCATCAATGGGGTAGCAGGTGCTTGAAGACTCACACTCAGTGATTTTGGTACTGCTTTGTCCCCTCCACCATCAGACATTTGAACAGTCCATGAACCCATGAACACCAACTCATTATTTTTTTTTTGTGGGTTGACAGCCATGATGGAACGACAGAGCAGACTTGATGGCTGAGTGGCATAATTCTGCTCCTAGGTCTTATGTTTGTTTCCCCTTTCTTAAAAATATTATGCCCTATTTCACAGGCAAAAATTAATTTCCCTTTTTAAATGTTTTGGAAGTACTGTACATTCGGTAGAGAAAAATGACCACTTGATCTAAAAAGAATGTGTTCTTTTTGCCTAACAATCAGTATTATGATTTTAAATAACTTCACACATGTACACACCTGCCTTGCTTCAAATTTAAAAAAGTTTTGCATGCATCATTGAAGCTAATAATTGAAATATGATGGATTCACAAGCAATGGAAGGATGTATGAAAATAGTTTGATATAAAACAAATAAAAGATAATATGTGTAAAATACTGATAATAAATTCTTGTATGGAGGTGGTAAAAACATCCAACCTTAACAGGTTCAAGAAGAATCAGAATCCTGTGTCTGTGTCTCTTCTCTTTCCATAACAGTGATGTTCACTCTTTCTTTCACATTCTCTGTAAATAACCTAGCCCTGACTCTCCACTCTTCCACCCCACACACTACCAATTGGTTGTCATATGCATTCTGTTTCTCATCTACCTTTATATTCTCGTCCCTTGCTGTCCCGAGCAAAGTTTTATTTGTGCCATGATGAGGCCACCCTCAGGGTGGAGTACCTTGCATTCCTTCTGGGTAGCTTCCAACCTGTTGGCATGAATATCGATTTCTCCTTCTGATCAAAAAAATTCCTCGTCATTCCTTCTCCTTCTATTCTCCACTCTGGCCTTTTACCTCTTCTCACTTGCCTATCACCTCCCCTTGGATTCCACTCTTTCCCTTACTCCTATCATCCTCTATCTTCTATCAAATTTCTTCCTCTCCAGCCCTTTATCTTTTCCACCCACCTGGCTTCACCTATCCTCCTTCCCCTCCCCCCACCCTTTTATTCTGATGTCTTCCCCCTTCCTTTCCAGTCTTGAAGGATCTTGGCCCGAAATGTCTACTGTTTATTCAGTTCCATAGATGCTGCCTGACCCGTTGAGTTCCTCTAGCATTTTGTATGTGTTGCTTTGAATTTCCAGCAGCTGCAGACTTTCTCGTTCTTATTATGTCTTTTTGTGTTCTTTTTGTTAACTTTTGGTTTGATAATCTTCAGCTTGAAGAACATGGCAATGGCCTAAATAACTCAGTGACAGACACAAATGAGTAGGTTGTGAGAAATATATTGTATGTTGTAAAGGTTTTTTATACAAATTATAAGTTGTAGGCACTCAAGATGCTGGCATCTGTGTTTCCAACTTGTTTCTGAAGTGCATGTAGCTTTACTCAAGATTTGTGTAGGTGGAAAAGAGCTGAAGAATTTTAACCTATTATTATATTTGTTGTATTGTAGGAATTGCTGGAATGCATTATGTTATTACTTAACAGCTATTTTCTCAAATATATCCTGAAGTTGACGAAACCCATGTCCTGTACCTCCTGGTTATTTGACACAATAAGAATTACAACAAACCTTTTGAAATTATAAGTGAAATCACTCATGAAACACTTCATGAGGGCTAAAGTAAGTAGATAGGTTTTGTATATTGAATGGTGCCGTGTATGAATAATCAATAAGAAAGCAACAACTCAAAGCGTCACTTGTAAGTGAAATTATCTTGAAGGTTCCATATGTTACTACGTCTGTTTTTGGGTATTCATAGGGCCAGATTTCACACTATGTGACTACATTGTATCGAAGCCATTGTGACAGAGTGGGAAAATATTTTCTCTGCAGTTCAGTCAACGCTTTTTATTGTCATCAGTTGGAGTTCTTAACAATAAATGGGACAGTGTACTATAGTAGCAGAACGTTTAATATACAATAACCCATTATACTGAAGAGATGGTGTGAGATAGAAATTGATTGTTCCTATTTCACATACATGCATTCACCTATAGGTGTTGCTGTCAGTCACGATGCCTTTCAAAAATATGATCTATGGAGTCCATTGGTAAGCTAGGAAAGAAACTGCATTTGAGGCAAGTCAATACAGTAAACACAGTTCAAAAATACAGTAATTAAATTTAATAAACTCTCAGTTTATCATAAAAAAATACTGAAGGCAGTGATTTTTAAAGCACATGTAGTTCAATATTATTTCCAACTACCTCATCTTACCTATTCAATTTAGCCTGTCTGGTGGGTTGGTGAATAAAGGGTACTGATTTAAACCAGTAATAATTTTAGTGCTCACAATAAAACACAAGATGCAACTTCAGACACACGACATATCGTTGAGAAATTCAGTTTAATAAATTTGCCAAACAATGAGCAAGCATCCGGTAATGTAATTATCAAATAACAGCAGTGTTTATCTTCCATGTCCATAAATGTCCTATGGTAGCTTTAAAAAAAAACAAACATTGAGCCAAATAATGAAAAATGTTTAAAATGGTAACCCAAAACTTGTTAAAAGAAATGAGTTTTTGAAAAGGTCATGAAGAGCATTTGGTGAGGTAGATTTTGAAAGAAAAATATTCTGGAATGTCATACCCAAGTACATCTAAAGGCACTGCTTATGAAGGCTTGATAAGAGGTGTACATGATGCTAATGTTTAACTATTTTGGAGGGCAGGATTTTTTAGAAATGCAGGACATTGTTGAGATCAAAAGGAGTGAGGTGATGGAGTGTTCCCTGTTCAACCAGATGAGGGCTCTGCTGAGCATATATGGTTTGGGTCAGAGAAGGAAACATCAGAGGTGTAAATGAGAACTCAGCAAGGCAAATGACTGAAGGAGAGAGATGAGAGCAGAGAAAAGTTGAGGGGTAGAAAGACTTGGAGGAGAATTTGAATTCAGAAGTTATTGAAATTTGTAATTTGATTAAGATCAGAAGCAGTTCCGATGAAGAGTCACAAAACATTAACTCTGTTTTTCCTGCCATAGATGCTGCCTACCTCTAGCATTTTCTGCTTTTTCTTCCAAATTTGCAGTATCTGCAGAGTTCTTACTTATTCAGAGTGGGCATTGCTAGATAAGAGATGCTCAAGCTGTTGCTTGAATCAAGCAGCAAAAAACAGTGGATGTATTTTTAAAACTCCTCAATATCTATGAATAATATGAGAATAGACATCCAGTGGGTGATGATATTTTATAAATGTCTTCTCAGTTGGAGCCCAGCATTTGAGCAGAGGTAACAACTTTTCTTTTTAAATCTTTTTATTGAATAAGTATACAAAAAGGTAAGCCATATAGACACTAATACACTGTTAGAATATAATAAAATTACAGAAGATATTAATACAAAAAAAAAACTACAATGTAATTTAAACATAACATACCAAGGTAACATAATAGTATACTAATTTTATATATATATCAATAGAGAAAAGGAAAAAAAAACCCAAAAAAACCCACTGTGCAACTAACTAAAAGCAAAGCAAAGCAATGGGCTAACTTGGAACCAAGTAGAGTTAAAGAACTTAAAATCACGTCCTCAATCCCGACCTCCATTAAAAACAGTAAAAAAAACAAGAAGGGTATATATTACATTAAATGAAAATATTGAATAAAAGATCTCCAGAGCAGAGGTAACAACTAATTTAATTTTTTTTACAGATCTCTTCTATCAAGTGACCAAAGTGGACCATCTAATTCAGCTTTCTGCTGACGACTCTGGACTGAGAGATGCCAATTTCGATCATTCGAAGGCGCACTTGGAAGTCTTAAGGTTTCCAAGACACAGCAAAAACTCTGCATTTCTACACAACTCAAAGTTCAAAGTAAATTTATTATCAAAGTACACGTACATTACTGCTATGTGATTCAGTTTTTGCAGGCATTTACAGGGAGAAAAGAAATACAATAGTATTTTACAAAAATCTACACATAAATGGACAAAGGCTGATAATCTGTGTACTGGAAAGAGTGGACCACTAAGAGATTCACATGGCACCAGCATTTATCTAACAATGTGTAAATTTGTTCAGGTCTCCTTCAAGGAATGTTAAATGAATCCAATCAGGCAATTAATGCCTGAACAGAATCCTCTTAATTATCAGCAAAATGATGGAAGGGAATCAAACATCAATTACTTGCCAATAACATGCTCAAAGATTAATCCAGGATTGATCATAAGACCTAAGAGTCAGGGGATAAGTAAATGTCTTTAACATCAAGGCAGCATTTGAAAGAATGTGGCAAAAAGGATAAGACAGAAATCAATAAGTGCCAAAAAGAATAATCTACAATAGTTGGAATCATACTTACAAAGGGAAGGACTGTCAACATAACTTGAGAAAAGTCTCTTCAATCCAAGTATACAGCAAGAATTTAACAGGACAGTCCTCAGCCATCTGCTTCATCTGTTAACCTTCGCTTGAGAGTAAAGTCATGACTGAAATACTCTGTTAGATATTCCAGTTTATATCTCCTTTCAGAATTCCTTGAGAATACATCATCCCATGATATCCAGGTCCAGGCTGATAGTTGTTCGGTCCGCTTATGTCATGTAGTTGTAGTAGTGTTAGTTGAAGTAATGTGATCACTCAAGTTGAGTATTATGGTCTCGTAAAGGGTTGGCTGTTGATGGGTCCTCAGGTGACTATGAAGGCTAATCTGGGATCCATTTATTTTGGTGTTAGGGAGAATTCCCTTCATAGAGACCACCTGCACATGACCTTGTTTAATGGAGGAGGCTGATGAACAAGCAGCTGTCATATTGTCCATATGATCGGGATCATGGAGCATTGGCATGGAATGCATGATGCCTGTGAACTTTCACTGCTGCAGGCTGGCTCTGCCATCAATGCCGTTGTGATGCATCATTATTTTCCTCTAGCTCCATTATTGAGGTCTTGGTTGGATCACTCTTTGTCTGGGATCTTCCCCTTGATCTTACCGTCATGGGAGTCCCCAGTATGGACCTAATGAGCTCACAAGCCTCTCCAATGGTTCAATGTTCCATTTAGTATCAGAGAATGGATACAACTTACAACCTGAAATTCTTACTCTTCACAATAATGTGGCGCTCCTTGGAGAAGGATGCCATGTAACTTATAAGCAATAGCCATTTCCAGTAAAATAGTTTACCATGGATTTCCTGCTTAATAAAATCAGCCATTTCAACATCATGGCGGATCACAGTGTAGGTACTCTCTAATGAGAGTGTCAAAAATCTTAGGTATTTAAAAAGCTCACATCAAAATTATGATGAAGTATGTAGCACTTGCTTATGGTGCAAATGCTGTAGCTCTTAAAGAGCTTTGCTTTTTGAAAAACAGAATTGATGTAACTGCCATTGATATCTATGGTCTATTGTTTGGTTGTACAGTATATTTCTTACAAGATACACATTCAATAACTTGTGAAACTTAGTTTGACAGTATTCCCTACTCCCTGATATCACTTCCAGATCCCCCTTGACATCATCATAGCATTTCATTAATTTTTTCATTAATGTCGATTCATTATCAGGAAATGTCCCTATCTAGCATCTTTCTAATTGCAACATAATCACAAGAGCAATGTTGACTGAGGGAGGACTGCCGCCGCAGCCTTCTCAGGATATAAAACAAGGACAATAAAAAGTTGCTTTTTTAGAACCCTCAGAACTTGAGAGTGAGGAAAAGGCTATTAGCAAATGGGCAAAGGGGAATTGAAATGTGTTTTTCCCCCCATTCATGGTTGCTGGGTTTAAAATGGTGTGAATGCATAGAATGTCACTAAAATTTAAAACACATTCCTCCCCACATGAAGTCAGTGGTCACTTTATAAGGTACCTCCTGGACTGAATAAAGTGGCCGGTGAGTGTGTGTTTGTGGTCTTCTGCTGCTGTAGCCCATCCACTTAAAGGTTCGACATGTTGTGCGTTCAGATGAGCTCTTCTGCACACTACTATTGTAATGCGTAATTATTTGAGTCATAGAACTGCCAGCCGCTGGATGTTTTATGATTTTGCACCATTTTCTGTAAACTCTAGAGACTATGGTGCATGAAATCCCCAGAAAATCAGCAGTTTCTGCAATACACAAACCACACCATTCATCGCACGGTCAAATTCACATTTCTTCTCCATTTTGGTGTTTGGTCTGAACGACAGCTGAACCTCTTGACCGTGTCTGCATGTTTTTCTGCATTGAATTACTGCTACATTGTTGCTGATTAAATAGACAATAGGTGCAGGAGTAGGCCATTTGGCCCTTCGAGCCAGCACCGCCATTCACTGTGATCATGGCTGATCATCCACAATCAGTACCCCGATAATATGTAATAGAATTACAATTACTACAAATGTGATGCTTTTCATATCTTGATCAACAGAAGTGGTAATAAATAGGAATTTATAAAGCATTTAAAGGCATGCACACTCCAATTATTTTGAGTAAAAAAAAACCTTTAGTCACATTTTATCAATGAGGTAATTTAGTCATTTTTATGCATGGCCTCTGGAATAATGAAAATTGTTTCTCATGTTCAAATCTGCAGTATTTGTTCAGCTATGTCCTGAGTTGATATTCTTCAAACAGGTTTGCATGCTTGTACATTGTATTTCATTTGTGCTTTGCATTTTTCATTATATTGTGATAGTTTCACATCCAGCTGGACTGATTTCAAATGCCACCGTTGTCTGAATGCATCAAATTGCTAAAGGGAATTGTCTATCGGGGGTGGCCAACCTTTTACATTCCATGCGTCGATTTTTTTCTTTTTTTTTGTAATTTATTTTTTATTGAATTTCATCATCAAAAAAATATTTCCATAAGATGTATTTCAGATACTGTACATATATATCATATAATCATATTTGTCACAAATCTCCACATAATATTAATCTGAGATATACACTTATAGAAAGGAGAGGAAAGAAAGAACAATCGAAAGAAGAAAACTATGTACAGAGTAGGGAGTGATTTTTTTTTAACAACATATTCATTGACTTGTGAGAATAAAATCAGGCCTATAAGGTGTTATGTAGTTAAACCATTTTTCTAGTATGAATAAAATTGTTCCAACTTATGATTAACAGATGCTGTTATCCTCTCCATTTTGTAAATGTCCATTGTAATTTCCATCCATACATTTAAAGTTGGGCTCTCCTGTGATAACCATTTCCTGGTAAGGGTCTTTTTACCAGCCACCAGCAGTACATTCATTAAATATTTATCTCTTTTCAACCATTCTTGAGCTATATACCCAAAATATATGGTCTTACTCTCTAAGGGTATTTCACATTTAAAGATGTCTTGTAGGGCATTATGTATCCAACTCCAATAGTCTTTGATAACGGGGCATTCCCAGAAAATATGATAATTGTTTGCATTTTGATTTCCACAATTTCTCCAGCAAGCAGGGGGGTTACTATCATAATGGGATTTCTGAGAGGGTGTAATAAAATATTTTATCAAGTTTATCCACCTGAACTCCCTCCATTTCTGTGAACTGGTACACTTCCATTGATACCTCCATATTATTGTCCAGTCTTCCTCAGGTGTTATTATCCCTCCTTCCTTCTCCCACTTTGTTTTAATGTATGAAGTAGAATATGTTTTAAGATTTGACGTAACCTTATACACACTTGAAATTATTCTACTACCATTGTCTGAATTATATGCTTTTCTAAATAGCTCTATCAGACATGTACTTGCCTTGGTTACATTTTTAACTGTCCTAGTAACATACTGTCACATCTGTAAATACTGGTAAAAGTCTTGTTTTTCTAATAGGTGTTTCTCTTTGAGCATTTCAAAACTGAACAGTGCTCCTTCTTTCATTATATTGCAAATAGCTGTTATTCCTTTAGCTGTTCAGTCCTTAAATCTAGCATCCAGTTTACTTGGCGTAAAATCCAAGTCATATGCACACCATTTAAGAATTGCAATGTCTCTCTCTAGTTTATATTCTTTTATAATGGTTTTCCATATTTTAAGAGTCCATTTCACCCACAGGTTGTCAATATTATTTATGTTACTTTGTAGGTTATTATCAGCAAAAATTGCCTGTATGGGGTTGGAAAGTATCCTCATGTGTCAATTTTTTCACTCATGAGTTCAGATGCACCATATAACTCTTGTACCCCCATCCAATTCAAGTAAAAATATGTTAATATAGAACTCATGCGTGAAAAAAATCGCATCTGAACTCATGCGTGAAAAAATTGATGCATAGAAAGTAAAAGGTTGGCCACCCCTGATCTAGATACTTCACAATACTCCATTAAACTTTGATTTGCAATCATTTTGGTGTGTAGCTCATGAAAGAACTGCATCCTCTTGTGGTGAAAAATAATAGTACAACTTGAAGTTCTCCGTTCTTGATTATTCAATTTACTGAATATTTATTTTTAAATTATCATTTAATTTTTAAAAGAAAATGTAGTTTCCTTTATCTTTCCAAATGCATGGAAAATTAGTACTAAAGCACGTGATGGGTGACCTTATGTGAATCAAGTTATATACAGTACAGTGCAAAAGTCTTGCGAACATCTATATATAGCTAGATGTCTAAGACTTTTGCACAGTACTGTATATTACGTCTTTCCAGTTACCAAATAACACTTAATGCTACTGAGCTAATACAAAGCTCAGTACTCTTATTTATGTTTCCCAACCATCTTCCTATTTTAACCAATATACAGTACTGTGAAAAAAACTTAGGCATTCTAGCTATATATATATATGTAGCAACACACACAAAATGCTGGTAGAATGCAGCAGGCCAGGCAGCATCTATAGGAAGAAGTACAGTCAACGTATTGGGTCGAGACCCTTCGTCAGGACTAACGGAAAAAAGAGATAGTAAAAGATTTGAAAGTGGGAGGGGGAGGGGGAGGGGGAGATCCAAAATGATAGGAGAAGACCGGTGGGGGAGGGATGAAGCTAAGAGCTGGAAAGTATATATATGTATGTGTGCGCACACACACACACACACACCTAAGACTATTGCACAGTACTGTATGGGGAAAACCTGCCTCTGTTTAAAATATCTTTCAACGCCATATGTTTCCTGTGTCGGTGAAAAAATGCAAGAAAGCAAGTCAGTGCTTGTCTGAACAGTTGCAGAGAACCAGTCTCACATCACCTATAAAACAATACTATGAATGAGAGTGCACAGAATGAATATTCTTGAACTCTGGAGTGAGATAATGTCACTCAGATGAGTAAACTCAAACTTGGAAAGCACTGTATACTTACACTCTGAAGTACAATTACCAGCAGAGATATTACAGTGAGATAAATTCAAAGTATCAGTCCATAATTATGAAGAACACATACTGAATTTGTAATCAGTGGAGAGAATAAAAGAAAGAATTGTCAATAGACTGAAAACTGGCTGTTGTGTATGATATCTTGACAGGACTCCTTTTATTTGGTATAACTTCTGATTTGTACATCCAGCCTTTAGAGATTGAATCCAGGAGCAGTCCTGCTCAATAGCTTCAGTATTCATTCTGTAGTCGCCTGATGAGGAAATATCATGTGGCCAAGTGGTTAAGGCATTGGACTAGCGACCTGAAGGTCGTGAGTTCGAGCCCCAGCCAAGGGAATGTGTTGTGTCCTCGACCAAGGCACTTAATCACACATTGCTCTGCAACGACACTGGTGCCAAGCTGTATGGGTCCTAATGCCCTTCCCTTGGACAACATTGGTGTCGTGGAGAGGGGAGACTTGTAGCATGGGCAACTGCTGGTCTTCCATACAACCTTGCCCAGGCTTGCACCCTAGAGAGTGAAGACTTTCCAGGCACAGATCCATGGTCTCGCAAGACTAACGGATGCCTTTATGTGATCAGCAGTGAACAATGCTGAATCAACGATTATTTCCAAAGTAAACTGAAAGCTACTTTAAAACAATCTTCCCTGGAACAGCTGCAAGGAATATATTTGCAGAAAAATCCTCACATGAACAGATGGATAGGCCATGCCTCTTATTCAGTCCAAAGTATTGTAAATGGTCATTTGCCCACAGCAGAAGAGAGGGAGGGGCCAAAAGGCCAAAAGAGTGGAAAGAAGAGACAGGAAGGGTAAGAGGTATTGGGACCAAGTAATAAAGGAGGAAGTGACGTGCACCAAATGTGTACATTCATTCACTGTTGATGTTTCCGCCACTACCTGGAAGGAGTTTGTACATTCTCCCCGTGACCATGTGTGTTTCCTCCTACTGTCCAAGAACGTGCTGGTTGGGACGTTAATTGGGCATCGTAGATTGGTCCACGATCAAGCTAGGGTTAAATCGGGGGATTTGCTGGGCGGTGTGGCTTGAAGGGCCAGAAGGGCCTATTCTGTGCTGTATCTCAATAGACTAAAATATATAAATAAAAGTGGTCAAAGAGAAGTAAGGCACAGAAACAGGCCATTTGGTCTTTCTAGTCTGTCCCAAATGATTTAAACTGCCTACTCCCATCGATCTCCACCGGGACCAAAGCCCACCATACCCCTAGTATCCATGTACCTCTCCAAACTTGGCTTAAACATTGAAATCGAGCTTGCATGCACCACTTGTGTTGGCATCTCATTCACACTCCCAGACCCGGCTACATCCTTGTATACTTTCTCTGTATTGCCTCAATCTTATTTACATCTTTCTTGTAGGCAGGTGACCGAAAGTGCACACAATACTCCAAATTAGGCCTCACCAATGTCTTATACAACTTCAACATAACATCCCACCTCCAGTAATATGGTCCTCATATTGCATAATCCATTGAGACCGGTTGACAGCTTTGCAGAACATCTCAGTTAGTTCTGAGATTCCAGATGCCCATCACTTTAATTCTTCATCCCAATTCCACTCTGTTTCCAACTAAGCCAAGTCTAAGCTCTAGGAGCAACATCCCATCTCCTGATTGGCCACGTAATAACCCTCAGACTTAAAACTGAATTCAATAGTTTCTAATAGCGAATCTCTATAGTTTGTATCAGAACAGGCCAATTTTAGTTAAAGATTATCAGCCTACAACCTTAAATTCGTTTTTCTCTCTCCAAGGTTGCTGCCTGAACTGATGGACACTTCCAGCACTCTCTGTTCTTGTTTCAGATTTCCATTTTTTTTCTTGTTTCTTGTGTATTTAGTATCTTACATTTTCAGCATTCAGCACTTGTCTGCTTACATTCACCTCCTATAGATGTCACCTGCAGATAGGTGATCTGCAATTAACTACCCTTCACCAACCCCTCACAACCAGCACAACTACCATATATGCCATTCTAATGCTGGTCGTGTCCATCATTTTAAAGACAGTGGCTTCATGTTCTCTATCCCGCTCACTTCTCTGATTCTTGACTTGTTTGTTGTTCCATGTGGCGGTTCGAGGGCATCCTTCCCATTTCTCTTTTTACGAGGCCTCCTTGATCAACCCAGCACAGATGGAAAGTGTGCAAGTGCCGGCCGGATTCGAACCCGGGACCACTCACCTCGAAGTCCGCTGCAGGTGCCACTACACCACCCGCCAGCAAGACTTGTTTCATTACTAATTGTTCTTCGTTCTGGAGGAAAGTCATTGTCCTGAAACAGTTACTCCATTTTTCTCACCACATTACCTGACAGACCTATTGAGTATTTCCAGTGACATGTTTTGTTTTGCGTAATTCTTCTCAATTGGTGGAATGGTTGAACCTCCTATTACTGTATGGAAGAGCTGTTCTAAGCAGTGCATTGCATTTTCTCATATGTCTGGGATATTTGTGTGGACTCAAACTAATCTGTGTGCGCTAATCCATTCTAATATTGTCATTCTACGATTAAAAAGAAAACATTATTCTAAACTTTAATAAACTACTATTTGTTACCATATCAAATATATTGATTAGAGAAATAAAAATACAGCCATGGATCAATTTTGTTGTAGAAATAGCTGGAGGAAAGCACTAATATTTGAAAATATGATTTGTATAATTTAAAACAATTACATTAACATTATTTGAAATCTTGTGAAGGGAACAGATGAAAAATCAAATATAATTTATAATCATAGCTAAATCATGGAACTTCAACAAACCACTTGAGGGCAGCACCATCACTTAGTGAGAAGCCTTGAGCTGCAAAATATCTGCACTTCAGCAAGAGAAATTATTTTGTCACGGAATGCAGAATCAGAGCTAAATAGATCGGTGAAAACACAGTTCAGTAGAGCTAATTTTTCTAAAGCCATTTATACTATAGCTACTACTTTGTTTATTAATTCATGAGACATTCAGGAAAGGACAGCATTTACAATCAAGCCCCCAACTGCCCTTGTGAATGTGACAGTGACATTTCTATTGAGCCACCCCAGCCACTGTGGTCCATATACATCCACAGTGTGTACATTGTGGATTGTGTCCATTGTGGTCCATATACATCCACAGTGTGTACATTGTGGATTGTGTCCATTGTGGTCCATGTACATCCACAGTGCTGCTAGGGAGTCAGCTACAGTATTTTGCCCAAGTGACAATGATGAAATACATATTTCCAAGATTGGATAGAATATGACTCAGAGGTGACTTGGACATAGTGTAAAGATTAGTTTTATTTGTCATAAGTACATCAAACTATCACATCCTACAGCAAAATGCACCATTTGCATCAACAACTAACAAGGTGTCCTGGGGGCAACCCACAAGTGCTGCTATGCTTCTGGCATCAACATAGCATGCCCACAACTTACTCATCCTAACCTGTACACTTTTGGAATGTGGGAGGAAACTGGAGCACCCGGAGGAAAAGCATGTGGGGAGAACGTACAAACCCCTTACAGAAAGCAGCAGGAATTGAACCCCAGTCGCTGGTTCTGCTTGCTGCCTGGACACAGTGGTGTTTCCATGCACCTAGTATCTTTGTCCTTCAAGGTGACAGAGGCTGCAGAATAAGGAGATGTTGCTGCAGCTGATTTGATACATTATGCACTGTATCTTGCAGATGGAAGATATTGCAGGTCAAGTTCTATTGTTTATGGAGGAGATGAATGTTCTTTATGATGTACGTAGTATAAATCAAACTGACTTCGTTGTCCAAGTTCAAGTTTGACTTCTTGAGTGCTCTTAGGGTGTACGTGACAAAATGCAGTTAGCCATGGCAATTTTACCAATAACTCCTACCCACATATAGTCTGGTTAGCTATAGAATATAAAATTATCCTCAATGCTATGCAGTCAATACTAACTACAAGATAGTGCACAGCAACTCATCTTCTTTCCGTCCAGTGCCAACTAAATGTTGGGAAAACTTTGCAGCAAAAATATGGCAGTGGATAAGGTGGGAGAAATGGGGCTGTCAGGGGTTACTGGAGGTCCAGCTGAACAAAACACAGATCACACTGCTTTATCATAGCTGACGTCGTTATGAAAACAATAGGACGAACTTGTCTTACTTGAGTAGTAGTATGGATCTCTAGCTATTCTAAGAGGAGTTGTCCAAACCCATAGTTGGCATAAACTAATTCAAGTTGGATCTGGAGTTTTCTAAATGCAATGACAAATTGAGGGATTTAAGAAACAGAACGTAACAGTCTTGAAACAAATTCTAAATCAATATATCTCATGGTCTTTTATAGTATGCAATTCTCTATAATTTCTGCATGCTTGAGGTTGATGTTGTTTTAAGAATCAAATCTATACTTGAATGAATTCAGATTCTTGTAACCTGAAAATATTAGTTATTGTAGTTGAATGGTACTTAACAGTGTTGTCTATCAGATAATTCTGCTGCATTTAGGATAGGATATATGCTTGTATAGAGTTTAATAAAACTGTTTCATCATAGTTGTAAAACCAATATGCCATTAGAAATATGTTGTATATAGTACTGTGCAAAAGCCTTCAGTACATAACATAGCTAGGGTACCTAAGATTTTGCACAGAACTGTAGTAATTTTATAGTCATAGTCATCGTCATAGTCATACTTTATTGATCCCAGGGGGAAATTGGTTTTCGTTACAGTTGCACCATAAATAATAAATAGTAATAGAACCATAAATAGTTAAATAGTAATATGTAAATTATGCCAGTAAATTATGAAATAAGTCCAGGACCAGCCTATTGGCTCAGGGTGTCTGACCCTCCAAGGGAGGAGTTGTAAAGTTTGATGGCCACAGGCAGGAATGACTTCCTATGACACTCTGTGTTGCATCTCGGGGGAATGAGTCTCTGGCTGAAAGTAATCCTGTGCCCACCCAGTACATTATGTAGTGGATGGGAGACATTGACCAAGATGGCATGCAACTTGGACAGCATCCTCTTTTCAGACACCACTGTCAGAGAGTCCAGTTCCATCCCCACAATATCACTGGCCTTACGAATGAGTTTGTTGATTCTGTTGGTGTCTGCTGCCCTCAGCCTGCTGCCCCAGCACACAACAGCAAACATGATAGCACTGGCCACCACAGACTCGTAGAACATCCTCAGCATCGTCCGGCAGATGTTAAAGAACCTCAGTCTCCTCAGGAAATAGAGATGGCTCTGACCCTTCTTGTAGACAGCCTCAGTGTTCTTTGACCAGTCCAGTTTATTGTCAATTCGTATCCCCAGGTATTTGTAATCCTCCACGATGTCCACACTGACCCCCTGGATGGAAACAGGGGTCACTGGTACTTTAGCTCTCCTCAGGTCTACCACCAGCTCCTTAGTCTTTTTCAAATTAAGCTGCAGATAATTCTGCTCACACCATGTGACAAAGTTTCCTACCATAGCCCTGTACTCAACCTCATCTCCCTTGCTGATGCATCCAACTATGGCAGAGTCATCCGAAAACTTCTGAAGATGACAAGACTCCGTGCAGTAGTTGAAGTCCGAGGTGTAAATGGTGAAGAGAAAGGGAGACAAGACAGTCCCCTGTGGAGCCCCAGTGCTGTTGATCACTCTGTCAGACACACAGTGTTGCAAGCACACGTACTGTGGTCTGCCAGTCAGGTAATCAAGAATCCATGACACCAGGGAAGCATCCACCTGCATGGCTGTCAGCTTCTCCCCCAACAGAGCAGGGCGGATGGTGTTGAATGCACTGGAGAAGTCAAAAAACATGACCCTCACAGTGCTCGCTGGCTTGTCCAGGTGGGCGCAGACACGGTTCAGCAGGTAGACGATGGCATCCTCAACTCCTAGTCAGGGCTGGTAGGCGAACTGGAGGGGATCTAAGTGTGGCCTGACCACAGGCCGGAGCAGCTCCAGCACAAGTCTCTCCAGGGTCTTCATGAAGTGGGAGGTCAATGCCACCGGTCTGTAGTCATTGAAGCTGTTGGGGCACGGCATCTTCAGCACAGGGACGAGGCAGGACGTCTTCCACAGTGCAGGAACCCTCCGGAGCCTCAGGCTCAGGTTGAATACATGGCGAAGTACTCCACATAGCTGAGGGGCACAGGCTTTGAGCACCATCCGGTCCTGCAGCCTTGCTTGGGTTGAGACGTTTCAGCTGTCTTCTCACCTGTTCAGCCATGAAGTCCACCGTGGTGGTTTTGTGTGGGGGAGGGGTATAGTCATGAGAGCAGGGTGGGGGACTGTGAGGAGGGGTGGGAGGGGAGAGTGGAATGTGTGTTGGTTGGGGGCCGACAACAGATGGCTCATGTGGGGGATGGGCAGGGGCCACAATGTCAAATCTGTTAAAGAACAGGTTAAGTTCGTTGGCCCTGTCCACACTGCCTTCAGCTCCTCTGTGGCTAGTTTGCCGGAACCCAGTGACGGTCCTCATCCCCCTCCAGACCTCTCTCATGTTGTTCTGCCGGAGTTTCCGCTCAAGCTTCCTCCTGTATCTGTCTTCAGCCTCCCAGATCCTGGCTTTCAGGTCCCTCTGTATTGCCCTCAGCTCCTCCCTATTTCCATCTCTAAACGCCCTTTTTTTAGCGTTCAGGATGTCCTTAATGTCCTTTGTCACCCATGGCTTGTTACTTGAATAGCAAAGGACAGTTTTTGTCAGAACATTGCAGTCCACACAGAAGCTGATGTAATCAGTGATGTATTCTGTGAGCCCATCAATATCCTCTCCATGTGGCACACAGAGTGCCTGCCAGTCTGTCACCTCAAAACAACCCTGGAGCGCCTCATAAGCCTCCTCCGACCATTTCCTCACTGTCCTCGAGGTTATGTATTGCACTATACCGCTGCCGCAAAAAAAGAGCAAATGTCATGATATGTGAGTGATGATAAACCTGATTCTGATATGGGTCTCTATTGTGGACTGAGAGTGGGAAGGGAGCAGGGAGAGGGGAATCATGATTGGGAAAAGGCAAGGGAGAGGGGAGGGAGCAGAAAGTACCAGAGAGACAATCTGCAATGACCAATAAATCTATTGTTTGGAATCAAATGACTTTGCATGATGTCTCAGAGCAGAAGCACCAAACCCCGCCCCAGCACTCCTTTTCTGCCACCTGTCCCACACACCTCCAGCAGCACTTCACCCTTCCCAACATCTTTTGCTCGAGCCAAAATTACAAACTCGCTCTCTGCTCCAAGTTGACAAATACAGTACTGTGTGAAAGTCTTAGTCAACCTGGCTATATGTACATGTGCCTCAGATTTCTGCACAGTACTGCATGTACTTAGGATTACTCTGTATTTTAGGTGGCTCTTTACTCTGTTCATGTTTGTCATTTCATAAAAATAAGAATCTTGCAAAATTTCTAATTGTCATTAAGTTTGGCAGTAAATTGCTAAATCATCATAGAATAAGCATTTTGGAACCTGGTGCTAGCTTTAAAGAAAATTTCCTTTATTTTAGTTTTTATTTGGAGATACAGCACGATAACAAGCCCTTCTGGCCCCAATGAGCTCATGATGAACAATTACAGCCATGTGACCAATTAACTTACTAACCCTTACATCTTTCGGAACATGAGTCAAAACCGGGGCGTGTGGAGGAAACCTATGTGGTCATGGAAAGGCTCCTTACAGACAGTGGCAGAATTAAACCCAGGCCACTGGTACTGTTATAGCATTACACTAACCGCTAAGCTGCCACAGAACCCTTCTATAATATATAAAACAATTGGTAAATTCTTCTTCAAGATATAAGGGAGAAAATTTACATTAAGTTTAATCAAGTGGTCCATCCAGACGTCCTCTGGGTTATCTGCAAAATAGAAAGGTGCCTTCTCTGCACCAGCAATTTGATTTAACTACTGTGGAAGAAAAGGATTCATCATTGCACCTACTAAATTTATTACTTTCCTTCACAGTCATGTCTAAATTCCTTTTGTCTGATTTCCAATTGAGTGAAAATATTTCATTTTCAGGCACAGAGAACTGAGAATGCCTCATTTAGTTTACAAAGATAGAATTCACAGCCCCGAGAAGTGATGGATGCTGTCTATCTACATTGAGGAGAAATTGAATTGGACTGCAAAACTTGCACTGAGGCAGTAGTGCATGAAATTTGAACTTCTGCTTCTCATCATAATTGTAGCATCCAGGCAATACTGATTATGTTGTTTGTCATATTGATGCCTAATCAAGGGGTGGAATTTCAGGATTGTACTTCATGGGTTTGGGAGGTATTACTCTAATTTAGCACAACTGAAGATGACTATCACTGCTGCCCTCTGGAGCGGGATGAAGGTAACTTCACCCCTGAGGGAGCTGGCCTCCTTTCAGGAATGACACTTCCCCATACTGTGGCTAAACTACACTCCACAAGAAATGGAGTGTCTGCAGGGAGCTAGTAGGTCTGACTTTTGGTCGTAGTGTCCCTTCCCCTCATTTTGTTGTCGCTCAGCAACCAGAGATTGGAGTACAGGTTATTATTGAATAGTTAAAGAGGTCAGGACTTGTCTGGATCATCTCGATATCTTAGAAGAAATTTAGGGATGAGAGGGAACTGAGATATGAGCAGCAGGTTTAGTTATGTGGAGATCAGCAACTTCAAAGATCTCTTCACCACGGCTGGCACAATCTCTATGGCAGCCATTTTAATTAAAGGCTAGCATTCTCTACTTTAGGTCATGGAGCTCATAGCCATGTTATTAACCATTGCCAATGTATAGTTGCTGGTGGTAGTTCTCTAACCACATTGTTGTCTTGCCAGGGAGAAAGAATGTCATTGTATTGCAGTGTGTCTGGTTGATATGCCTGAAAATTATAAATGTTCATAATTGTGAGATGTTAACATCGGTGCTGCATCAATGGCAAATGTGTGAAAATGTAGTGGCATTTGCAATTATTTGGTATCAGTCCTGATCAATAGAATTTGGTGCTAAATGATCGATGGAGCAGTTCACAAGGCTTATGAAGCACCCTTATTTCAAATCATAGTTGGGGACTTCCATTAGGCAGGTTTGAAGAAATTCCTGCCCAATTATTATTATCAGCATATAACCTGTAGCACCAGAAGTTCCAAAATACTACAGCACAGATATTCTAAGGACAAACAAGAGAAAATCTGTAGATGTTGGGAATCCAATCAACACAAACAAAATGCTAGAGGAACTCAGGAGACCAGACACGCCCCTGCCAAAGGGTCTCGGCCAAAAACGTCGACTGTGCTTTTTTCCACAGATGCTGCCTGGCCTGCTGAGATCCTCCAGCATTTTGTATTTGATATTAAGATAGGGAATGCTTACCGTTCCATGCCCAGATGGCATTTTGGGAAATCTGATCACTTGGCTGTCATGTTCTCACCTGCATACAGACAGAGGTTAAAGAGCAAGGCTCCAGAGATTAGGACAACAGAGAGGTGGTTGCAGGAGGCAAGGGAGTGGCTACAGGGTTGCTTCGAGTCATGGACAGGGTTGTGTTTAAGGATTCATCTGTGGATCTGAATGAACACAGTATGGTTTTCACAGACTTTCTCAAAACAGTTGTAGGTGAGTATATCCCCACAAAATCATTCAGAGCTTTCCCCAATCAGAAGCCCTGGATGAACCATGACTCTGCGAACTGCTGAGGGCCAGATTAGAAACATTTAAGTCTGAAGACTAAGAAAGTTACAAGAGCTCCAGGTATGATATTCGGAAAGCCATCTTATGGTCAAAGTGGAAATTCCGGACTAAACTTGAATCAGCTGAAGCAGGGCATGAATACTATCACCTTTGATAAAGTAAAATCAAGCAACATAAATGAAAACAGGGCTTTGCTTCCAGATGAGCTCAATGCCTTCTATGTTTACTTTGACCATCAAAACATGGAGGAACCATCATGATCTCCCACAGCTCCCCGATGATTCAGTGATTTCAGTCTTTGAGGCCATCCGTAAGAAGCGTGAACCTACAAAAAGCAACCAGCCAGATGGGGTTCCTGGCCAAGTACTAAAGACATGGGCTGATCAACTAGCTGGAATATTCACTGAAATCTGTAACTTCTCACTTTAGCAGTCCGAGGTACCCATCTGCTTCAAGGAGGCTTCACTTATACAGTGCCTAAGAAGAACCTGGTAGCATACCTCAATCACTATCATCCAATAGCACTTACATCCACAGCAATTAAATGTTTTGAAAGGTTAGTGATGAAACACATCAACTCCTGCCTGAGAAGCAACTTGGATCCACTCCAATGTGCCTACTGGTGCAACAGGTCCATAGAAGATGTCATTTCATTGGCTCGTCACTCATCCCTAGAACATCTGGACAGCAAAGGTGTACGCATCAGGATAGTCTTTATCGACAACAGCTCAGCCTTTAGTACTATCATCCCCTCAAAACTAAACAATAAAACCTTGGCCTTAATACATCCTTGTGCAATTGGATACTTTATTTCCTCACTTGCAGACCCCAGTCAGTTCAGATTGGCAACAACATCTCCTCCACAATCTCCATCAGCACAGGTGCACCAGAAGGCTGTGAGCTTAGCCGTCTGCTCTACTTGCTTCACATTTATGACTGTGTGACTAAGCACAAGCTCCAATGCCATTATTGTAGGCCAAGTCAAAGGCGGTGACGAATCTGCATATAGAAGGGAGATTGAAAATCTGGCTGAGTCATGCCACAACAACAACCTCTTTCTCAATGTCACCCAAGGAGCTGATTATTGACTTCCGGAGGAGGAAACCAGAGGTCCATGGGCCAGTTCTCATCAGAGGATCAGAGACAGAGAAGGTCAGCAACTTTAAATTTCCTGGTGTTATCATTTCAAAGGATCTGTAACTGCACCAGTCCAATGAAATAATGCCCACACAACATACAGATGTCCTTGGAGATTTATTTTTATTTCTCTCTCTCTCTCTCTTCAATAGACACGGTGAAAACTACAAGAAAATAAAGGACATAAAGTTTGAAACATATATCCCTCAGTCTTTTAAATTCTCTCAAGCTAGTGTCCGCCGATAAACAGGCCCAAACACGTTAGCACATCAGGAGTATGCTGAAATCAAATAAATCACTAAAACGTATCACACTGTTCATATAAAGACACCTCAACAACATTATATAAACAAATTAAGAAAAACAATTATCATGTGCACCTCTTGGACCACATGCAGTGAGGTTATTTTAGGGCCATGTGTCTTTCTCTGCTTCCATGGTGGTTCTGACCCATAATACCACAGTCATGCTTTCATCAAACTCTGGTCATGTGACCCATTACACTCTGCATTAAATAAACCTGACATAAGATACTTTAAGGTGATAAATTATGAATTTATGACAAAAACATAAAATAAACATTTCAATGAAACTTGTCCATGAGACAGTTACACTCCCACCAAGTTACTATGATTTATGATAACCTTTATACAAATATTTGAATAAATCTAGTAATTTCCACAACCAGATAATTGGTATTTGTAACAAACTCTTAGGTCAAGACGGATACTTTAAACTCTCCACACAGGTGTGTTTAGAAATTAGTTCCATCGGAACACATTTTAGTTGTTCTCCACAAGGACAACTAGTTTATGAATAGGACGTTCAAGAATGGACAGATTAATGAGTCGTTGACCCTCTTTTCCTAGATTTTTATTTCCTAATTGTATCATGGCTCTTCGCACCAGTCCATCTTCATCTTCACAAACATCAAGCACTCTTCCAAGTCTCCATTCACTACAAGGAATCCCTTCCTCTTTTACGATGACAATATCTCCAATCTTCACATTTCGTCTTGAAGAGTGCCAGCACTGTCTGAAGGCGATGTTTGATAGATATTCCTTCTTCTATCTACTCCAGAATTGCTGTGTCAGATATTGCACTCTGCGCCACCTTTTCCTGGCATACAGATCTTTTGCCATAAATTTTCCTGGTGGAGGCAGTAGGACAGAGGTTTTCATGGTAAGTAAATGGTTTGGTGTAAGTGGCTCTAGGCCTTTGGAATCATTGATGCTGTCAGTGGTGAGTGGGCGGCTGTTTATAATTGACATGGCCAAATGGAAAAAGGTTCTCAAAGAAGCATCATCTCATCTTCTAGCGCTCTGTAAGAGGACTGAGCTTAGGACACTCCTAACTGTCCTGATCTGCCGTTCCCAAGCACTTCCCCTGTGACCGGCATCAGGTACATTCATGGTAAAGTCACATTGTCTTTCGGCCAGGTAAACCATCAGTCTGTCTTTGTCCACTTCCTTTAAGGCTTTTGTCAGTTCATTTTTTGCTCCAACAAAGTTTGTCCCTTGATCTGATCTGATTTGTCTTACAGCTCCATAGATAGCTATAAAACACCGTAAAGCATTTATGAAGACATCAGTTGTTAAATCTTTCAACATTTCTATGTGCATTGCCCTCGAGGACAGACAGTTGAATATGAGACCGTATCTCTTGTACTCTTTACGACCTTGCTTAGTGTGAAATGGTCCAAACCAATCCATCCCACAGTACGAGAATGGTGGCGAGGGATCAACATGATTAGCAGGAAGATCCGCCATCTTTTGCGTTTCTGTTGGCTTGCGAGCTTTCCGGCACGTAACGCATTGTTTGATGTAGTTCGACACAACTTTGCTGCCACCAACAACCCAGTAAACATTTCCGCTCAGTTGATTAAGGGTTTGTCCTCTGCCTTGGTGCTGAGTTTTTCCATGGCAGTAATCTAGGATCAGACGTGTGACCACACCATCTCTTGGTAGGGTTACTGGATACTTCAAGTCGAGAGGTAAAGAAGCTTTCTTTAATTGCCCTCCCACCCTGAGAACACCATCTTGCAATACTGGGTCAAGTTGGAACAGTGGATGGCTGTGTGGCAGTTTGTCATGACTCAGTATTCGCATTTCCTCTATGAAGGCCTCCCTTTGTGCCAATTTTACAAGCACAAGACTGGCCTTTCTTATGTCTTCGACATTTATGGGTTTTGCTGTTTTGCTTCTCTTTGCTAGTTGCTGGATCCAGGCAACCACATTCAATGATGTATGCCATTTTGAGAACAGTTTAAGTCTCCAAAAAATTGTCCTCTTTTACCACCTTTGTTTCCTGGGCTTCTCTTTCTTTGATCAAATGATGTTTCTCTTCTCTGAAGCAATCTAATTCATTGACAAGTGAATTATTCTGCATATGAAGTGTCTTTAGTGCTTCAGTTAATTGATCAATCTTGTCGACATTTTTTAGTAATTCTGCCTCCAGGTACTCTCTCTCATTCTTGACTTTGTCTGACATTTCCTGGACATTTTCAAGTTCTTCCAGGAGGAGAGATTTGTCATTCACTGAAATTTTGACTTTTTCATTCAAGTTTATAGTCTCTTGCCGGCAAGCTTTTGTTTCCTGCTCAAGCTGTGTAGTTGTTTCATCTTTTTCATGAGTCTCCACCCTGAGACAAAACTCTTTAACTGTTGAAGCTTCTCAGGCAGTGAGTGTTTTACTTGCCCCAAGTTGTAACCCTCTCCTTTCTCGACGGTACGCGTGTTCTCCAGGGATTGCACTTCCGAAGACTGTGGCTCATTGACCTGGGACTTGTGGTCAACTTGTGATATGCTCTTTTCCCCAGGGTTTCTATCTCTGAAGTCTGATTTAATGGCTCTAATGACAGTGGCTGGTGTCAATGGTGGAAATTCCTTGACAGATACACGATGGCACAGACCTGTCACTTCTGTCGACTTTGCGACTCGTGGTGAACTGCCGACAATGCTCCAACCCAGGTCAGTCTTGATGGCATATGGTTCATTGTCACCTCCTGTGATGACATGCCGTGGTGCCAACGCTCTCGTGCAGTCGTAGCCTATCAGGAGCCAGACCTCGCAATCCATCAACTCTGGTATTTCTTGTACTATTCCATTCAGATGTTTCCACCTTTTAGCCGTTTCAGGGGTAGGAATTGGGAACGCTCAAGTGGGATGAAATCTCTGGTATAGGCAGGTGGCAAGTTGATAAAACTTTGCGAGGAAAACCCTCCAACTTTAAGCCCACTAACTCCTCCACTTTGAACAATGGAATCTTTTCCCATCATAGTGGTAAGCTTTAACTTGACTGGCTCTAATCCTGCCCCCATCTTCTCACATACCTCTTGGTCTACAAAAGTGTTGCTACTCTGTGTATTCAGTAGGGTATACACTAAGTTCTCTGTTTTAGGGGTGGTGATTGAAGAAATCCATACGGGAAATATCATGGATGTACTCCCACTATCGCCTCTGTCTATGCAGCAAGAAAGGGAAGATGTGTTTTCTTCCGCTTGCATAACATGAGAAGATGTGTCTGCTGCAGCAGAAGGACAATCTTCATGAAGCATGCGCTACCGGGCTGCGAGGAAACGATATGATTTGGCAATATGAGTCAGCTGCACCTTTCCTCATCCCCTGTCACGGCCACTGTTGAACTTGAACGCACGTGAGGTCATTACCCACGCGTCATCCATGTCAGTGTGGGAAGAAGATCAATTCCTCGAGCTTGCAAATGATGGCAGGCTGAAAAGTATGTTTGACATAACATCTCTGCTGGCATTCTGGATCTCAAAGTCAAGGCTAAATATCCTGAGATAGCCACGAAAGCACTGACAACGTTGCTTCCATTTCCAACATAACTCCGCAATGAATGCAATGAAAACCAAATTGCGGAATAGACTGGACATAAGGAACCCCCTTCGAGTATCACTGTCTCCTATCACTCCTCAATGGCACTGTCTTGTTGCAGGGAAACAAGCCCAGGGCTCCCACTGATTCAGCGATATTGGTGTGTTGCAATGATTTTATATGTTCATGTGGGGAAAATATGTGCTGTGTGTTTAATATCCAAACATTACTTAAAATGTTATGATGCTGTTGACTTACTTATATAACCATATAACAATTACAGCACGGAAACAGGCGATCTCGGCCCTTCTAGTCCGTGGCGAACGCTACTCTCACCTAGTCCCACCGACCTGCACTCAGCCCATAATCCTCCATTCCTTTCCTGTCCATATACCTATCCAATTTTTCTTTAAATGATAATATTGAACCTGCCTCTACCACTTCTACTGGAAGTTCGTTCAATACTTACTTCAAGCTCCCCTGTCCTCCCCTGATAACTGACTTATCGCTATATTCATGCGAGGAAAATATGCGCTGTGTGTTTAATATTAAATCGTTAGATAACCCCTTTTAGAAATGAAATTGAGTGTATTAGCCACTTATCACCTATATTCCAGTCGTGATTAACACCCCCACCGAACAGAATTGCCAAAACAATTTGTAGAAAAAATTGGCACGTACACACATGAGCACTGGTGCCCGCTCAAGGCTTCATGGTCATTGTAGTCTCTCGGGGTAAACAATGTATTTGACTGCTGCTCTTGTCCGTTGGCAACCCTACCCGCCCGCCCCCCCCCCCCCCCCGGTTTGGCTGGTCCGCAAGAATATTGTCAATATGAAACTGGTCCGCAGTGCAAAAAAGGTTGGGGATCCCTGCTATATTCAACTCAAAGATCTGATACACAGTTGTGCAGCTCCTAGGGCTGCTGCCTCATAGCAACAGAGAACTAGGTTCAATCATGACTTGTCGTGCTGCTTGTGTGGAGTTTGCAAATTCTCCCTGTGACTATGTGGGTTTCCTCCAGGTGGTCTGATTTATTCTCACATCCCAAAGGTGAGAAGGTTGGGAAGTGCTGAGGGACTACAGCAGGGGTTCCTAACATGGACCCCTCGGTTAATGGTAGTGATAATTGATTGGCATAAAAAAGGTTGGGTGAGTGAAGGGAGTGTGGGGAAGAGTTAAAAAATGGGATTATTGTAGGATCGGTATAAATGAGTGATAGATGGTCAATACAGACTATTCCCTATGTATCTGCATTGAGTGCCAATAGCTTTTGGAAGCAATGAGCACCTCTGTTTTAAGAGGACCGATTATGCAGCACCTGGAAGCTGAAGTTTCAGCCTGAACTGTAGCGTAGACTGAAATAACTCAGAGGCAATTCATACTTCCACCATCCAAGTTACATTTGCTGCCGTGACAATTCAGATTGCTGCCATGCCTGTGTATACCAGAATTGTAGTGGCTTTAAGGACGTTATGATCTGTGCTGTAACAGATCCCTATATTTCCTGAAGCTAGAACAGCAGTTGACCATCAAATTATGAGTTAAATACCTGCTTCTAATACAGTAGTATTTGTTTCCATCATCGTGACACATGAATATTACCAGTAATGCTGAAGCCCCAGTGCAAGTTCCCAAAACTCTTACTCATTGCATAGAAAGGTAATTTCAGACATCTTGCCTTCTATTGAAGCTGACACATATCTAAACCTATAATTAATATCCAGAAAACTACATACAAAGAATGAACATAACCTATCCCTGCTTCTGTGCATGGGCCAGGGCCAAAATACAGTCTGGTTACTATAGCCTGGGGCTTCTCGCTGGCTTTAGGGTTTAATGAATTATACTTCTCCCAAGCTCAAGCGAACAGCAGCTCCAAATTGATAATCTTTCGACCATCTTGTTTGGTTGAGAATCAAAAATGGGTGCAAAAGTAATGGCTATCCACAGGTAGGGGGATGTATGGAGAGAAACTGTTGAATCCATTTTGGGTTGTATTTCTTCATAAGGTTTCCAGGTTGGGCCGATCTCTTACTCATCCACACACCTGATGTAATCACGTCATCATCTGGAATTCTGGCTGGGTGACATCCATTTCTGATGCTGAAAACTGACCACCACAAGACCGCTCAGCAGGAGATATTCCAAGTACAGGCTTTCATTAGGTTTATGGGATCTACTATGAGGGTTTATGTGAACAGATTTTACTGGACATGGGATACTTCCTTGAGAATTCAATGTCCGTGTAAGTTTCCTCTATGTGCTCCAGTTTCTTCCCATATTCCAAAAAAAACATATGAGTTCTAAAGTTGTCGTCATATTATGTTGGTGACAGAAGCATGGTGATATTTGTGGGCTGCCCCCAGCATATCCTTGGACTGTGTTGGTTGTGGACACACGTGTCACATTTCACTGTACGTTTCGATGTAGCAATATACATGTAGCAATCTTTTTTGCTTTTTACCTTTTGTATATGGCAATGGTAAAGTAACTTGCTTTTCAAGTGTGTGGCAATACAATTTCATACATCAAATGGTCATAATAACACTAAATTAGTAAGTCCTCCATGCTTGGCCTCCATCTGTAAGGGAGTGTTAACTTTTTTTGGTTTAAAAGAAATTCTGTGAACCTGCAGTATCTGCCTGTCGTCAAGAGTCCCTATTAAACTATGGCTTCTGTGATGTGATTAGACTTTTGAATACAAACAAGCTGAACATAGAAAACTCCCAAGATAATGCACCCAATGTATACCAATGTAAAAGCCCATTCTGGGAAGATGCAGCTGGTTCTTCTAGTTCATAAAACCTCTGTTCCTTGACTCACCAAGTGTGTTGGCTGTGTGCTTATGACACAATTTGAGAATACAAAAAGAAATACAGTCATACAAGGACCAATGTCATCAATTGTCAGCCTTCAGTCATTTCATTTGTGCACATAATATCCGAGAAATACAACTACTTCATTTGTTCAGCAGTGTGTTTTATATGGGAAATACCAACTGTCAATGAAACTCTGAGTGAATTATCAGATGTGGAGCTGAAGAAAATTAGTTGTTACCATTCTGTCTGTCATGATTATCTTCCTGTTGCATGTAGAATTTGTAGTTCTATATCTGCCATTCCTTCAAAGATATAATTTTTTGCATGTAACTTCAACAGAAAACTAAATTTATGATTTTTGCCATCTATAATAAAATGTGAAAAATATTTTAAAATAATACTGATTATCTAATTTGGTAACTTTATAAATAGCTTGTCAATGTACGTGAAGTGTTCGAGGTCTCCGTTTGGCAAAAGAGGAAAAAGCATTCACAATTTGAAAGTGTTTCTTTAAAAGGAAGCTTCTTATTCATAAAGACTGGAAAAACTTTTCTGTCAAGTGAAAAAAGTTTATACATCTTCCAGGAGCACTTTGAAAAATTAAATAAAGACTTTAGGATATGACTAAGAGAAACAAATGTCTCAAGAAAGCACAGAAATTAATCTTGTGGTTTTGTCTTGTGGCCTAACATTCAGATTGACATCTCTGATAGATTATTGCAAAGTACATTACATAAGCAACTATATTTATAAAGAAGCATATCCTTTTGTGTTTCCTGAGCCCAATATTGCCTGAGCTTAAAAGAAAGTGAAACAAAACGGCTGTTCAGAGCTAGGTCACAGTCTTTTTCCAAAGGTGGGAGAGTCTAAAACTAGTAGGCATAGATTTAAGAAGGGAGAAATTTAAAGGAAACCTGTAGGACATCTGGGATAACATGTACCCTTTGGGACACACGTCCTCTTGCCATTTAAAAATGTTTATTTAGCAATACAGCGTGGAGTAGGCCTTTCTGGCCCTTTGTGCCACACCACCCCAGCAACCTCATGTTATGTTTTGTAACTTCAAAACATTAAATAATTCAAAGGAAGACACGGGAGTCAAAATGTGAGTCTAACTTTGTGTTTTACTTTAAGCGAGGTGTGCGCGTATCACTCCACAACCCTGATTAATCCTAGCTTAATCATGAGACAATTTACAATGACCAGTTAGCACACTGTATAACTCTATGGTTAAGGCCCAAACAGGTGCTCCACCTTCAACATAGTCTGTATATGCCATGCGAAGGCAAGGTGAAGACATTCCATGCGACGTGTAACAAGCTCATCCCTGTACAAACATCACCTTTGCTGATTTTGCTGAGACACGTAAAGCCAACCTCACTGGTGCTCTGTGGCACCAAGATCTCAGGCAGCCTATTCCAGAAGCCTCAGCCCACGGATCATCTCTGACAGGGTTTCAACATCTGACAAAGCTTTGAGACATGTTAACAGTTTTAAAATTCTATGAAAACTCAAATTCAAAAACTATTAATTAAGAGGAATAAAAGTTGTATATACAGTATTTTATTAATTAGAGCAGTGCAGTGGCACATCTCGGAAAGCTGCAGCCTTGCTGGTCCTGTGACGTGCATTCAATCCTGATTTCACACCCTTCTTTCTGTTTGGAGCCCGCATGTTCTTCCTGCGACCATTTGGATTTTCTTCCAGTCTTCCAGTTTTCTCCCACATCCCAAAACTACAGTATGCAGGTTGGTAAATTAGTTGCCCACTGTAAGTTGCCCTAGTGTCCAGATGTGGAGAGAACAAAATGGCTGAAGTTAGAATGCTACTCAATGGTCAGCATAGAGCTGCTGGAGCAAAGGGCCAGCTTCCATGCTATATCTCTAAGAATTAAAACATTTAGAAACTATTTTAAACACTAAAGCACAATACCTTAAAATAATATTTTTATATCCCTATTGTACAGGCTGAGAACCTACATTTAAATAAATTGAATGTCATATTCTTTGCCAGATCTGAACCATCACATCTGAGTGATCAAGCCCAGTGTGTGTGTGTGTGTTTCCTCCATATCCTCCAATTTCCTCCCAGAAAACAAAAACATTTCAAGCGTTAGAGTCATAGTAAAGTACAGCACATAAACAGGCTCTTTAGCCTATCCAGTCCATGCTGAACCATTTAAACTGCCTTCTCCCATTGACCTGAAGTGGGACCATAGCCTCCATTCTTCTGCCATCTGTGTGCCTATCCAAAATTCTCTTAACATTGAAATCGAGCTCACGTGCACCACTTGCGCTGGCAGCTTGTTCCACACTCTCACAACCTTCTGAGTAAAGAAGCTTCCCCTCATGTTCCCCTTTAGCTTTTCACCTGTAACCCTCAGGTTCAACCAGCATGCATTTGTCCGGAGGAAGATGGCCTCTGGCCCAGCCAAATTGAGAAATCTTGTTAGTGTGGATGCTACGTGATGTGTGGCCCGGTTACAAATCTGAAGTGCAAAATATCAGGCAGTACACCATATGCAATTAAATGATTGAACTTTATAAATCTTAATCTGACTACAGGGTTAGTAAAGAAAAGAAAAAGAAAAAGGGTTCATTTTAACGCAACAATCTAATACGCACATTCCCCATTGACCTCCTCCGAGTGTTGCTGGTCTTCGGAACCTCGCTCCAAGTCCACTCCGTCTGGCGCTCTACCAACTCTTTCCACTCGCGTCTTCTCTCTTCATCCCTCCCCGACAAAAGACCATGAAATCCCTGCTCTCTGACTCACAAGAAAGAACAACATGCCTGACATTGGATGGCACCCATTTTAAAGCCCCCATTATCTCTAGTCATAACCCAAACATTGCTGCTACAGAGAAACCATTACATTAGCAGTGAAACCTTACAGCGCGTTGTACACCCTTAACCCATTATTAAATGTTTTTAGTAAATTTCCCTCAGTGTGTAGATAAAAGCTAGAATCTGATGGAAAATGGGGAGAACGCGGAGATAATAAAATGGTGGAAATGGGTCAACATGAATTTGGTGGGCTGAAGGGTCTGTTCCTATGTTGTATGGCTCCATTATTATGTAAAGAAACATTGTACTGAGTGACTCTGAGTATAACTGTAAATGGATGTTCATACATATTAAGACAAAGAACTAGACAATTTCTATCTGAGATCATGCTGACAAATGTTCTGTCAGCCTCTGAAAGGATTAAAGCCACACTGAGAGAATGACATAGATATCCTATTTAGTTCAAGCAGGGTGTGCAGGCCCTATGGCTTTTACCCCTAGGCTATATTACAATGTTTTTAGATAGTGTGTACTTCAGTCACACATGTAAAGGTGATAGATTACTTATAGCAGTGACTAGAACTTCTGTTTCCAACATAATATATTCTTAGGCACAAATGTAAACTTGTGGGAAAAAAAAATGACTCTACCACATGAGACAAACTTCCTGCTGAGCTCCAACCACTGATTTACTCACTCACTTGGAATTTTCTTTCATGTTACCACTGCATGACAATCTCAATAAAATCCATTTTTATAGACCCACTAGGTAAATCCATTGAAAGTATTCTTAGTAAGTTCACTGACACCATGAGATGAATTTTTTAAACCATGTAGCAATAAAACAGCATAAGCAAGACAAATAACCAGTTATTCACATAACAATGCTGTAAAAAGATATAAGTAAACAGGAATTATAATATATTGCACTAAACATATCATGAACATAAGGGAAATTTTGTCTTTATGATAAGTTGCAAGTGACAAAGTCATTGATTAGGTTGTATGGTTTCATAATATAAAAATGGTGTGAGATCATAGTATTACCAAAACATGATGCATATACAAATCTTGAAGATGTTTTAAATGGCAAATATTCTCTGTAGGCGAAAGAACTCAGTAAAATGAATCTTGAGTGTAGAAATCTAAGCTCACACTTCAGTACAGTACTGCAGGATTGTTGAAAGTGTTATCTTTCCAATGAGTTGTTAAACTGTGACTGCCTGTCTCAGGTAAAAACATTAAGATACTATGGCATTATTTTGAAAAACAGAGTGGTGCTCTGGCCAAAATTTTTCCCTTGCTGAACTTTCTGAAAACAGATAAATCTGCTGATTATCATATCACTGTTCGAATCATCTTCCAGTGGGAAATTCTTTATGGATGGCCCCTTTTTTAAATGGCGCTGATGAAGAGTCTTAGCTCAAAGCATTGACTTTGCATTCCTCTCCATAGATAGAGTCCTAGAAAAGTACAACGCAGAAACAGGCCCCTCGGTCCATCTAGTCCATGCTGAACCATTTAAGCTGCCTACTCCCATCAACCTGCACTGGAACTGCAAACAATGAAGAAGCGGAGGTGAAGCTGATTGGAAAGAAGAGGCATGCAGGTGCATCGCAAAGATGAGGAACAATGTGTTCAAGATGTGGTTGCAGACAGAATTTGTATCACTGTTGCTGTTGGAGTAAATGATTTGGAGATGAGTCAATGTGGAAGAGCTTTGGTGGTTGTCCACCTAACCTGGGTGAGAGGTTGGATCGCTCCAAGTGCCGAGCAGATTAGATGAGATCGAGAATAACTTTGGCCTATGTGGCCCAAACATGTCCCTGCGCCAGGATCTGGGTCCTGGTTCGAGGCACTGCTCGGTGCTCAGACAATTTAAATGCTGGTCCAGATAGACTGGAAAACCTGAGCATTGGGACCGGAGGCAAGGCTGATTTTGCTCGCTGTCCCGCAATGTTCATTGTTCTCTCCAGTGGCTGTCATTTCTGCGAGTTTCATGCCAAGTTTGCCTCCCAAATATGATGAACTGAGATGGCTTGGGCCTGCTCTGGTTGCTCCAGGAAGTGGATCTAAGGAACCTGTCTGGTTTGGAATTCTGTTGTTTGCTTCTACTGTTTGCATGATGTGTGATTTTTCTCCCTCTTTTATGGTCTCTCTTTTAAGTGGGTTGTTTGTGTTTCTTGCTTTGTGGCTGCCTGTAAGCAAACAGATCTCAAGGTGTATGATTTATACATTCTTTGATAATAAATGGACTTGAATTGAGTAAATGTACTTGAATCTTGACCATAGCCTTGCACACCGCTAACATCTATGTACCCATCCAAACTTCTCTTAAATGTTAAAATCGAACTCACATGCACCTCTTGCACTGTCAGCTCATCCCACACTCCCGCGGCCCTTAAGTGAAGAAGTTTCCCTTCATGTTCCCCTTAAAGTTTGCAGCTTTCACCCTTAACCCATGACCTCCAGTTGTAGTCCCACCAAACTCAGTGGTAAAAAGCCTGCTTGCATTTACCCTATCCATACCCCGTATAATTTTGTGTACCTGTATCAAATCTCTCTTTATATGCATCCATTAGTCTCATGAGACCATGGATTTGCACCTTGGAAGGTCTCCAGGTTGCAGGCCTGGGCAAGGTTGTATGGAAGACCGGCAGTTGCCCATGCTGCAAGTCTCCCCTCTCCACGCCACCGATATTGTCCAAGGGAAGGGCATTAGTGCCGATACAGCTTGGCACCAGTGTCGTCACAGAGCAATGTGTGGTTAAGTGCCTTGCTCAAGGACACAACACGCTGCCTCAGCTGAGGCTTGAACTAGCGACCTTCAGATCACTAGACCAAGGCCTTAACCACTTATCAAATCTCTCTAAATCTTATATATTCCAAGGAATAAAGTTGTAACCTATTCTATCTTTCCTTATAACTCAGTTTGTGACTCAGGTTATAACTCAGTACTGCAATTGTTTTCATTTAGATGTTTGGTCTTTATTATATGATGTTTTGAATAAAGATACAAGAACATTATTCTTCTCATACACAGGACTTTGATGAGGACACATGGGGTAAATTTTCTCTGTACCCTTTCAACCTTATTTACACCTTTCCTGTACGTAGGTAACCAGATCTGCACACAATACTCCAAATTAGGCCTCACCAACATCTTATACAACTTCAACATGCTGAAGTTGTATAAGATGCTGCCTGACTTGCTGAGTTTCCCCAGCATTTTGTGTTTGTCGTGCTTTTCTTAAATAGTTTGTGAAATTACATGGCCCTTATTAATTCATACATGATTCCACTGTAATGACATAATATTTAGATCTTCATAGGGTAAACTGCAGCTTGAGTTCAATATTTTTGGTTTAATACTGAATTAATATACTGTGGTATGTATTAGCATTAGGTTTAAGTACTACAACTTTTGTGGTACAGAAATGTTTTGATCACTGATCCTGGTGAATGCTGAAATTCTTAAGTTTGCATTACTTCAGATTTTGGAATTGAGGGGTGAATGAACATCTACAGAAGACACAAAGCTTAGAAAGAAGGAGGTTTGAGCTAAAATAGATGAGGACGTTAAAACGGTGGCAGAAGAGGTGAATGCATAACACAGAAGAGTGAAGCAATGTATGTTGGAAGGTAGAAAAAATGAATTCATAAGTAGAGGTACAGAGTATAAACCAAAGCCAATATGACAAATATTTTTTTAAAACTGCCTTGTCCACAGCTGAATCATTGCTGCAGTTGAAATTCTTGTATTCCTGCAATTCTGGTCACCATAATTTAGGTGGAAGTCAAGCCTTCAGAAGATTCAAAAATTTTGGGTTTAGGTACTTGTGAAAGTAGGAAAGTGTGGAGAAAGCAGGACTGTTCTCCCTAGAGCAGAGAAAATTTAGAGAAACTTTCAGATAAAGAAGAATTTAGCATAGCAGATGGTGATTGGTTCCATTTAGATCATCAGTCTTCTTTACATGGAGTTTTGAAAAAGTGCAAGAACATTATACTCCTAGTACATATGACTCTGTTGAGGACACACTTAGAGCATTATGTGCAGTTTCTGTCTCCTTACCTAAGAGAAGATGCACTTGCTATGGAGGAATGCAGTAAAGGATCACCAGAGTGATTCCTGGGATGGTGAGTCTGCCATACGAGAACATATTCAACTAGGTTTGTATTTACAGCAGTTTGGAAGAATTAGAAGGGTTCAAATTGGAATTTATACAATTCTGATGGGACTAGGCAGATGTAATGTGGGGAGTTCATTTCTCTGAATGAATGGCCACAGTCTCAGGTTACAGGGCACAAGATTTAGAACTGAAATAAGGAGAAATTCCTTCCCATAGTTAACTTGTGGAATGCACTACAACATACAGAGGCAGAGACAAATCTGCTGAATATTTTTAAGAAAGAGATAAATATCTAAATGCCAAGGCATCAAGAAGTATGCGTAGAGAGCTGGTTTGTTATGTTGAGGTAGATAATGTGTCATACCTATATTGAATGATTTAGCAAACACAAAGGAACAGTATGCTAAGTTGCAAAGGCAGTTAATTAATCTTTGACATGATTTGCCACTACGTCATAAACCAAGTTTTTCTCTGCTCACATTTTTATCCTTACATTCTCAAAACTGTATGTGTCTTTGATCCTATAATTAAGATCAAGAACACTTACCAAAGAAAACACTTACAGCTTTAGCCACCACCATAACTCCTTTTGTTGCAAAGATCTTATAATTATTCTCTAACAGGATATCAGCAGGAAGTCATTTTCCTTCAACATACACAAAATGCTGGAGGAGCTCAGCAGGTCAGGCAGCATCAACGGAGGGAAATAAACAGTTGATATTTCAGACTGAGACGCTCTATCAGGACTGGAAAGGAAGGGTGCAGGAGGTGGAAGAGGGAGGAGTAGAACAAGCTGGCAGGTGATAGGTGGGGAGAAGATGGGTGGGTGGGGAAGGGGAATGATGTAAGAAGTTAGGAAATGAAGGGCTGAAGAAAGAATCTAAAAGGAGTGGACAGTGAACCAAGGAATTTCCCTCCCTATATGCTGCTTGACCTGCTGAGTTCCTCCAACATTTTGTGTATGTTGCTCAATATGTCCAGCATCTCAGTCTCTTGAGTCAGTCATTTGCCTGTTTTTCTTAAGTAAGTGATTAAAACTGAATATAAAGAAATGCATACAGTATTTCCCCTACCAATTAACTTCATGGTAAATGCCTGCAGCTAATAGTTTGCTCGTAATTAATTATCCATTCAAAAAAATCATTACTGCCTAAGGCCGGGACTACCCCAGATTCCATCCCACTCCAGATCTGAGCTTAGTGTATCCACCTTCCAAGGTTGGGTCCACAGTTGCACTTGTGTGCTTTTATCAATATTGCTAATGATTGATCATCTGGAAATTTGCAATTGCTCTGTGGTATTCTTATTTTTCTTTGACTTGACACTTGATAGACAAGTCGCTGATCTTCCTACTTGGTGAAACAGAATAATTTGATCATATAAAAGTAAAACATTTTTTGCACTAAACAATTAACAAACAGAAATTCCCTCCTAATGTCCAGGCGGATATTATTTGCTCAGACAACTTCATTGAAACAAATTGGTCTATGATTTCAAAAAGCAAAAAAAAACAAACAAAAATGAAAGAACTGGACTAACACACACAAAATGCTAGAGGAACTCAGCAGATCATTCAAAAGTTCAAAGGTTCAAATGTTCATTCTATTGTCAATGTATGTATGTACAGTATAACTCTCATATTCGCCTTCTTCAGAAAGCCATGAAGTACAGAAAACGTTTGGGAGTTGTTGAAAGAAAGGCATCAACCTCCCCCCCCCCCACACAAGAAAAGGAAAAAGAAGCAAACAAAACTTACCAAACACCTCACCCCATCACTCGCACAAAAGACTAACAGACCACCCACATGGAAAATGGCAGCTGGAACACCAAACTCCAAACACCCCCAGCCCATCCCTTGCACAAAAACCAACTGATTGCCCACCTGGAAGACAGCAGCCAGAACCTCAACAACACAAACCCCCCAACTCCCAACCCCACCCTTGCATAAAAACCAACGGATCGACCATCCAGAACCCCAACCTGCCAAATAGCAACAAGAAAGAAAATACAGAAAACTGAAGGAAAAAAATATAAACTACAGTCCAATAATCACATAAATTTCATAATTTTGAAAACATCCTCCAGCCAGAGCCCAAGAGAGCGGCTGCTCAAACTTGGTCCTTCTGTGAAGAGCGACTGCTGTGCCGCTGACCTGTTGCCTACTGACCGCCACGCCACCAATCTGGCTACCAACCGCCATCAACCACCATGGCGAGCGACAGCTCGCCTCTTCTGCATTCACCTCGATGATTCAGTCTTCCTCAATGCTTCAAAATGGTTTGGATCATGGTCCCACTCCCCATCCCTGGTCATCTGCATAAGAAAGCTCGTGCTTGCGATCCTTCCTAGAGAAAGAAAGCTAGATCACTCGTTCCAACTTCAAACTGCACGTCGCAGGCTCCAACAGTTTCTGAAACACAATCAAGACAAAAAAAACAAGCAGAAGGAATAGAAGAAGTGAAATAGTTGAAGAGATTGGGTATCAAGAAGATGTCACCCAAGAAATCATTGGTCACTAGCATTATCTTGACCAGAAGATGTGTCTGTATCTATAGAGAAAAAAAAGAATGATTAGAAGGTTGTACCTAGAGGCAGATAAATGAAATCAGTGGGGAGATAAAAGAATGCTGAAACATTGAGTTGCAGAACACAGCTTATGGATGATCTGACATCATAACCTGCCAACACTGACAAAACAGGAAAGGCTGGTTAACTGAAACTGTAGGGCTGTTAAGTGTGTAGACCAGGGGTTCCCAATCTGGGGTCCATAGACCCCTGACTTAATGGTATCGGTCCTTGGCTTAAGAAATGTTGGGAAACCCTGGTCTAGACAGTTGAGATGTTATTCCTGGGACTTACGCTGGGCTCCAATGGAACAGTAGGAGTTCTTTGATGATGAAGTCAGAGCGAGACGGATAATTTAAGTAATATGCAACTATAACATGAGGGTCACCCTTTCCAACCAATATCTGTAAAGCAGCCATCCAATCTGCAGCAGGTTTCTCTGTCAAGCGGTTGTGAAGGTAGGGAAATGTAAGAGATCCGGTGTGGGTGGCAGCATGCCGCAGATGTAGTCCTTGACCATCTTCTCAAATTCCTGACTCTTCCTCCTCTTAAACGCACACTTGTTTTCTCAATTTTCCTGTTCTAATGAAAGGCCGTTGATCTAAAATATTAACACCTTTTCTCTCCTTGGATACCATTTGATCTGATAAGCCCAATATTTTCATTTTTGTCAAATTATTTTATACATCCATATACTGTAAGATATTACAGTGACTGTCAAGGTGCTCTATGTTATAATTCAGTAAGCACATTTCAAAAATAATGAATTGATTTCAAAATATGTTGGAATATCTAGAGTGCATAAAGAAAGTCCAACATCTTTGATGGGTGTAATTAGATTGTGTGGAGAATTATGAATTAGATGCATTTCACAACTGGAACCATCTATCTGGATATTCAAGTTACGGCAATGAATAAATTTAGTTATTCCTGCTATGACAGACAACATAAGTAATTGGAAATATATTTTTTCAAGTGATTTAAATAACAAGTGACATTGTTTACATTGGTGGGACAAATTCTTTCATGTTCCAAATCTAATATAAACATTGAGATAGAATTGCACAGCAAGAAATGAAAATAAATATTTTTGCCAAAAAGTAGATTAATAATTATTCTTTTATTGGCTGCTTTGTGTGAATAATTTTAATCTGGAAAAAGCGATATATTGATAAAATCTCACCAAATGCGTATATACTATCTGATTATGGCATTAACTTGGAAGAGAAATTTAATAGGATAAAATTAGAAATGCTGGAAGAACTCGGCCAATTAAGCACCATTTGTGGAAACAGAAACCAGTCAACGCAAGGGTCATTGAATATTCTGACCCCCAAGGAAGTGTCCCCTACATGAATTATTCACTGTTTTGTCTTTTCATAGTTAACCGAGTTCTCTCAGCATTTTCAAACAAGAGAAAATCTGCAGATGCTGGAAATCAAAGCAACACACACAAAATGCTGGGGGAGCTCAGCAGATCAGGCAGCATCTATGAAAAAGAGTAAGCAGTTGACATTTTAGGCTGAAACCCTTCATCAGGACTGGAGAAGGAAAAATGAGAAGTCAGAGTAAGAAGGTGGAGGAGGGAAGGAAGAAGTACAAAGTAGTGGGTGATGGGTGAGACCCGGGGGGGGGGGCGGGGGTGAAGTAAAGAGCTGGAAAATAAATTGGTGAAAGAGATACTGGAGAAGGGGGGAATCTGATAGGAGAGGACAGAAGGCCATGGAAGGGAAGGGGGAGCAGATTCAGAGGGATGTGAGGGGCAGGTAAGGAGATAAGGTGAGAGAGGGAAAAGCAATGGGGAATGGTGAAGTGGGGGAAAGGCAATTACTGGAAGTTCATGAAATCGATGTTCCTACCATCAGGTGGGAAGCTACGCAGACAGAAAAAAAAGTAAATCAATTACAGTAAGTTTACATATGCATATTAAATAGATTAAAAATTGTGCAAAAACAGAAATTATATATATTAAAGAAATGAGGTGGTGTTCATGGGTTCAATATCCATTTAGGAATCATATGGCAGTGGAGAAGAAGCTGTTCCTGAGTCACTGAGCTGACAGCTTTAGGCCTCTGGACCTCCTTCCTGACAGTAACAATGAGAAGAGGCCATGCCCTGGGCGATGGGGGTCCTTAATAGTGGACATCACCATTCTGAGGCATCGCTCCTTGAGGATGTCTTGGATACTACGCAAGCTATTACACAAGATGGAGCTAACTAATTTTGCTACTTTCTGTATTTCCAAGGCTATATCTACACTAGACCGGATAACTTTGAAAACGCCGGTTTTGCGTAAAAACGATAGGCGTCCACACCAGGCGTTTTTGAAAATACCTCCGTCCACATTAAAACGGGTATTTGGGCAAAACTCCTCCTACTGGGCATGCGCAGGACACATCTACAGAAAACAAGCAAAGGGGAAACGGTATACTTGGTGCGCATTTGTCCAGTTAGATAATAGAAAAACTTGTCCGTAAACTTGGCAAAGGAAATTGCCAAACGACAGACAGCTGTTGGCTCTCGGGCAGGAGGACTTAAAACTAAAAAAACAAATACTGGAGCGTATGGAGGCAACCAACAGGGAGTTCATGGACAGTATGACCCGGCTGAAGACGAACATTGAAAAACTGACTAACTCTGTTGCAGAGGGATTTGCAATGTTGAGGAATATGATGGCTTCCCCCCACCCCCAATACCTTTCACTGCGACAATACCAGCCTCACAGACCCTACAATAGCTACACATACGGACACACAGACCCCTGGGTGGCCCCACCAACATCTTCCCCACTCCCACAAAGGGGTCACCCTGGAAACTTTTCCTACAGCCATAGTCTCTTCACCAATGAAAGGGATGACAGGTTTTTTAAACACTACACCGCCCAACCAGCGTTTTCAGATTTACACACTCTGGAGAGTGTTTTAGAAAAGCTCCGTTTTCAGGGGAGGAAAACACCTTTTCAGTGTGGACGGAGGATCAAAATGGAGAGAAAAAGCTTTGGTTACAGATTTGTCCTGTCTTGTGTGGATGTCTGTCAGAATGCTCTCCATGGTAAATCTATAAAAGTTTTTGAGTGTTTTAGGTGACAAACCAAATATCTACAAACTCCTAATGAAGTATCTTGCCTTCTTTATAGCTACATTGATATGTTGGGACAGGGATAGATCCTGAGAGATCTTGACACTATGGAAACACGAGGAATTCTGAAGATGCTGGAAATTCAAGCAACACACATCAAAGTTGCTGGTGAACATTCTTTCTCTCTCTCTCTCTCTCCTTTTTCTTCCTCTGTCCCTCTGACTATACCCCTTGCCCATCCTCTAGGTTTTCCCCCCCCCTCCCTTTTCTTTCTCCCTGGGCCTCCTGTCCCATGATCCTCTCATATCCCTTTTGCCAATCACCTGTCCAGCTCGTGGCTCCATCCCTCCCCCTCCTGTCTTCTCCTATCATTTTGGATCTCCCCCTCCCCCTTTCAAATCTCTTACTAGCTCTTATTTCAGTGCTTTAAAAGGGATAGAGAGGGCGGAAAAAGGGGAGGAGGGGTGGCATTACTGGTCAGGGATACTATTACAGCTACAGAAAGGGTGGGTAATGTAGCAGGATCCTCTTTTGAGTCAATATGGGTGGAAGTCAGGAACAGGAAGGGAGCAGTTACTCTACTGGGCATATTCTATAGGCCCCCTGGTAGCAGCAGAGATACAGAGGAGCAGATTGGGAGGCAGATTTTGGAAAAGTGCAAAAATAACAGGGTTGTTATCATGGGTGACTTTAACTTCCCTAATATTGATTGGCACCTGATTAGTTCCAAGGGTTTAGATGGGGCAGAAGTTGTTAAGTGTGTCCAGGATGGATTCCTGTCACAGTATGTGGACAGGCCGACCAGGGGGAATGCCATACTAGATCTAGTACCAGGTAATGAATCGGGTCAGGTCACAGATCTCTCAGTGGGTGAGCATCTGGGGGACAGTGACCACTGCTCCCTGGCCTTTATAATTATCATGGAAAAGGATAGAATCAAAGAGGACAGGAAAATTTTTAATTGGAGAAAGGCAAATTATGAGGCTATAAGGCTAGAACTTGTGGGTGTGAAATGGGATGATGCTTTTGCAGGGAAATGTACTATGGACATGTGGTCGATGTTTAGAGATCTCTTGCGGGATGTAAGGGATAAATTTGTCCCGGTGAGGAAGATAAAGAATGGTAGGGTGAAGGAACCATGGGTGACAAGTGAGGTGGCAAATCTAGTCAGGAGGAAGAAGGCAGCATACATGAGGTTTAGGAAGCAAGGATCAGTTGGGTCTATTGAGGAATATAGGGAAGCAAGAAAGGAGCTTAAGAAGGGGCTGAGAAGAGCAAGAAGGGGGCATGAGAAGGCCTTGGCGAGTAGGGTAAAGGAAAACCCCAAGGCATTCTTCAATTATGTGAAGAAAAAAAGGATGACAAGAGTGAAGGTAGGACCGATTAGAGATAAAGGTGGGAAGATGTGCCTGGAGGCTGTGGAAGTGAGCGAGGTCCTCAATGAATACTTCTCTTCAGTATTCACCAATGAGAGGGAACTTGATGATGGTGAGGACAATATGAGTGAGGTTGATGTTCTGGAGCATTTGGATATTAAGGGAGAGGAGGTGTTGGAGTTGTTAAAATACATTAGGATGGATAAGTCCCCGAGGCCTGACGGAATATTCCCCAGGCTGCTCCACGAGGCGAGGGAAGAGATTGCTGAGCCTCTGGCTAGGATCTTTATGTCCTCCTTGTCCACGGGAATGGTACCGGAGGATTGGAGGGAGGCGAATGTTGTTCCCTTGTTCAAAAAAGGTAGTAGGGATAGTCCGGGTAATTATAGACCAGTGAGACTTACGTCTGTGGTGGGAAAGCTGTTGGAAAAGATTCTTAGAGATAGGATCTATAGGCATTTAGAGAATCATGGTCTGATCAGGGACAGTCAGCATGGCTTTGTGAAGGGCAGATCGTGTCTAACAAGCCTGATAGAGTTCTTTGAGGAGGTGACCAGGCATATAGATGAGGGTAGTGCAGTGGATGTGATCTATATGGATTTTAGTAAGGCATTTGACAAGGTTCCACACGATAGGCTTATTCAGAAAGTTAGAAGGCATGGGATCCAGGGAAGCTTGGCCAGGTGGATTCAGAATTGGCTTGCCTGCAGAAGGCAGAGGGTGGTGGTGGAGGGAGTACATTCAGATTGGAGGATTGTGACTAGTGGTGTCCCACAAGGATCTGTTCTGGGACCTCTACTTTTCGTGATTTTTATTAACGACCTGGATGTGGGGGCAGAAGGGTGGGTTGGCAAGTTTGCAGATGACACAAAGGTTGGTGGTGTTGTAGATAGTGTAGAGGATTGTCAAAGATTGCAGAGAGACATTGATAGGATGCAGAAGTGGGCTGAGAAGTGGCAGATGGAGTTCAACCTGGAGAAGTGTGAGGTGGTACACTTTGGAAGGACAAACTCCAAGGCAGAGTACAAAGTAAATGGCAGGATACTTGGTAGTGTGGAGGAGCAGAGGGATCTAGGGGTACATGTCCACAGATCCCTGAAAGTTGCCTCACAGGTGGATAGGGTAGTTAAGAAAGCTTATGGGGTGTTAGCTTTCATAAGTCAAGGGATAGAGTTTAAGAGTTGCAATGTAATGATGAAGCTCTATAAAACTCTGGTTAGGTCACACTTGGAGTATTGTGTCCAGTTCTGGTCGCCTCACTATAGGAAGGATGTGGAAGCATTGGAAAGGGTACAGAGGAGATTTACCAGGATGCTGCCTGGTTTAGAAAGTATGGATTATGATCAGAGATTAAGGGAGCTAGGGCTTTACTCTTTGGAGAGAAGGAGGATGAGAGGAGACATGATAGAGGTGTACAAGATTATAAGAGGAATAGATAGAGTGGATAGCCAGCGCCTCTTCCCCAGGGCACCACTGCTCAATACAAGAGGACATGGCTTTAAGGTAAGGGGTGGGAAGTTCAAGGGGGATATTAGAGGAAGATTTTTTACTCAGAGAGTGGTTGGTGCGTGGAATGCACTGCCTGAGTCAGTGGTGGAGGCAGATACACTAGTGAAATTTAAGAGACTACTAGACAGGTATATGGAGGAATTTAAGGTGGGGAATTATATGGGAGGCAGAGTTTAAGGGTCGGCACAACATTGTGGGCTGAAGGGCCTGCACTGTGCTGTACTGTTCTATGTTCTATGTTCTATTATCTCCCTCTGGTGCTCCTCCATCTTCCCTTTCTTCCGTGGCCTTCTGTCCTTTCCTATTAAATTCCACTTCTCCAGCCCTTTATCTCTTTCACCAATTGACTTTCCAGCTCTTTTCTTCACCCCTCCCCATCTCCCGGTTTTACCTATCATCTACTATCTTGTACTTCCTCCTCCCCTCCCCCACCTTCTTGCTGTGACGAAGGGTGTCAGCCTGAAGCGTCGACTGTGCTTCTTCCTATGGATGCTGTCTGGCCTGCTGCGTTCCACCAGCATTTTGTGTGTGTTGCTTGACTTTCCAGCATCTGGAGATTTGCTCATGGTTGCTCTAACTTCTCATCTTTTTCTCCAGTCCTGATGAAGGCCCAAAACGTTGACTGTTTACTCTTTTCCATAGATACTGCCTGGCCTGCTGAGTTTCTGCAGCATTTTGTGTGTGTTTTTTAGATTTCAAACATTTGCAGATTTTCTCGTGTTTGTAATTAAACAACATTTGTGGAGATGGAAGGCAGTGAATGTAAGGGTTTGTGAATATTCTGAGCCCAGAGAAAGTGTCCTTAACCTATTTGCTGTTTTCTCTTTCCGCAGAGGCTGATTAACTGGCTGAGTTCTTCCAGCATATTGTTTATTTTGTTTTGGATTCCAGTATCTGCATTTTCTTTGTTTTCCACTTAATGGGATAGTTATCCAGTGAAACTGGATTGAGAAAAGGATCACAATACAACAGGTTACTCAGAACCTTGGAATTTCAGCTGTTAATTTCTCCAAAGCTCATATCCCATTACTACGGCCTATAAAGGAAGTCAATAGAAGTTTATTTATATTCTGTTCCTACAGCACCAGCCCCAGCAGTACCATTCCAACCCAGCAGTACCATTCCATGTTCACCAAGATTATCAATGTCATAATTATTTGACTGTGGTGTATGAAATAATAAATAAATTGGGTATATAATAAAAATCCTTTTCCCATGGCAGGATGTGCATAGGTTTAAGATGAGATGCAGGAGGTTAGAGGGGGTTTAAAGGGATTTTTTTTCCACACGGAGGGTGGTTAAAGTCAGGATTACATTGCCTAGAGGTGGTGGAGGTGATACCCTCAGGACAAGCATGCAAATCACCAAAGATTGGCATATCATTGGGAAATGGGATCAATGTTGATAGGCAAAATGGGTGACATGGGTATGATGAACCAAAGAGCTTGTTTCTATGCTGTACGGCTCTCTGACACCACGACAATCTACAGTGGAGGTACTATCGTCATGCTGCATTGGACAGAGACAGAGCAAATCTGACAGCTCCAAACTGGGGCATTTGTGAAATGCTGAGGGTAATTACCAGCACCAGAGTATACCACATCACAGCATATCACTCATACTACCTTCATCATCGAGCCAAAGTGTCAACTCCTTTGAGGGGAGCAGAAGAATATTAGAACAGCAGCATTTAACTCAAATAGGAAGTGTTACAGTATGATCTGCAGGTGAGCCTGTGGAAAAAACATGCTGCAGGTGGAATTAGGTAATTTTGCTTACAGGTGTCATTTCACTGGCTTGCCCTTCTGTTCTGGACCATCTGAATAACAGGTTATTGTTCACACTGCAGCTACATATCACACTACAACACAATCACCCCATCAAACGTATCACCAAGCTCCAACAGTTGGGTCTCTGTAGCTCTCTTTGCCACAGGATCCTTGACCTCCTCATTGGAAAACCACAATCAGTGCGGATTGGTAACAGCATCTTCTACTTATTGGCTATCAACACAACACGGGTATGTTTGGTTAAGTCTCTGCTCTACTCTCTTTACATTCAGAGCTGTGATGTAAAGCATAGCTCCAACACTATCTACAGATTCGCTGAAGACACCACTGTCATTGGCCAAATCATGGGTGGTGATGAATTAATGCACAGGAGTGAGATCGAACACCTGCCTGAATGGTGCCACAATTCAGCCTCTTACTCAGTAACATCAAAACCAAGAAATTAATAATTTTCTTCAGAAAGTCAGTGCCAAAAGACCACATGTCAGTTTTCAATGGTGGGTCAGAGGTAGAGAGAGATAGCAGCTTCAAGTTTCTGGACATTAACATCTTGGGTGATCTGTTGCAGGCTCCCAACATAGATGCAATCAGATAGAAGGCTTACCAGTACCTCTGCTTTGAAAGAGCCCAAGGAGATTTGACATGTCACAAACCATATCCTGACTGATTGCATCATGGATTGATATGGCAATTCCAACACACATGAATGCATGAGACTGCAGAGAGTGGTGGAGACAGCAGTCCATCACAGGCATAGCTCTCCCCAGCATTGAAAGCATTGACATGAGGCAGCGCCTCAGGCAGGTAGCACTGAGGAACCCCACTATCCAGACCATGCCCACCTCGGTGCTACCATCGAGCAGGAGGCACAGAAGCCTGAAGTCCCATACAACCAGATTCAGGAACATTCAATCCTGATGACGAATCTCAGCCCGAAACATGAACTGTTTATTCATTTTCATAGATGCTGCCTGACCTGCTGAGTTCCACCAGCATTTTGAGCTTTCTGCATGTCGCTCTGGATTTACAGCATCTGCAGAATGTCATGTGTTCAGACTCAGGAACAACTTTTTCGTACAATTACCAGGTTTTTTAACCTACACAACACTCACCTTAACTCAGCAATGGAGTACAACAGAGTACCTATCTTGTATGATAAAGATGAAGTCTTGATCTCTCAATCTTCCTGATGATAGCCCATATATACAAACATTTGTAGTATTTGTCTACCTGCACTGCACGTTTTCTGTAACCGTGACATTATTTTATGCATTCTGCTATTACTTTTCCTTGTGTACTATCTTAGTGTACTTGAGTTCAGAATGATTTGTCTGGACGGCATGTGGAATGAAACTTTTCACATGTACATGTCTTACAAGTGGCAATAATAATGTGAGAATAATAAAAGGAGATAATAAATGGATTTGTGTCATGGTCTGGTCTGTGAAGTCCACATTCAAGTTCACGGACCGGTCCATCGATCCTTATTCCAGGTTGTCCAGTTTTCCCTTGTCCTGTTGTGTGCCTTAATTGAGGCACATGATTCTCATTTTGGGCTGGCTACATAAACAACTCCTGGGTTCAGCTTCAGTTGCTGAACTGTTCCCTTCCCCTCCCTGCCCCCATAGCCTTTGGCTGTAGCCTCGCCCGCTACCTTTGCCTGAAGCCTCACCTGCTACCTTCACCTGTGTCCTTGCCTGTAACACCATCAGGGCAAGATCTTGGCTTTGCTGTATCTAGATAAGGAACTGTCTTTCGTTGTTTGGAACCGTCTCTTTGTGCCCTCGCCTCCACTAGGTAGGTCCGGCTGTTTGCCGCTACCTTGAGTTGGGAACTGTCTCTGTGTCCATGCCTTCACTAGGTAGGTCAGGCCGTTCTCCGCTCAAGGTAGCGGCAATCTGTCTCTCAGTGTCCTGCGTATGAGTTCTGGTCCTACGTCCTGCTCCCTAGGAGGGGTCCTGACTCTGTGTAGAGCCCCGGCCCCAAGTCCTGTTCCCAAGGAGGGGTCCCAGCTCAGCGTTCCATGTTCCTGTTCTCCCTCGACCAAGGCTCTGCGTTCCTGTTCTCCCTCAGCCAAGGCTCTGCGTTCCTGTTTTCCCTCGACCAAGTCAAGGCTTTGTGTTCTTGTCCTGTCCATGTGCCTCGCCCAGCCCGGTGCTGGGGTTCTCTCGTCCTGTGCTGGGGTTCCCTCATCCTGTCCAGGAGTCTCATGTCTAGTCCTGTAGCCAAGCCTCAGAGAACCCAAGCCTCAAAGAACTCAAGCCATGTCCAGTCCTGTAGCCACGTCATGTTCTCGCCTAGTTCCGGGCTCCGAGCCCAAGTCAAGACCCAGGTTCTGTGTCCTTGTCCAGTCTCTGGCTCAGAGTCCAAACCCAGGCTCCTAGTTCCCAGTTCCTCGTCCTGGTCCCACTTACCCAGCCAAAGTCCTAGCCCAAGTCTGTGTTCCTGTCCCAGCTCCTAGTCAATGTCCAGTGTCCTTTCTTCCCCATTTCCCTTACTTTCTTGACATTCCGAGTCCTGTTCCTAGTACTTCAGTGTCTGTGTCTTGCATTTGGGTGTGCTCCCAATGCCCTCCGTATGACAATTTGTCTCCAAGGCAACACACAAAAAATGTTGGAGGAACTCAACAGGCCAGACAGCATCTATGGAAAAGAGTAAGCAGTCAACATTTCAGTCCGAGAAGGAAAGGAAGGGGGAAGGAGTCAAACTAAGAAGGAGGAGGAGAGGAGGAAGAATTACAAGATGGCAGGTAATAGGTGAAATCTGGAGAGGGAGAGGGGTGAAGTAAAGAGCTGGGAAGTTAATTGGTGAAAGAGATAGAGGGCTGGAGAAGCGGGAATCTAATGGGAGAGGACAGAAGGCCACAGAAGAAAAGAAAGGGGAAGGAGCACCAGAGGGAGGTGATGGGCAGGTAAGGAGATAAGGAGAGAGAGGCTGAGTTCTTTTTATTGCATTAATATCTTGTTTTGCACAGCCTTTCTCTTCACTGCTTTGTATTGCAAACAAGGGTTTAATTTTATCTGTATCTTCTGTGCATTGCAGTCTCCTTACCAGGCTGTGATACAACCAGTCAGAACTCTTTCCACCATCAATCTATAGAAATTTGAAAGAATTTCCTACCTTGCTCATCGTCATCCACCCCAACTAGTTCCATCTTTTACTTCATCTCAGCCTCTTACTCCTGTACCCTTGCTATCATTCTCCGTCTTGAGCCAAAGTGTTGTCTATCTCTTTCCCTCCACAGATGCCTCTCGACCCGCTGTTCGGTTTATATCTTACCTATCATCTATGGGTTAAACTTAGAAACCCTTCACCTGACATTTGTGGGTATATCTTTACCAACAGCCAACTCCTTTCCGGGATCAGCTGGAAAAGTAATGAAATGCCAACAACATCCGGAGCCTGTGAATAAAAACAGTAAAATCAGGATAGCTAATCATTTGCCTTATTGATTGTTGTTGAAACTTACTAGGAGCAAAAGGAGCTCCCTGCAGAACCTCGCTGGATATGTTTAACCCTTTGTAAAATCGGTTTGATCATGGTGTACCTGGATCTCCGATAGGGGTCAGTAACGTACAATCTCTTTTTGCGAGTCAGTTATCAAAAATGAACAACTTATGTTGTAAGTAAGAAGTAGGTTCGTCCTCAGGCAATTATAATGCAAAATAGCGCAAGCATGTTTATAAAACTTTTGATTTTGCGCCTTCCTTTTTTTTCGTTGAAGCACTCATATTTTCTTTATATAGAGTTCAGAGTTCAAACAGTACTATAAACTAGAAATATTAGCAGAGGTTAGGCGTTTGCCGATAAATAACGAAAACTGTTATGTGTTTTGCATATACAATACAAATTAACTGTCCTACTTTTGCTCTGGTCAGTGTATGTTGATCAATATGTAACTGTTTATTTCTGCAACAGCAGTTGCTTATTATTAAGTAATTCAACTCAGACCGAGTTTGCACACACACAATGATGTTTACGGTAATTTCTAAAAGATTGCTTGCATTTAGTTATTTAAAGTCGGTAAGCGATTTCACAGCGCCTCATTCTGTGGAGGGAAATAACACGCGGAGAACACTGATACAGACAGGACTGCGACCCCAGATTCGAAGTGAGAATATGCCAAAAGTTGCACAGGTAAATCGAATGAAATCTTTAAACTAAGAGACGAGTGCAACGTTCTGCTCTTAAACGCAAATGTGAACTTTGAAGCGCTGGCCAGTAGACTTAGTGTCAAATACTTAGAACTGTGCCGTATTAAAATTGCAATATGTCAACTATGATCCATACATGAAATTTAAGCTAAATATGTATAGATATCGGCCAGAGTGCACTTATGTCAGTTATGAGGTAGTAAGACTTTAGAATATTTTGTCCTGGTGCTGTTCCCTCCAGAGGCTGGCCTGATCTGCGAGGGACACGGAGATCTGCTAGTAGTGACGGTTTGGGGGAGGGGCAGTCAGATTGATATACCTGTTCGAGTTGAGACTGCAGGCGATGCACCTAGTCATTACTTAAATACCGCACTTGGCTCTGGCTCCCATTCTTCAGCTGCAAGGGATCAGGGCAAGTGTAACACCACGCCTGTCCATAAATTTAAAGCCTAAACCAGCGTGCCTAGCGGATTATGAACGCCTTTGGACAGCAAGCTCCGCCAAATGCTTCCCCTCACCAACTTTCCAGCGCGCAGGATATCTTGGACATGGCCCTATACTGCGACAACTTCAGCATGTACCCGCAGAATCTACACCATCACCATCCTCAGCGACCCTCTCCCCACCCACCGAGCTATGGGCTGGCCGACTACACCACCCCGACCACCAACCCCTACCTTTGGCTCAACGGACCGGCCATTAACTCTCCTCCTTATCTTCCAGGGAGCAATGGAGCTGCTTACATCCCGTCGGGTTACGGGACTGGCCAGCGCCAATTCCTGTCAACCCCTTCGGGCTTCGGAGGGACTGAGCTGGGATGGCTGTCCCTACCCAGCCAGCAAGAACTTTTCAAAATGGTTCGTCCGCCTTACTCCTACTCTGCGCTCATCGCTATGGCCATCCAGAACGCCACCGACAAGAAACTGACGCTCAGTCAGATTTACCAGTACGTGGCCGAGAATTTCCCCTTCTACAAGAAAAGTAAAGCGGGCTGGCAAAACTCCATCCGCCACAACTTGTCTCTCAACGACTGTTTCAAAAAAGTTCCCAGGGACGAGGATGATCCAGGTACAGTTTGCTGGTTTCTTGACCGGTGGCTCTTCAACTTTGTATAAATTGAGTAAAGACGCAGTTTAACAATCTGGCGTAGTGGCAGAGCTGGCACACTGTTTTGAGAAATTTAATTATATAATATGTTTAAAAAATCAAACAAGCATCTCTTAAGGTTTGCAAGTAGTTATTGAGGAATTTACTGGTGTTTGTCTTCAATTGCTAACATTGCACTCCAAATGCAGTCAGATTAAGCGTATAAAATCAACTCGGCGTAAAATTGTGATTCCAATGAGGGCGTTTCAAAAATCCCGATGTTTGCTAAAACTGAAGAAGTTACTGTTACTTGTCAAAACAAAGCCAGTTTCATTTGAAGTTTGTTTTTTTTTTCCGCAGGAGTGGGTTGCGGTAGGGTAGGTGGTGTGTGTATGTGTTTATGTATGCTTAATGGCGGAGAGAACCTCTTTGATCTCATCAGCTACACTTACATGCTCACGCTTACTACTTTTTCCGCCATTTCTTGGTTTAGATTACATTTTCTGCTTCTACGGCCAGGAAACCAAGACTGACGACAATTTTTCTTTTGACATTAAACAAGTTTCACAGTCAATGGCCAAGTCGCACAATTTAAACGTTGATTCTTCTTGTTTGCCATTCCAGGTAAAGGTAACTACTGGACCTTGGATCCCAACTGTGAAAAAATGTTTGACAACGGGAATTTCAGGAGGAAGAGAAAACGCAGATCCGACACCACAGGTCCCAGTGATCACGGGGCTGGTGATAAGACCGACGACAACAATGGTGGGGTCATTAGACCTTCAGACACAGTCAGTGTCCTTGATTCTACTTCCCCCGGACTGGAGAGCTCCCCCGGAACCACAAGCGATTCTAAACCTTCGCCTCCTCCAAGCATGCAATCCAATTCCTGCTTTAGTAACTTTGTGACTAATATGAGTTCTGTGATCAGTGCGAACAATGGGATGAACAGACCGATTTCCTCAAGCGGATTGATGGGAGAGTTATCACAAGGTCGACAAAACCTGTCCGGACTCAATTCATATTCACCTTCACATAACTCAATACACAACACAGTGGACATTCACAATCGATTGAATTACTATCAATCTACTGTTCCAAATCAACAAACTGGATTTAGCGGCCCCTGTGCAACTTCAGCGTCAATAATCTAATCTACAGCAGAGAGGGCACGGAGGTTTAACAGAAAAATTGGAAATACAAAGTGTAAAAATCCTAGAGAGAAACAGAGAAAATACTTTTTATAGAGAGAAAATAACTTTGTAAGTAATATGTTTAGTGTAGTTTGCCGTAAACGGTTTGATCTCCTGTGTTACAAGTGCCCTTAATACTGATATAAAGCATCAACAGAACTATGTTTACTTTTACCTGGCCTTTCGTCACAAATCATTTGTTTACATAAGCATCACTATGCAAAATGATTTTTTTTAAAAAGCTGGATTGTCAAACAAAAATTGTTTCAATCGCGTAGACGGCAAATAATACAATCAGCAAACAATAAATTGATTATTTTTAGATGAATACGTAATGTATCTATTGGTCACAGATCTTTGCCCTGGAGGGCTGTTATCCATTGACGGACACTGAAAGTTACATAGTTTCGTAAAGCTGAAATACCAAGTTTTCCGCATTAATTTTTTATGATGAAGGCATTTGGACTTGCGTTCACTAAACTGTTTGACTGACCTGTATGTATTTGGCGCAGTGTCTCTCTGTCTGATAATTCTGCTCTGTGGTGCTAAAGTTGTGTTGCAACATTTCACTTGTATTCTGTTTAGTTAAACTGCCATTCCTTTTGTTTTCACCTAGCAAATTAAACCGCCTACCTTATTTAAACAAAGCCTCTGGTAGTTTTCATGCGTGACGCAGTTTAGCAACATGAATTTAAAGGTGTGAAAGTTCTAGATACTGCACAACACATCTGGAATATTTTTCAAAGCTATATATTGTTTCAAATGGTGCTTAATCACTTTTTAGACTCGTCATTAACTTTAAACCCAGGCTTTAGCCGAAATCCCTTGAAATGGTTGTGATAAGCTTGTCATCCTAGGCACGGAAAGAGGGAAGGCGACCATATCTCTTTTGTTTGGAATATGTATTGTTATATTTATATATATGATTAGATCTGATTAGAAAGGCTGGCCCTGTTCTAGGAGTTAAACTGAACACACTGGACGCGGTGGTAGAACAAGGACCCTACGGAAAATCCTAGCAATTCTGGATAATGTCTCTCACCCTCTGCATGCCACCTTGGCTGAACAGGGGAGCATTTTTAGCTGTAGACTAAGGCAACTGCGCTGCTCCAAAGAGCGATATATGAGATCATTCTTGCCCTCGACTCTATAATGAGTCAATCTATAGCTGGGGAAGTGATGACGCCACCCCCCCCCCGCCCCGTTAGACTGTTTGAGGTAACTTATTATTTATTCTTTCTTACTTCCCTTTTAATATTTGTATATTTGTACATCTGTGCACTTGTAATGCTACTAGGACACTAATTTCCTTTGGGATCAATAAAGTATCTAATCTAGCTCTGTGTGTATGTGTGTGTGTGTATGTATGTATGTGTAAATTTTGATATATGAAGTGTTGGTATAAATAATTATTTAATTACGCAACCCTTTACCTATCAAAATTGACAAACACGTGAAGTCCGGCGTCTATTTATTTACCTGTTGGGGAAATATATTTAATTAACATTAAACATTGCTGAACTGAAGAGAGTCGCCAGCATACAGCGTGTGCATGTACACAGTTGGTACTCTAATTAGTATAATCTTAATTAGTGCTCTTTAAAATTTTTGACAAGGTGTGTAGACCACAGTTATCATTTTATTAAGTAAGGAGAAATGGATTCTTACTGAACAACGAAAGGACAAGCTTGGTTTCTACAGATTTTCTACAGCTGTCGCACAATTTCGACGTTATTAAATACTGTATTCCGTTGTAAAGAAAAGCGTGGGAAAGAGAAACAGACTCTCGAAGATGGGATGTTCTGATGCTTTAAAGTGGATTGAATGCAAATTAATAAAACGGCAAACCGAAGGCGGAAAAGTTGATTTCGTGCTGAAAGATTATCCGAGGCTTGAGAAGGCTAAAAGTGCAGAACGAACGCTTTAAAGTTGTGCCACTTTATCGTATTGGGATCTGACCCGTCAAACACAATGTCAGACGTCCTTTTGCGATTACCAAAGCACTTTGCAGATTGTATACATTACAATAATATTTATTGTACTTATTTTTAATCCGTAATGTTTTGCAGTTGATATTTGTAGTGTGTTTTGGCAAAATTTTAAATTGTTATATTCCACAGATTACGTTATCATCAATTAACTTAGTTATTTGGGTTGGCAAACGAGTCTGGTGAAATTACCCGGAAACTGGGTGTGTTTACTTTGGCTGAAGCAAATAAACAACAATTGAAACCGAATCTATTGGAGAGAGACCGGCTGAAGAGAAACTGGAGTTTCGGGTATCCCTCAGCTTGCGGCAGCGTGGACCGACTCGCTCTTTAAGTGTAATCGCCGCTTTATTGACGCTGCAGTTGTGAATGCATGTTATAGAATTAATATAAAAATTTCAAGTGGAAGTACGGGTGATAAACGGAAGAAAATTCAGGTTAATCTTTCATTGTCGTAACAAATCAAAGTAAATGATGACTTAGGAGCTCCAATTACTGCAAACCACTGGTTCATTCCTCGGTAAATACGATACACCACTGTTAGTGCGCAACGACTACTTATCTTTAATCGCGTATTATTATGCGAAATGCTATTTGTTAAAGGCATGACTGGAACCAAAAATAAAACTCGGATTTCTTTGTCATTTTGATCGGAATACCGAGAAATACTTCGGATAACAGAGAAATCTACACAATTGAAGAGATTTTAAATCTTGAAATGAAGCACTCTTAATTATCACATTCTCTATTATGCTGACTTGAGTTCAGTTTTTACTGATTAATTCATAATCTTTTGATTAATTCTTTGTCAATTTATGCATACTCTTTTAATCGGATTCACTATAAGCACCAGTAAATGCAAAAAAAGGGAAGATTATGTTATTGTAGAATATAAACGGATGCGGGTAAATATATTTCAGGAAATGCTGAGGTTTATTGTAGACGTTGAATTAATTAATTTAATTACACGGGTATACAAGACGCGTCTTGCTGAACAAATACACCGACCTGTTTAATCAACCTTCGGTTGAAATATAAATGAAATCAACAAACTTAAATTTTACTAATAATTTTCACCAAAAAAAAGTCCCGGGACGCTTCCAGTGAGCCTTATCAGAAACAATTTGATTTCGACCAACGATATCCAAATAATAGGATAGATGCTTAAAACGTGGTTAAAGGGGTGGTTAAAGGGATGGGGGGGAAAGGGGCGAATCAAAGCAAAGACGCTGGGAATGCTATTCCCGATGTAGAGACCAGATCCCTAAAAGTTGCACGTCCGCCAATACCTAACCCGTGCTAGGACACTGCTGATGTGAGCTAGAACGTTAATTGTGTGGGATCTCGCCCGATATCTTGAGCAATACATTAGTGAGTAGCTCTTCATACAGATTTTGAAAAGTTTAATCCGCGCTCCCCCCACCGCAGCGCCGATATTTAATTACATACTTTGCAGAAACAGATTGTCTGTATTCTTTAAAAAAAATATTATTTATTTAATAAAATCGCAGTACAAGGCTCTCAGTGAATATGAACATCCTAGCGGTACACACTTTTGTTATTGCCCTTGACACTACGTTTTTATACCTATGGCCTGCGCACAATTTCCCTTTGGAATGTGATCCAAATTAACTTCACGTAAAATAGAAGAAAATAATATGTGAGTTATTGTTTATACAGTTTAGTGTTTGACTTATAGCTTCAACCCGGGCAACTTGCCATCGACAGATGCCGTGAAAATCCAGTGACATTTTACATACTAAAAGTTAGTTTCATTTTGTTTTGAACAAAATGCTTTGAACGGCTATCCCCCAATATGAGGGAAAAAGCCAATTACTTTCATGTATGGTGACATGAAATACTAAACTAGATAACCACAGTTGTTCTGTGATTTCTCGAGGCATTTAATATTTGAATCGTACAGACCACTTCCAGGCACGGAATGAATGGACTCACGTGTCTGCTGCCAGCTCCGTTTTAGAAGTTGAGACTGGTGTACTGACTGCTTGTCACTTTGGATCAACAGGGTGTTAAGCGAAATCTCAAAGCCTGGTTCGAAAGTTCAGCTTTACTCTTGGCCACTGATAAATGTGCGCACATATTTTGTTTCCTTGCAAATTGATTGGATTATTTGGGTTCATTTCTGAATTTGCCTTCCCTTCCAATTAAGGACAAAGCTCTTTTTGCTTGCCGGTAGGAGGTCGAGTTTCAGAGTAATTAAAAATCAAGCGACAATACAACAACAGAGTATCCAAGCAAATCCTGATGCAAACAAGAATCTTCACAGATTGGGACGATAAACACACTGGAAAACTGAAATGTAATGGCAGTCGACGGGTATTTCTAGAAATCCAGCGAGGACAGTAAGACAATTAGCTTTGAGCCTTCCATTGATTTGATTATGTTTTCATTATGCGTTATATAGTTAACCTAGAGATTGAATTTAGTTGTTAGCTTTGAAATGAGAATAAAATTAAATATTTTGTGATTTAAGTTTACATAATGAGGCAACAAGCAGAAATGTTGGCCTAACAAATATCATTGTTTACTTTTACGCGCCTCGTTCTTTAGCTATGAGGGAGACCATGTAAAGCGATAATGTTTTGCGCCCACTTGTACATTTTTTTTTGCGCCACTTTTGGAGGTTTGGGAAGGGGTGGCGAAGCGGTTTGTCTGGCCTTACTGAGGGGAGGAGAATGGGTGGTCTTTCAATGTCTGCAGATCTGCTTTCAATTTCGTTGCCCAAAGTCGAAATTACAATCATATTGACATATACCGACAATACATCGCTCCCACGCTATTTGGTAGAACGTCCATCCTCTCACGGAGCATTTTGTACGGCAAGGCGAAACTGAACAGGGCTGTGGTTTGTATTGATCTCTGCGCATCTTTGCGCTAGTTCAGTTAAATGACTGAATGTCCCACGCAATGGGGAACGCTTGCGATCCGAGCCAAATACTTTTGACCTCGCGTCTGGTGAACGCATTATGCCATTTAAAGTACACTTTCTTCAGGATGCACTCATCAGCAATAGGGAAGCACCCAGCCCTTCAAACACCCTCAAGTGATTTGTGCAAAGGGATTTCGGCAACCGACAAAGTATTGCATGTTCAGTTATTCCACAAGTGTCATGGAGTATAGCGTGAACAAAATTTAGAAACAGCATAATCATCTTTTGATTATGATCAAATATATTTCGAAGAATTATTTAAACAGCGGAAAGAGTAACAAAAGCCATTTTTTTTTCCCTGCAGGATAGGACACTGGAGATTACCTTTGCGTGTGTGGATATGGAGATGAGGGAGAGAATGGGAACTTTCTAAACTACGGCCGAATGAACTCCCCCCCCCCCCCCTTTGCCATATTGCGCTTAAATGACGAGAGGACTAGAAGCACCAATCTTTAAAATGAAATAATAAATTATCGGCAACTTAAGTCGTCAGCGAGACTTATCTTACATTCTTTGAGCAGTCAATAGACAAATTGCCATCAACAGATGCCGTGAAAATCCAATGACATTTTACATTATGACCCGCAGCATAAATAGTTAAAAGCGCGTTTCTAGTGCAACTGATACTAACAACGTCCTTACATATTAACATAAACTATGGGAAATCGCCAAACGCCAAGCCGTCTGTGCTAATGTACAGGTTAACAACGTGGAATTTAGCAATATCATTTGTCATAAGGTTTGCTGTTTTCAAGTTAACCTCTGGCATTAGGACATCCGCATAGATGCTGCAAATATATGGAAAATGCCAAAAATCGTAATTCCAGTTTTTAACATTTGAGTATTCAACAGAGGCGAAAGCATTTTCTTAGATAATATCCACTGGGAAAAATGAACTCCTTTTCTAAAATAACACTTCTACTCACCTGTACTAGATACAACCAAAAAATACCTCAGAGTATTCTAGGGCTTAGTGATTGTTGTTGCAAAGGCAAACATTTAACAATCCAAATGAATTATGCTGCTGCCTATCGTTAGTTATTGTACTTATTATTTAATTGTACCTCAATATATTACTTCGTTGACAGCTAAAGGAAGTCCAAAGTATTTCACGTAGATTGTACAATAGTGGAACATGGCAGATTGCAGTGTAGAACGACGTGGAGAGTGAGAAGAACGCTTCCAATTGAATCGTTTAAGGAAGAAAAAAAACAGCATTTATAGGTCACTGGCCATCTTCTCTCATTAATCCGAAGTACTTATAGATGAAATAGAATTTACTGCTAAATGTTAAACCCATTCTTATGAATTACCTACCCCTCGGATTGCTGTGTGTTCATACTGACTCAAGTTTGAAGTCTGAAGTCTGAAGTGAGCTGCCGAGCTTATAACAACTGCTGCTACTCTGAATGCAGTTGGTCTTTCCCCAGTCTCCCTGAAATATTTGTTACATCAAAGCAAATTCTTCAAGCCTGAAATAAACCTGTTAACCAAGCCAGAACAAACTCACTTCACTGACAAAAACAGTAAAAATTGAACCTTACTCTTCTTGTCTTCACAATAGTTTACTATGAATACTTAAAATGTGTTGAGCTTTGTGTGGAGTTATACCTCACTAGATTGATTTTGTTTTTTGAGGAGGTGATGGAAGCCGAAATGTGGATGTTATCTACATCAGTTTTAGCAAATCATAAACACCAGAGATTCTGCAGATGCTGGAAATCCAGAGCAACACACACACAATTTTGAAGGAATTAGGCAGAATATATGGAAATTAATAAACAGTTGATGTTTCAGGTCAAGATCCTTTTTCAGGTCTGGAAAGGAAGAGGGAAGACAACAGAATAAAAAGATAGGAGAACGGAAAGGGGAACTAGCTGGAAGGTGATAGGCGAAGCCAGGTGAGTGGGAAAGGTAAAGGGGTGGAGAAGAAGGAATCTGACAGGAGAGGATAGTGGACCATGAGAGAAAGGGAAGAAGGAGGGGCACTAGGAGGAGGTGATGGGCAGGTGAGGAGCAGTAGTAAGAGGCCAGAGTGGGGAATAGAAGAAGAGGGAAGTGGGGGGGGCGGAAGAGGAGGGAAAAAATTACCCAAAGCAGAAACAGTTGTTCATGCTATCAGTTGGAGCCTACTTAGACGGAATATCAGGGTTTGTTTTTCCAATCTGTGAGTAGCTTCATCGTGGCAAAAGAGAAGGCCATGAACTGGCATATCAAAATGAGATTAGAGATAGGAGTTTAAATGGTTGGCACCAGGAAATTCCCAGAATTTCTCCCAGATAGAGGAGCAACACCTCAAATTTCATCTCGGCAGCATTCAACCTGATGGCATGAACATTGAGTTTTCCTTCAAGTAGCTCCCCCAGCCCCTTTCCCCCCCTTCTTCCAAGTGGACTCAGAATTGGCTTGACCATAGAAAGCAGAGGGTAGAGGTTGATGGGACAATTGCAAAGAAAGCACGGTTGTGCTTCTGCTTCCAGAGGAGTTTGTGGAGATTTAGCATGACATCTAAAACTTTTACAATCTTCTATAGACGTGTAGTGCAGAGTATATTGCCAGGATGCATCACAGCCTGTCATGGTCCGGATCAGGGTCCCTTTAAATTTACTTTGTTTATGTTATGATCCGGACCATTGACTCCCTATTTCCCCTTAGTTCCCTGTTTTCCCGTGTCCCTCGGCTTTGGTGATTGGAGGCAATTACTCTCGACTGAACCGGTAGTTTATAGTCTCTGGCTTTCAGCCATTCGGGGCAGGAGTGTCTGTAAAGTCACGGTGTGCCAATGTCATTTGGCCGGAGCAAGCCTTGTCTTCGCCCGAAGCGAGTGCCGGTAATTCGCCTTTCCTCACCAGAGCAACCCTGTCCAGTTACCGCGCCAAAGCGAGCCTGCAAAGTTACCTCACCGAGGTGGGTCCATCAGTTAACCTGCCGGAGGGAATCGCTGTCTACTGTTCCCGGACCAAGTCGAGAGCTCGCCACTACCCGGAGGCTCCAAGTCAAGTCCTGGCCCCGGCGGCTTCCAGGCTCCGAGTCGAGTCCTGGCCCCGGCGGTCTGTGATTCCTGTCCTACCCACCTGGCTGAATCCCTTCTCTGCCCCCCTCACCTCTAGCCTTCATCTGCAGCCCTCGTCTGCGCTTCAGTCTAGTTCTATCGCTGGAGCTAGATAGGAATTGTGTTGTTCTTTGGTGTTTGTCTTGTTTTGTCCTCGCCTCCATGGGGTAAGTCAGGCCATCTTGCCGTTGCCCCGCGGGGGGGTGGTCATGAGTCCCGGCCCTATGTCCTGTACCCAAGGAGGGGTCCAGGCTCTGCTCTGTGTATGTGTCCATGTACCTGCTCTCCCGAGACCGAGGCTCTGTGTTCCCATATTCCTCCTCTCCCTAGCCCATGAGATGTCCGTGCCTGGTTCTGGGGTCCGAGCCTGGGGCAAGATCCAGGTACTGGGTCCTTGCCCAGTCCCTGGCTCGGAGTCCATACCCTAGCCTCTTCATGTCTCCTCTAGTTCTGGGATCCAATTCTGAGTCCTGGCCCAGACCCTTGGTCCCAGACTAGTAGTAGTCCTGAGTCCTTGTCCAGTTCGCTACTCCTGCTCCTGCCTTGCTCTCCTGGTATCCAGCAATAAACTAAATCTAAGTAACCTCACAAGATGTGTCTTGCATTTGGGTCCACCCTTGCTCCCAATGCCCCACCATTGTGACACAGCCTGGTATGGAAACACCAATGCCTTTGAACAGAAAATCCAACAAAAAGAAGTGGATTCAGCCCACTACATCACGAGTAAAGCCCTCCCAACCATTGAGCGTATCTACAGGAAACACTATTGGAGTAACTCAGCATTCATCATCAGGGATCCCACCACCCAGGTTATGCTCTCTTCTTGCTGCTACCATTGGGTAGAAGGTATAAAAGCCTCAGAACTCTCACCACCAGGTTCAAGAACAATTACTACCACTCAACCACCAGGCTCTTGAACAAAAGGGGATAACTACACTCAACTTCACTTGCCCCACCATTGGAATGTTCCCACAACCAACGAACTCACTTTCAAGGACTCTTCATCTCAGGTTCTCATTATTTATTGCTATTTATTTATATTTGCATTTGCCCAGTTAGTTGTTCTCTGCACTCTGGTTGATCTTTCATTGCTCTTGTTATAGTTTCTATTTTTTAGATTTGTTGACTATGCCCATAAGATGAATCTCAGAATTGTATATGGTGATGTATATGTCTTTGACAATAAATTTACTTTGAACTTTGAACTTCATTCTCACTGGAGATCTGCATATAGTCCTTTTTGGCTGGGATCCATACTGGAACCTCTACTGTTTGAGATATATATAAATGACTGGATGGACAGACACAGAAATCTGTAGACAATATAAAGATTGGTGGTGTTGCGGATTGTGTGGAAAACTAGCAACTGAATGCAAAGAGATAGTACAGTGTTAATAGCAAGCCCCTTAATATAGTTGATGTGCAAGAGGGATTTTGGGGTCTAAGTCCATAGCTTCTCGAAAGTGATTACATATGCTGATAGTGTGATTAAAAAGACATATGGCATGCTTGCCTTTATTAGTTGACAAATTGAGTTCAAGCGTTGCGAAGTTATGTGGCAATTTTATAAAACTCTTGTTAGGCTGCATCTGGAATATTGCACCAGTTCTGCCCACCCCCAATTATAGAAAGGATGCCAAGACTTTTGAGACAATCCAGAAGAGATTTACCATAATGCTGCTAGATTAGAGGGCATATACCGTGAGGAAAGGTTGGCTGGACATAGGTTGTTTTCTTCTGAGTGGCAGAAAATGAGGGGAAATCTGATAAAGATATATAAGATGATGAGAGGCATAGGTAGAATAGATCTCCCGTATCTTTACACCAGGGTTGAAATGCTTAATACCAGAGTGCATGCATTTAAAGTGAGAGGGGGTTAAGGTCAAAGATGTGTGGGCCAATATTTTTACGCAGACTGTGATGTGACCCTGGAATGTGCTGCTAGGGATGGTGATGGAGGCCAGCCTGATGGAGATGTTCACCAGGCTCTTCGGCACATGAATGTGTAGGAAATAGAAGGGCATGAACATTGAACAGGCAGAAGTGATTTGCTGGGTATTTGAGCACTAATAATCAAAGTCCAAAGGGCCTCTTCACAAGTGGTAGTATTTTTGAGGAAATATCAGGCAGGATAGACAAAGGAGAGTCAGCAAATGTCTTCTTGGATTTTCAGAAGGACTTTGACAAGGTGCAGCCATGAGGCTGCTAAACAAAATAAGAGCCTATTGTATCACAGGAAAGATACTGGCAAGAGTAGAAGATTGGACAACTGGGAGGAGACAAAGAATGGGAATAAAGGAGGCCTCTTCTGGTTGGCTGCCAGTGACTAGTAATGTTGATCAGGGATTGGTTTTGGGACTGCTACTTTACACATTATGCACCAATGATCTGGATAATGGAATTGATTGCTTTGTGGCTGATACAAAGATAGGTGGAGGGTCAGGCAGTGCTGAGCATGGAGACTGCAGGAGGACTTGGACACAACAGGAGAATGGGCAAAGAACTGGCAGACTGAATACTGTGTAGGGAAGTGTATGGTCATGTACTTTGGTAGAAGGAATAAAGACATGGACTATTTTCTAAATGGGGAGCAAATTTAGAAATCAGAGTGCAAAGAGACTAGTGAATCCTCAGGCAAGATTCCCAAAAGGGTTACTTGCAGGTTGAGGTGGTGGTAAGGAAGTCAAATGCAATGCTAGTATTCATTCTGAGAGGACAAGAATATAAAAAGAAGGATGTAATGCTAAGGTTTTATAAGGCATCGATCAGACTACACTTGGAGTATTGTGAGCAGATTTGTGCTCTGTAACTATGAAAGATCGTCAAACACAAGAAAATCTGAAGATGCTGGAAATCCAAAGCAACACACACAAAATGTTGGAGGAACTCAGCAGACAAGGCAGCATTGATGGAAAAGAGTAAACAATCGACGTTTTAGATTGAGGCCCTTCATCAGACAGAATGTTGCAGAGGATCCAGAGCAGGGTCACAAGAATGTTTCAGGATTGAAAGGGTTTACAGATGATGGTTCTGGATCTGTACTCACTTGAGTTTGGAAGAATGAGGGGGGATCTCACTGAAACCTACTGAATATTGAAAGACCTAGATAGAGTGGAAGAGGCAAGGATGTTTCCTATAGTGGGGGAGTCTAGACCAGAGAGTAAGCCTCAGGATACACGGACATGCCTTTAGAATGGAGGTGAGGTGGAATGCACACCTTCTTCCTTTCCAGCCACTATATAAAAACTATAAAGGATTTTGATTTACGATGAACAGTGGAGAAATAGGAGCTGCAAATTCAAAGCAGTGACAAATAATTGCAAAAATTATTCAAATCTACAAATGACATTTTTTAAAGATAGTTACAGTAAAACAATTTTCATTAACAATTTTAGAGCGTACTTTAGTTGTCCAACTATTCACTACTTCGCTTTTCCACCTTTCAATGAGATGGATGGGCTTGGTGCAGAGATATCAGCTTCTCAACATCAGGCTGAATATCACTCAGAAGAAATCTCATATCCCCATATTTAGTAATTTAGAATCTGTTCATTGCTTTGAAAGCAGTTGGACGACTACACTGAACCCGTGCTCCACTAAATATATGTTGAAAAGGCAATAACGAACATTTTGACCTTTTTTCACAGTGCAGGATAATGTTCAGAGATTTCTTTCTGCAATCAAAAGTCTTGATAGACTTTTTGAACCTCGGCTTCAGCTTAATTAATTTGCAGTGAGATCAGTTCTTCCTCCATCCTTCCTGTTAATTCCTCATTACAAGTGTTCAGGAATAGATCTATTACCTAATCTGGAATTTGGATCAAGAGAAGACCCTGAAATCTCTCTGACATGTTTTTATGCAACTCACCTAGGAGGGCAGAGTGTACTTGAAGATCAGCATCTGGAGATCATCATCCTTCTTTCTCTTCCAACTCAGAGAGGCTCGGAAACTGAAAAATGTTGCGACAGCCAATGTTGCATTTAAATAAGGTTAACTTGGACAGAAAAGTGGAGACAACTAATTTGACTTTGATAAGGTTCATGTTGTTTCTTTGCAATTGAAGATTGATTTCATTAAACTCTGAATATGTCTGACAAATAAGCAGTCATGCCTGATATTCTTGAGTTGATTTCTGAATGAAGAATTCAAATAGTCATAGAACTTTATCAGTTTCAAAAAGTGTATAAAAACAACTCAGTCATTTTCCTTTTGAGGGCCATTTGACTTTTGTTTGCAACAGCAACCATTCTCAATACCAAGCTCTCAAAATAGTTGAGAATTGAGAGTGTGGCACTTGATTTTATTTACTACTTTGATAACAGTATTCAATGATTCATATAGCTGATTACTTAGGTGTTTTTGTTTGCAACAAGATGTGAGTTACAGAGTGAATAGTCAATACGTTAGGTACAGCTTTTTTACAGGAAAGTAATAATCCCATGGTGCTGCTCTGTCATTGAGAGTGCTGTAAGCAAGAATTTTGGTGAGCAGAATGCCTTTCTCTTTGAGAAATTGCTCAACAACCCCAAAATCTGACTTTGTTTTCATATCTGTTTCTAGTCCCCTTGCAAATAACAACTCTTGAACTATGCTTTCATCTTTTATGAAGCAAACATAAGCAAGAAATGAAGATTTGTTGCCCAGTCACGTTGACTCATTCAACTGCAGAACAAATTCTGTTGTCTTAAGTATGTTGCACAATATGTCATCGACACTCTCAGACATTGTCTCAGAGTTATCGCTTTTTATTTGGTCTAATGACCTATGCAAAACCATTCATAGAACTCCCATGACTGCTGGCAGAATCAGTTTTTCTCCAATTACATGGGGCTTTCCAGGTATAGAAATCAGCAATGAAGCAGGAAAACCATCACTGTTTTGTTGTGAAGCGCTGGCAAACAGGTTTTGAAGAGTTTCCCATTTCTGCAAATTTTCACAACGTGTCTGAAAAAAGTAAGTTCTTGTTTGCTTTATCAGAGTGTATTCTCTTCAAATGTGTAAGAACCTGGACAGTTTCATTGCCTACTTTTGAAAAGTCTTTTTTCACACAACAGACACATTGGTTACTGTTGGTTGCTTGGTGCTGGTATAAGTCTGTATTTCAGATACTCCACACTATACTGTCTACACGTCATTTTCATTTGGCCTGCTTCTGCCATTTTAATTTTGGATGAATAACGACTGTCAATTGCTTACTATTAAAGTTGAACCTCAAGCATTGTGATCTACGAGGGGGGATTGATAAGTTCGTAGCCTAAGGTAGAAGGAGTCAATTTTAGAAAACCTAGCACATTTATTTTTCAAAATAGCCCCCTCCTACATTCACACACTTAGTCCAGCAGTTGTGGAGCATACAGATCCCTTCTTTGTAGAAATTGGTGTCTTGGACCTCCAGAAAGTGGTCCACAACAGGGGTGATTGATAAGTTTGTGGCCTAAGGTAGAAGGAGATGAGTTGTACAGCTCTTGTTACATGCACGTGCAGTTCAACTCTGAGTGATTATGCAGAAAGTTTGAAGTTAATAACTCATCTCCTTCTACCTTAGGCCATGAACTTATCAATCACCCCTGCTGTGGACCACTTTCTGGAGGTCCAGGACGCCGACTTCTACAAAGAAGTGATCCATATGCACCATGACTGCTGGACTAAGGTGTAAATGTAGGAGGGGACTATGTTGAAAAATAAATGTGCTAGGTTTTCAAAAATTGACTCCTTCTGTCTTAGGCCACGAACTTCACAATCACCCCTCGTATAAAGGGGAAAGTTATGACATCATCAAGAGTGCAGGCAAAACCTGACTCTCTGCCCGAAGGTGCTTAAAATGGTTGTGGTATCTCGTTGGGCTGTGGGTTAGAGTAATGTGGTCAAGACCATTCATTAGGGCAGATTCTGAACTTTACCCCATTGAACACCATACCCTAATTTACAGGAATTTCATTACCGCGTGATTGGAGTATGGGAATCATACCATAGTAGTGAATGGAAATAATGTGCAGACTGGGCCCCAAAATAACATAATTTCTTCAATACTGATTTCTCATGATATGCCAAATACAGAAATGTCACATTGTTTTTCAACAGCTATAACATGCTTCAAGCAAAGTCTAAGAGAATGGTGGGTTATCAAGTGAGTGAATACGTGATCATTGTAATCAATTTTGAGGCACTGAGGATCCAATGCTTCTAATAAGTCATTCATTTCTCAAATTAAGCCTGTAATCCCTCAGTTGCCCTTCCTTTCTACCACATAACTCCCCCACCACCCTACCACCCCTTCATCTATATTGCCCCCTTTGAAACGCCCATGACTCCCGGGGGGGGGGATATCACCCACTGTTCTAGACAGATGAATATTAATAATATGCTACTCCTGTTCTTACTGAGTAGCAGCAGAGTATAGATATTTGAATAATACAAATGGGATAATCTATTACATTAAATTATCATTTAATCTTGTTTCATTTATTTCACTTTGGTTTGACACAATTAAAATAATTGCAGTGCTGTTTCTATGTTAATCTTCCATTTAATGAAATAGTTTTGGATATCACTTTGCTCTGATCAAGGGTTCAACCCTATCTCTGACCTCAACCCATCAAAACCATTGGATTCTATCTTTAAAAAAATGCTCATTTCCACTTCTACTCATTTATATTTCTTTAACTTTCAGTACTTTTCATTGCCTTCCAAATTCCAACATAGATAATCTCCCACTTATTTCGTCCAAGTTTACAACACACAAAATCTTATTCAACAATTGTTGCAATACCCATGGACCTAAATTGCCTTTACTTTCTTTGCACTTAGATATTGTGAACTTCATCTGAATCATTTGCTTCCCCAACTTCCCTACTTTGCAAAAAGCAAATACGAAAGTAGAGGGATTAAACAATTAAGAATATCATGCAACATGCCACAGCTAGGAGTAGAAATGGTTCTCAAGCTAGCTGCTGGTTGTACCACTTCTTCTTCCTCCTGTGGCATGTTGTATGCTTCTCCATTGTTCAAGTTGTTTGCGGTTTTGAAAATATGACGGAGAGCACTTGGTAAACACACTCCTTATGCGCATTCACACACACACAAATATTGCCTTGTCATTCTGCTGTCGTCGCACTGTGTACGCACTCCATTGTCTTCCGCAATATATTCTCATAATTGGTCCTAGCTCGGTTTGGCTTTATGCTGCCTTTCCTGCCATACATGGTGGAAAATTCCATTTCGTTAGTAATAGGAATGTGTAAATGTGTACATGTTATTTGTATACTGTATTTAAGGTAGATGCTTCTGTTTAGTTTGTGATATGATTGTAACTACATTGTGGGGTGCATCATATTCTCATTCATGTGTGGTCTTAAGTTAACTTCGTTCGTAATTAAAGATAATATGTCCTAGTGCAAAATTAAAAGAGCTCTTTGCCCTCAGTAGGGGAGGGAAATAAGGGCTGCCAGGAGTTCACACTGGATATGAATAAGTACGGAGTTTTTATTGTGTTTTCTGGTAGATATCTTTTTGAAAATATTGGCAGCTTTCTTTTCACTATTTTTGTTAATTTTTGTAAGTTTGATTCTTGATGCACCCAATAAACACCCTTGCACTAAAGTGATAAGTGACTCTAGCCATTTTTCCTTTGGTCATAACCCACATTTTAACAGTTTACCACAGCCTTGGTTTCTGCAACTCTTTTCCCAAATCCTATTTCACTTCCTATTTTTATAGCTTCTAAGAAGCACAACTCATCTTTTTGAATTTACAAGGCTGTCTTTGTTCCAAATATTACGTTTTCCTTGTCAGCGTAGAACTTATGTGTAGTTAGTTTTGTGACAGTTAATGACAGTATCCAAATATACTTTAAAATACAGCTTTAACAGCACCAGCATCATAAATCAGAAATCAGGCTTTGATAAATTTATTGTGATAGTATTTATATATCAATATTAGCTTTATATATCTGTGAATCAATATGAAATTTGAAAATTAAAATGATTATTTATGAACATTTTATGTTACTGTGATGAATTTATAACTAGTATAGCTTGCAAATGTTTGATATCTTTTAATATTACTCATGGATTTTATGAAAGTTCTAAAAACAGTAGAAATGAAATAAATCCATTAACAAAAACACTATCAGAATCAAATCTCTCTGGTAAATTATTGTAATGTAAGTGAAGTCTGCTTTATTGAAAGGAAAGTAAAATAATTTTGTATCAGTTCTACATTTGATACTTCATGCAAATAACATGGTGTCCGAAAGTGCCATCTTGCACAAGTTATATCCTTCATATACTTTGTGATAATGTATTATACAACAGAATTTACAACAGAGAGAATGAACTAAAATACAGTACATGCTCCTATTAAAGTACTTCATCCACGTTTCCTTGACAATATAGAAAACTGTGAGTTTAGTTTTCTATTTTGTATGCTTCACTGCACTGCAGTATCCCCAAGGCTACTTTACCTCAGTCCCGGAATTGCGCTAACCCAGGTCTGCTTGACTTGGTCCTGGATAGGTAGATTGGAGTTTTGTTTTTAACATGCCTGAGGGTTTGGGTTTGGTCATATATCTCTGGACAGGGGTGAACCTGTAATACTTTAATGAAAGGTTTCAGGCTCAGGGGATCAAGACCAAATAGAGGAGTTCTTAATTACAGACCCTAAATGCTGCATGCTTTCCTTCAACAATCTAATCTGCTAAGGAGAAAGGAACATTCTTCCACTCTTTATATCCTCCTAATGCTCACTGAGTGAAATACATGAACAGCAATGTTAAGAAAGGTTAGGTGTCACACCACGGGCAAAACAATGAAAAAAAGACAACACTTCCTGAAGTTGTAGTGTTAGGAACAAGAGATCATTGCAACTAAGGGTCACCATCCATCTCATATGTCATGAGCTGGGATAGACACTATAATCTGCAGATTTCCTGTTAAACTACGATTATGAGAGACGAGCTTATTGCTCCAAGTTGTTGATTTGAATTATGGCACATGTCACCATTGTTTCTATCAGAAGGCTTGGGCCAGATCATTTACAGGCGTATTAAATTCTACTATTTGGCAATATGAGCATGAGTTACAGTGCATTAATTGCATTGTTACAAGATTAATTTCATTAAACCACAGGTAATTTTTTAAATGATGTAGTTGAGTCTATTTTATCCAAGATGTTTGGGATGTAAACAATATTCTTTAAAACTGAAGCGACAACATTCCTTTTTTGTACAGATTGAAAAGTTTAGACTTGGACAAGCTCATCGTCTCCCGTCAGAGGTTTCTCTTAACTTTGTACCTTACTGCATTAAATAACCATCTTGAAAACTGCTTTGCTAATACAACTTTTCAGTGAAACTTTACAAATGACTGGAATATAGGTTGCTCTTTATGACTTACTATTTAACTTTATTTCTGTTTCTTCTCTTATATGACATTAGGTAAAAATCCCAGAATAAAAGAAACTTAGGCATGCCTTATGCATAAATATTGCAGATCATTCTACCCGTATGATTCGAATCTCCAGTTCAGAGACTTACTGGCCACGAAATGTCCAACATCCACATTATTTACTTGCTTAAAATTATTTCCTAGAACCAGGCTTCATGTTTGGAAAAGAGTCCTGAATGTATTCCATGAAATTTTATTCATTTGTGCGCTGTTATTAATTTTAATTTCAGTTAACTTTGATTTTTAAAGTGCCCTATTTTTGTGGCCATAATTAATTCTGTAAATTTCTCTGTATTATTGACAAATTCCTTCTATATTATTGTTACTCAGCAACCCACAATGGTCATCAAATATCTGTGTTAAACTCTTCTTTATTTCTTAACAAAACATTACAATGTATCTGTCTTTCTAATGCTACCTGACTAATACACGCACACAATAATTCCTGATGAAAGATCGCGGACCAAAACATCGACTGTTTATTCCCCTCCATAGATGATGTATGAGCTGCTGAGTTCCTCGAGCACTTTGTGTGTGTTTGTCTGTTGGCACAGCATCCTGACAAACTAGAATCTGAATAAAAGGTAAAGAATCACAAAATGGGATGACTTTGTCCAGTACCATTGCACTTCTAATATACTCTATTGTGTTGTTTCCTGATATTGTCTGTTATTAGTGTATTCAAAAGATTATTTGACTGTGGGAAATATCACAGCTAAGCTAACTTGTTCTTTTCTGATGTCTACCAGTGTGTACTGCAGCAGGAATCTTTGCATGTTGATTAGAAGTGGAAACCTTGCATAGCATTCTACCTTAGCCTAGCGATACAGAGACTAATTCTACTATCACACAAGCACCTCATAAAGATTAACCAAAGTAAGTAAATTATAAGATTGTAACACTTAGGCAGGATTCTGACTTGGAGGTGTTCAATCATATTTATTTTCTACCTGACTGTAATGCAATTTCATGCAAATAATTCTGTTGATTTTTTCTTATCTTGACAAATAGAACGCAAAACAAAACATTTAGAATTCTCCTTAGTTTATGAACTTATTTTTCACTGTTAATACTCTTGACTTCAAAGTGAATGTCACATTTCAACAGCTTGCCTGTTCCTTTACAAGCTTGTGTGAAGGACCAGTGATGAACATTGTAACTAAGGCTCACCATTCATCACATATATCAAAAACTTGGTCAAGGAGATGGTTGTTAAGCAGGATGCTTCCAAGACCTGTGTCGCGATACTCCCTTGTGCAATTGAATTCTGGATTTCATCACTTGCAGTCCCAGTCATTTCAGATTGGCAAAAACAGCATACATTCAGGAGGGAAATTAAAAACTTGGCTGAGTGGTGTAATAACAACAACCTCTCACTCAATGTCAATAAGACCAAGGAACTGATTGTAGACTTCAGGAGAGGGAGACCAGAGGTCCATGAGCCAGTAATCATCTGAGGATCAGAGGTGGACAGGGTTAATAACTTTAAATTCCTGGGTGTCACTATCTCAGAGGACCTGTCCTGGACCATCATATAAATGTCATTGTGAAGAAAGCATGACAGCACCTCTACTTCCTCAGGAGTCTGCGGAGGTTTGGCATGTCATTGAAAACCTTGGCAAACTTCTATAGATGTGTGGTGGAAAGTGTGCTGACTGGCTGCATTATGGCCTGGTATGGGAACACCAATGCCTTTGAGCAGAAAATCCTACAAAAAGTAGTGGATTCAGCCCCACACATCATGGGTAAAACCCTCCCACTCATTGAGTACACCTACATGAAACATTGCCATAGAAAAGCAGCATCCATTATCAAAGATCTTCACCACCCAGGCCATGCTCTTTTCTCACTACCACCATCAGGTGGAAGGTACAGGTGCCACAGGACTCACATCACTAAGTTCAAGAACAGTTGCTACCCTTCAACCACCAGGCTCTTGAACAAGAGCTACACTCATTCAAGGACTTTGTTATATTGTTATTTCATGCTGGCTATTGATTGCTATTTATTTATATCTGGATTTGCACAACTTGTTTACAGTTGCTGATGTTTATAATTTACAGTTACTGTTCTATAGATTTACTAAGTATGCCTGCAGAAAAAGAATCTCAGGGTTGTATGTGGAGACATGTATGTACTCTGATAATTAATTTTACTTCGAACTTTAAAGGGACCGAGGTGCAATCGTTTTGAGAAGAAATGCCGGAACGTGGGGCCTACTTTCATGAAAGCACAGTTGAGAGTGATGTGGTCATAGAAAGAAAAATAACCAGAGAGATAAAGACCCAGGACGGAGGAACATTTATAAGGTGGCAGAGTTCAATTAAACAAGTAATGGTTGGTCCATTAAAAATAAAAATAAGTATTCAAGCTTTAAATTAGTGCAGGATAAACCAGAATGGAAATCTTTGAGTTAGCCAAGGGTGGAAGGTGTACAATGTGTGTAGAGCATTGGGATATTCAAACCAGGTAAAGCATTTGAGTGGTGATTGGACATAACCAAGGACTGGGCCAAGTGGCATCACAGAGGTGGAAGTTGTTGATTCCGTTGATGGCAAGTGGATGGAAGGTAATCTTTAAACTGGGTTTAGGATATTACCAGTAGAATGGTCCGATCTTAGGAACTTCTGAGGAAAGTGTTTCAAACCAAAAGGCATGGAATTTGCTAATGAGACAAGATGTGATGGTTTATTCTTTTCATGGATTAAGGAAAATAGAGGCAAAATTGCATCTATTTTAATGCAAGGAATATTGTATGTGAGGCAGCTGAAACTAGAACATGGATCCATATGTGGAATAATGATGTTGCAGTTATTAGTAACATTTAGTTTCAGGATGGGCCAGACTGACAGCTCAATATTCTGTGGTAACATTGTTCTGGGCATGATAGAGGAGGAGGGAGTGGTGTTACTCATCCGGGAAAATGTCATGGCAGTGCTCAGAGAGGACATAATGGAAGGCTTGTCTACTAAGGAAATTTGGGTGTAAGTGGAGAATAAAGAATGGATGGCCATGTTAATGAGACTATAATATAGACCTTCCAGTAGTCACTGAGATTTAGAGGTGCAGGGTTTCTAGAGAGAGAGAGAGAGAGAGAGAGAGCAGTTGCAGTAAGGAGGGACTGGGACTGCCATATGACAAAGGTACTGAATGGGATAGAGTTTGCTAAATGTTAGGAAAGTTCCTTAATCAATATGCAGAAGTGCCAACAAGAGACAACACAATATTCGTTCTCCACTTGGGAATGAGTAGAAGGGAAACACTTTGAACATAGAACATAGAACATAGAATAGTACAGCACATTAGAAGCCCTTCGGCCCACAATGTTGTGCCGACTCTCAAACCCTGCCTCCCATATAAACCCCCCACCTTAAATTCCTCCATATACCTGTCTTGCAGTCTTTTAAACTTCACCAGTGTATCTGCCTCCACCACTGACTCAGGCAGTGCACTCCACGCACCAACCACTCTCTGAGTAAAAAACCTTCTTCTAATATCCCCCTTGAACTTCCCACCCCTTACCTTAAAGCCATGTCCTCTTCTATTGAACAGTGGTGCCCTGGGGAAGAGGCGCTGGCTATCCACTCTATCTATTCCTCTTATTATTTTGTACACCTCTATCATGTCTCCTCTCATCCTCCTTCTCTCCAAAGAGTAAAGCCCTAGCTCCCTTAATCTCTGATCCTAATGCATACTCTCTAAACCAGGCAGCATCCTGGTAAATCTCCTCTGTACCCTTTCCAGTGCTTCCACATCCTTCCTATAGTGAGGCGACCAGAACTGGACACAATACTCCAAGTGTGGCCTAACCAGAGTTTTATAGAGCTGCATCATTACCCTGCGACTCTTAAACTCTGTCCCTCGACTTATGAAAGCTAACACCCCATGAGCTTTCTTAACTACCCTATCTACCTGTGAGGCAACTTTCAGGGATCTGTGGACATGTAACCCCCAGATCCCTCTGCTCCTCCACACTACCAAGTATCCTGCCATTTACTTTGTACTCTGCCTTGGAGTTTGTCCTTCCAAAGTGTACCACCTCACACTTCTCCGGGTTGAACTCCATCTGCCACTTCTCAGCCCACTTCTGCATCCTATCAATGTCTCTCTGCAATCTTCAACAATCCTCTACACTATCTACAACACCACCAACCTTTGTGTTGTCTGCAAACTTGCCAACCCACCCTTCTACCCCCACATCCAGGTTGTTAATAAAAATCACAAAAAGTAGAGGTCCCAGAACAGATCCTTGTGGGACACCACGAGTCACAATCCTCCAATCTGAATGTACTCAGATTTGGATCAAGAAATCATAATTTCATTAGTTTCAAGCTAACTATATGGAAAAGGATTTTGATGGCATCGGAAGAGATTTTCCAGCTTTGGACTGGGATGGGCTGTTTCCCGGAAAAGAGATGTTTGATAAGCTAGAGGCCTTCAAAAATGAAATATTAATTCGGGAATCTGTTTTTTCCTGTTAGAATAAAAGGTAAGGCTAACAGGTTGAGGGAACATTGTTATCTCAGGGTATTGAGGTCTGAGTGAAAAAAAAAAGTTGTGTATCAGATATAGCCAATTAGAAACGAAGGAGTTTAAGAACTGTAAGAGAATGCTTAAGAGAGAAATCAGGAGAGCTAAAAGAGGACATAAGGTTTCTCTGGCAGACATGGTGAAGGAGAACCCAAGCACTTTATATAGCTATATTAAGAACAAAAAAGAGCAAAGAACAAAACTAATCCTCTTGAAAATCAGTGTGGTCATCTTGTATGGTCTCAGAAGAGATGAGGGAGATGTCAAATGAATTTTTTGCATATGTATTTACTCAGGAGCCAAACAGAGTCAGTAGAAATGAGGTGCTTGCTATCTTGAAGGGAATTAGGGTGGATATATAGAAACATAGAAACATAGAAAACCTACAGGACAATACAGGCCCTTCAGCCCACAAGGCTGTGCCGAACATGTCCTTATCTTAGAACTACCTAGGCTTACTCATAGCCCTCTATTTTTCTAAGCTCCATGTATCCATCCAGGAGTCTCTTAAAAGACCCTATCATTTCCGCCTCCACCACTGCCACCAGCAGCCTATTCCATGCACTCACCACTCTCTGCGTAAAAAGGTACCCCTGACATCTCCTCCGTACCTACTACCAAGCACCTTAAAACTATGCCCTCTCATGCTAGCCATTTCAGCCCTGGGAAAACGCCTCTGAATATCCACATGATCAATGCCTCTCATTATCTTGTACACCTCTATCAGAGCACCTCTCACCCTTCGTTGCTCCAAGGAGAAAAGGTCGAGTTCACTCAACCTATTCTCATAAGGCATGCTTCCCAATCCAGGCAACATCCTTGTAAATCTCCTCTGCACCCTTTCTATGGTTTCCACATCCTTCCCGCAGTGAGGCGACCAGAATTGAGCACAGTACTTCAAGTGGGGTGTGACCAGGGTCCTATGTAGCTGCATCATTACCTCTCGGCTCTTAAACTCAATCCCACTGTTGATGAAGGCCAATGCATCGTATGCCTTCTTAACCACAGAGTCAACCTCCGTAGCAGCTTTGAGTATCCTATGGACTCAGACCCCAAGATCCCTCTGATCCTCCACACTACCAAGAGTCTTGCCATTAATGGTATATTCTGCCATCATATTTGACCTACCAAAATGAACCACCTCACATTTATCTGGGTTGAACTCCATCTGCCACTTCTCAGCCCAGTTTTGCATCCTATCAATGTCCTGCTGTAACATCTGACAGCCCTCCTTACTATCCACAACACCCCCAACCTTTGTGTCATCAGCAAATTTACTAACCCATTCCTCCACTTCCTCATCCAGATCATTTATAAAAATCACAAAGAGTAAGGGTCCCAGAACGAATCCCTGAGGCACACCACTGGTCACCGACCTCCATGCAGAATATGACCCGTCTACAACCACTCTTTGCCTTCTGTGGGCAAGCCAGTTCTGGTTCCACAAAGTAATGTCTCCTTGGATCCCATGCCTCCCTACTTTCTCAATAAGCCTTGTATGGGGTACCTTATCAAATGCCCCAGGGCTTGGCATGGTGTACCCTCAGTCCCTGTAGGAAGCTAGTGCAGAATTTGCAAGGACCCTGGCAGAGATACCTAAAAGCTTCTTAACCATGGGTGAGCTACTGGAGGACAGGAGGATAGCTAATGTTGTTCTGTTGTTCAAAAAGTCTCTAAGAATAAGTCAGGAAATTACAGACCAGTGAACCTGACCTCAGTTGTGGATAAATTATTGGACGATATTCCAAGGGACAGGGTATATAAATATTTGGATAAACAGGGCCTGATTAGGAAAGGTCAACATGGCTTTTTGCTTGGCTTTTCAAGTCTAACCAATCTTACAGAATTTTTCAAAGGGATTGAAGAAGGGAAGACAGTGCACATTGTCTACCTGGATGTTAGCAAGAACTTTGATGATGTCTCACATGGGAGACTGGTCCAGAAGGTTAAGCCAAAGGTCAAAGTTTCATTTATTATCAAAGCATGTATCCATATACAACTCTTAAATTCAGCATTTACTTAGCAGTCAGGGTGAAGTAGTCAGGTAGATTCAATGTTGATGTTGTGTATTTAATATTTTAGTTATATTTGAGTAATCTTGCATGTGTATATATCTTTGTTTGTTTAACTAATTACTGGTTATATGTAAAGATATATGAGCTGCATACTTCATCAGATGATATGTGTGCACCTTGTTTAATGTAAAGACAAAGTTACACCTGCTTTTCGGACTCCTGTATCTTCCTTTGAACTAATTTAATGTTTTGAAGTTACAAAACATAACATTGGTGATGTGGTATTTTTAAAATGAACCCAAGATGACTACCAACTTATTAAAGTGAAGCGTGAAGTTTGAACTAAAGAAGAATGCTGCAAGGAATGGTCAAGTTTAAAAGAAGCAGTCCAGCATGTGCAGAGATACCGAGTTAAAACAAAAAGGCCATAAATGGAAGAATTCAGGGTTCATAAAGAATAAGTATAGGGTAATAATAATCATTAAAACAACTCAGAAATGTCTGGATACATCAGAAAGACTGATGAGTTTGATTACACAGCAGGTGATTGGCTCATGTATACTGAGCTATTGGAACAGTATTTTGAAGCAAATGAAACAGCCAATGGGAAGTGAGTGTCAATTTTGCTAAGTGCATCATTTTTAAAGACATACAGTTTGCTTCAAAGTTTTACTGCTCCAACCAAACCATCAGAATGAGTTTTGCTCCTCTTGTAAGAGTTCAAACAGCAGACAAGCAGTCCACGGTTACCCACTGGAAAATGGAGAAGCGGAAGGAACAGTGCAAACTGTTAAGGCAAAAGACGCCTACAAAGCACTGCTGGCTTATTGCTCTACACGTCTTGCAAATGACTACAGTCTATCAGAGTTGTCAATAGGCCAGAGAACGAGAATAAGCCTGCTTGTTCTTCCTTCCCTTCTCCAACCCCACTTACTATTCTTAGATGAGGTGAGAAATTTTGAGACAACACAGTGTGAGAAAGTGAAGAGCATACATGATCTCAGACACAGAACAAAGTCTTTGTCGCTGCTCTGGAGTGGTGACACTGTTTCGGCTCCAGAGCAATCAGCGGAAGGAACAATAGTCCAGCAGCACGCATCACGATTGCCACAGACCATCAGGCAGAACAGGTGTGCACTTGTGCACCTCCAAAGTCTGTAAAAGGTAGAGAAAGAAATAGAGTGGACTGATCCTTATGTTGAGGACTGCTTACCTGAACAGGGTGCACCTGTTCAAGAATCTCCATCTGCTCCAACACTTCCAGCATTCTATACCCGATATGGTCATTTATTTGTTCCACCACAGAGATAGAATCCATAGCCTGATAGCTTAGGGAAGTGAATAAAGAGGCAGAGTAATCCTCTCACTTTGTTGGAGTGCTCAGGTTGTCTATCCTGACCTCCATTAGATTTAGTGTTTTTTCTAAAAGAATTCTAATGTTGAAAACATTTCACAAAATGAAACTGTTCCTGGGAAAAAAAATGGAATTGATGGAAAAAAGGAGGCAAACAAAGATAAAGACAGTTATAATGTTGGCAATTCTTTTCTATGTTTATGTAAGGAAAATAAGTTATGTGCTATGGGTAAAGTGAACTGAATCACTCAATTTCAATGACTATAATTTCAATGCAGTTTTATGAACAAGAAGTACATATGTAGTTTTTCTTTTTATTGTTCAAGAAGGGGAGAGGTTGCGGTAGTTAATGGGTTAACCCTATTCCACTCAGTTAGCCGCTTCCACGTAGGAGTTTACACATTGTACAAGTAGCATTATCCATAAAATTCAGTTGAATAACCTCATGTGTTCTACATTATCCTTCAGAATTGAACACAACATTTTGCATTGAGTTGATGCCACATGACTGGGTAATTAGATATTTGCATTAATCAGCAGGTGTACAGGTGTACCTAATAAAGTAGCCATGGAGAGTATATTCTTCCCTTTAAAAAATTTTCTTACACGCCCCCATTTTGTCATATCGCAAATCATTCCTTATCTATCTAAGCAGAGTATGAACCTATTAATTCAGGTGCAATTTTTGTTTTAATTTATCAGTAATGACCTTCATCATTCATAAGAAGCAAGGATATGTGCTGATGATTGCACAATGTTCAATTCTATGTGCAATTCCTTAGCAAATGAAGTTTCTCAAAACTGCAAGCATTAAGATCTAGACAACATTTATGTATGTGCCAATAAACAGCAGGTACCTTCATGTCATAATCACCTGCTCCTGAAATTCATTTGGCAATACCATGGTCAGGTCTCCTACCATCAGTCCCCATTGACCAGAAAGTCACTTGCCCATCCACACAATGTCCTGTGGCTACATGAGCAGGTCAGAAGCTGTGTATTCTGAGATCTTTCCACTATCTGTAAGGTACGCATCAGAAGAATGATGGAAAGTTCTCCACTGATGTCAATAATTATAATTCTAATAATACTCAGCATTATTCTAGACAGAGCAACCAACTTGATCACCATTCCATCAATCACCGGAAATATTGCTTTTGCCTCCAACTTTGATGTACTGTGGCTGCTGTATGTTTAATCTACAAAATGCACAACGTGTACTCCAGCTACTCCAAGTGCACCTCCCATAGCTGCAAATTCTTTCATGAAAAGGACAGGGCAGGAACTCAATTTGAACAGCACCACTTCTGGTCAATATGGCTCCAGTGAGCAACAATTCCTTGGGCAACATCTTCCTGATAGCCAAACCTTTCAATTATTTCATTTTTCTATGCATCTGCTCGTTCTTTTTTTGTATTGATTACGTTTCAGAACTGTTGGAGACTGTGACATGCAGCTTGGAGTTTGACTGAATGATCTAGCAGTCTGCTGTCCCCAGAGAGGACCGAGAGCTACCTCGTGAAGAAAACCAGAGACTATGATCGGCTCCATTTTGAAGAATCGATGATTGAAGCATTGAGGCAAATGTGGAGGAGGTCAGTCGTCATCCTCCATGGAGGACATGTGTCGACGGGTTGGTAGCCAGGTTGACACCGTTCCTAGGGCTGCAGGTCAGTGGCACGGCAGTTGTTCTTCACAGAAGGACTGAGTTGGATTCTGACGGGAACATGTTTTTGAAATTCAAAGATTAATGTAATTATTAGACTGTGGTTTATATTGCTCCCTTTCAGTTTTTTTTCGTATTTTCTTTCTTGTTGCTGATTGGTGGGTTGGGGTTCTGAGTGGTCGATGTGTTGGTTTTCGTCTGAGGGAGGAATTGGGTTGTGTGTGAATTATTCACAAAAGTTTGATCAAAGAAGCATTGATAATACACTTACTTTTCCAAGTTTCATTAGCTCATTAACATTCTACAATAAAATCATTAGAAGTCAAGTAACTGCAGGGAAGTCTTTGAAGCAATACAGATGAACCTGTTGTGTATCAGCTATGATGTGAGATGAGATGTATCATGAAAAGCAGCATTAAACTGGTCAAATGGAGAAGAAGTAAATCGCTGTGCAGCCTGCTGTCTGAATACGGAAGAGGATTAGGAGTAATAAATTCAGGGTCATCAGTAAAATATTAACCTGCTAATGAGAATTTGAATAGACACGTGATCATTATATAACCCTGAATATTTAAACCCCAAAGTCATTTAAGACCCTCTCTCAAGATCTGGCTGTAACTAGTATCTAGTTTAGGTTTGCACAACTGTTGAGTCCAATGGAATATCATAGAAGTTTGAGAATTTTATTGCCATAAGTGTATAACTATTCTCACATAATTTAATGGCTGGCTATTCATAAACCTTAAGACTTTAACCCCCAAACTCTCAATTGCTCCAATAAGAAAACTAATGAAAAATGCTTTTACTAATTCCACCACAAGTGCTACTTCTAGTGTGAACTCTAAATGCATGATAATTCTCAAGTGCCTGAAATATATCTATATTTTCTTTTGTCTACGATGTGGGATTGGTAAGTATTGAACCAGGCAGGGGCAGTTCCACTCAGCTGGTGGATGGAGGAATATGATTGCAATAGATCCTACTGATAATGTATGACCTGTTGTTTGAAAACAAAATGTACACTCCCTTTAAACTACTCAGTAAACTCAAAAGACTGCACAGATTGATAGGGTTGTTAAGAAGATGTATGATGTGTTGGCATTCATTAGTTGGGGATTGAGTTCAAGAGTCATGAGGTAATGTTGCAGCTTTATAAAACCTTCTTTAGACCACACTTAATATGAATATGTTAATATTCATGTTCTGTTCAGTGAATATTATGTTCCATTCTGGTTGCCTCATTATTGGAAGGATGTGGAAGTTTTAGAGATGGTGCAGAGGAAATTTAATAGGATGCTGCCTAGACTGGAGAATATGTCTTAGGAGGATAGGTCGAGTGAGCTAGGGCTTTTCTCTTTGGAGTGAAGGAGGATAAGAGGTGACTTGATAGAGGATACATGATGATATGAGGCATAGATCAAGTGAAAAACCAAAGCATTCCCCAGGGCAGAGATGCTAATACAAAGGGGCATAATTTTAAGATGATCAGAGGATAATTTAGGAGGGATGTCAAAGGTAAGTATTTTTGCAGAAATTGCTAGGTTTGTGGAATGCAATGCCAGGGTTGGTGACAGAGGTAGATACATTACGGACATTAAAGAGACTTTTAAATAGGCACATGGATGGTAGAAACATGGAGCACTATGTGGGAGAGAAGGGTTAGATTGATCTAAGGGTAGGTTAAGCAGTCAACACAACATCATGGGCCATGTTCCATGTTCTATGTTCTAAGTTCAATGTTCAACGTGATACCTCAACTACCTCCTCTGAAGCCAATTACTTACCTACAACAAAGTTTGTATTTAGAAAGAGCCTTTCCAGTTGTAAAATGCACAATGGCTTTCCACAGAGAGAGCTTCAAGGTTGTTGCTAGGTTTTAAGATGTATCTTCAAGAGTGAAAAAGGTCTATGTAGTAGAAAGTCTTCGAGAGAGAATCCTAGAGCTTAGGTACTTGGGAGCTGAAGGCACTGACACTCATCAGTGTGACTAAATTAAAAATGCATGAAAGGCCATAGCTTGATGAATAGGAACAACAGCAAAGGGCAGGTTAATCGACATGGTAGAGCTGATGGGCTAAAGTCTGTTTATTTCAATGCTATGATTATTATGGATAATGAAAATGAACCTCGAGCCTGGATCAATACATGGAATTACAATGTTATTGCCATTACAGAGACTTGGATGCATGAAGGACAGGACAAGCAGCTCAACATTCTCAGGTTTTGTTGTTTTAAAATGTGATAGAGAAGGAAGTAAAAGAGATGGAGGAGTTGCACTACTGATAAGGGGAATGTTACTGCTATCCTCATGGGGTCATAGAGAATCCCAAGACATTTTATATTAAGAAAAGGAGAATAACTGAGGAGAAGGAAAAAGGAGGGAATTTGTGCTTGGAGCCAGAGCAAGTGGCTGAGACACTAAATGAGAATTTTGCATTTATATTTACAAAGGGGACAATACTGGAGGATAATGGAGAAAAAAAAGTGGGGCATGGTAATGTTTTCGAGATTAAGGAGCAGGTAGTGTAGGGTCTTCTGAAAAGCTTTAAGGTTGATTGGTCCCCAGGGCCGAATGGCATATATCCCAGAATATTGAAAGGCATGAGTGAGCTTATTGCTGGAGCTTTGACAAGAATTTTTGTGTCCTCTCTAGCCACAGGTGAAGTCCCAGAGGACTGGAGAGTAGAAATTGTTGAGCCTTTCCTGAAGAAAGGAAATAGGGATAATCCAGTTAATTATAGGTCAGTGAATCTCATGTCAGTGATAGGAAAACCATTGGAGTGATAGGATTCATGTGCATTTGGAAGGGCATGGCCTGTTTAGGGACCATCAGCATGCTTTGTGCGTGTCTTACAAACTTGATTAAGTTCTTAGAAGATGAAAAAGGAGCTTGATGAGGGCAAGGTCATGGATGTTATCTACATGGACTTTAATAAGGTATTTGATAATTTCCTTTGAGGTAGCTTGATTCAGAAGGTGCAGATGCGTGGGTTCTAGGATAACTTGCAAATTTGGATTTGAAACTGGCTTATCCATAGAGGAAAGAGTGTTGAGGTGGAAGGCTGTTCTTCAGGCTGGAGGTCCACGACCAGTTGTGTTCTTCAAGGACTGGTGCTGGGATCTTTAATGTTTATGATATATATCAAAGATTTGGAGGAAAATGCAGAAAAATAGATTAGAATATTTGTGAGATGACCCCAGGACTGTTGGAGTTGTGGACAGTGTAAAGGACTATCAAAGAATGCAAGGGAAAATAGATCAGTTACAGATATGGGCAGAGATGTGGCATATGCAGTTTAACTTGAGCAAGTGTGACGTGTTGTACTTTGAGAGTTCAAATCTAGGAGCGAATATACAGTTAATGGTGGGCCTCTTAATACCATTGAGGTACAGAAGGATCTTTGGGTTCCACGTATATAGTTCACTGACAGTGGCTATACAGATTGATAATGGATAAAGGCATATGGATGCATGCCTTCATTGTTGAGTTTAAGAGTAAGGAAGTCATGCTGGAGCTACATGAAACTTTAGTCAGACTGCACTTGGAGTATTATGTACATTTCTGATCATCCCATTATAAGAAAGATATGGAATCTATGGAAAGGATGCACAAGAGGTTTACTAGGATGTTGCCTGGATTACAGGGTATGAGCTGTAAGGAAAAGTTGGGCAATCTTGTGTTGTCTCTTTAGAGTCTCAGATAATGCATGGAGATCTGAAAGTGTTTTTTTAATTATGAAGTGATATTAAAATTATGTAGACAGTCAGAATCTTTTTTTCCCCAGGGTAGAAATGTCAAACAGCAGAGGACATGATTTTAAAGATAGAGGGAGGAAGTTTAAAGACAATAATAGGAGCAAGCTTATTTACACATAGAATGGTCAGTGCCTGAAATAGATTAGCAAGGTAGTAGAGGAATCAAGCAGTTTTGTGGAGTTGAACTGGCTTTTAGATAGACACATGGATATGAATGTGATGGAGGGACATGGATGATACACAAGAGGAGGACATTTAGTGCCAAGATAGGAACATCATTGTGGGCCAAATGGCCTGTACTGTTCTATATCTGTGTTCTGTGCTCTATGATTTATTTTCTAAGGCAGGCATCTCAGAAACTTTCAAGAAGGGAAAAACAGTAGCAAGGGCATAGGAGTATTTGCAAAGAAGGATCACAATTTTAAGTGCCATTTAGCTTGGGTGGGAAACAATGGGTTCAGAAATAAGCAGCAAGTCTGTTTGTAGCTGTGAGGTAGCAAAAAAAAACGTCAGTCTGTATCTCCTGCAATGTGTAGCGGGAAAACATGGAATATGCTGGCAATCAGTTGCAGGCACAATTGACGTATTGCTCTGGTCTTGAATTTACAATTGTGTCTAAGGGTGTTCCGTGACAAATTGAACCAAGGTGCCAGGTATCTGATGGCTTAACAGTAAACCAGCAGTCTAAGATAGCCCCATTCACTTGAACACATACGATACTGTAGGGGCAGAGACATAAGATCAGCCATGATTTACTGAAAGATGGAGAGGCCTGAGGTGCAGAATAGCCCATTCCTTCATTTATTTCTTAAGTTCTTAAGTAATACGGATAAAAGACATCAAATTACTTTTGTTCTTTTTCCTTATACTTAGAAAGCTAGAAAACACAACCACACACTGAACATCAATTTAAAACAACCAAGATATGTTATAAAAATGTAACAACAAAGTTTTCTTCTATATTTCCCATTCACCTAAGTGGTTTGAGATCTGGGAGTGCTGCAGGAGAACATTCTGCTCTTCTAGGTTCAGTAGGGAATCCTCTGCATCTGTGCACAGGCTGGATTGAAGATGCTGCTACTGACTTCGATCAAGCAGAACACTGGAAACCAGAGTTTGTAATATTGATCCAGTATTAATACACACGTTTAGCTGGTGGTTTGCTCCAGTGACTATCAGAGAGGATTCCGTAGGGTGTGCCGCAGAGACTGTGAGACTAGCCTCTTTACTGTTGCCTCTTGCCCTGAGGTTTCCAACACTCCCATATGAACGGAAATTGTCATGCCCTCTCCTCTGATAACAGATTGCTGCCAGCAGTGTCATCACGGACACCCATTAAACAATGACCTTAGCGAGTAAATCCTGACAAAATACAACTTGATCAGGGACAGGCAAACTGCCATTCTGAAGGTACCTATTCAAGTATTTTGAAGCCAGCAAAATGCTCCCTTTAAGCAGAGATATATGCAATCATGTGGTGCGTGTAATCCTTGTGGTACTGTGATCATTCAGTAACAATCACAAATTGCACTTTTAATCACTCACTTATTTTAATAAGGGAGAAAACTGATATTGATAAAGTCATTAGGTGGATGCTAACATTTCCTGATGCTGGAAAAATGTCAGATGGGCTCACATAGAAAGCACGTGGAAGTGTTGTCCTGATTCCAGATAGGCAGCATTTCATTTAAAAATAATTTCTGGTGCAATCTAACGGAGGTCAAATTATTTCTGTGCAAAATTTATGGATGAAAGAAGGTATTTGTCTATCCACAAGAGATGCCTGAAATCTAGCGTAACACACACGTAATGCTGGAGGAACTCAGCAAGTCAGGCAGTATCTATGGAAATGAAGTTCCTACATGTGTAATCGTGTGTGATCTTTGAATGCCAAAACAACTCAAACAGCAATAAATGTTCGTGTTTCAATTTTGACATAGCCAATTGTCAAATTGGCACAACGATATTGCAATTTATTTAAGAGCGAATGGGCAGCCATACCATAATGTTCCTTAAAGGAAGCAAACCCTGATTTGAAAAAACCTGGTCTAATTGAATTTTAAATGCTAACTGTGACTGGATGGTTCCACACCCCTTAATTTAACATAGCAATTTATTTTTGCTGCATTATTTCCTTTTGTCCTATTAACATTTCTGGATGAACTCTAATCTGCTCCTAGCTTGTGGCATTTTTTTAATAACCAGGATATAGGAGCTAATTTCTTTAAGCTCACTGTAATTGCGTATATATCTGTACGAGTTCCTAACCTCAAACCTCAGCAATGCGAAGTATACAGAGAAACACACTGAGCCAAGGAAGTGCAATGGAACACGTCCAACTGGTTCAATCAACCAGTCGATGACTCTATGCACATGTGTATGAATTAAACACATAACTAAAATGCTACACAGCTTTCCCTTCTTAAGTTGGGATGTCATGTTGCAAGAGGATGGTGAGGCTGCGCTTGGAGCATTGTGTACAGTTCTGATTGCCCAGATATAGGAGGTATGTTATTGAACTGGAAAGGATGCAGAAAAAGATTCGCAAGGATGTTGCTAGGGCTTGAGAGCTTGAGTTTTATGGAGAGGCTGGATAAGCTGGAGCTGTTTTCCCTGGAGTTAGGAGGCTGAGACATGACTTTATAGAGGTAGATAATCTCACGATGGGAATAGATAAGATGAACGGCCACTTTCTTTCTCCCAGGTCGAGTTGTAGAGGGCATTGCTTAAGGTGAGAGGACAAAGATATTGTCATGGAATGTAGAGCCCTCCTGAAGCTTACCAAACATTTTCTAATTGACATCTTATTGCTCAACCTGAGTGTTTCTATAATAAAAGATAGAACACGATCTCCCATCCACCTGAAGTGCTAACTTTCTTTCCCCCGCTACAAGTGTTGTCTGGCTTACTGAGATTTCCAGTGTATTATATTTTTGTTCCAAGTTTCTAGCATCTGAAGTATTTTACTTTTTCACCCTAGCAATGCCATTTGTTATACAATTCTCACTGATTTGCCAGTAGCATCACTTGACTTTGGTAATGTGATGGAATAAGTGTGTGCTTAATATCACTAATTTCAAGTTCAAGTTTATTGTCAAAAGCATACATACACTTGGTATAAATATCATGAATATTAGATTTGATTAGATTAAATTATGAGGACACGCAGTTCCCTTTTATTGTGATTTAGTAATGCATGCATTAAGAAATGATACAATATTCCTCCGGTGTGATATCACAGAAACACAGGACAGACCAAGACTGAAAAACTGACAAAAACCACATAATTATAACATATAGTTACAACAGTGCAAGCAATACCTTTACTTGATGAAGAACAGGCCATTTAGCATGGTAAGAATTTCAAAGTCTCTCGAAAGACTCACATCTCACGCAGATGGAAGAAGGAAGAAAACTCTCCCTGCCATACCCGACCACAGTCCGACTCTGAGTCGTCCGAAAACTTCGAGCTCCGACCAGCCCTCTGACACCAAGCACCAAGCACCATCTCTGCCAAATGCTTCCACCCCAGCCCCGGCTGCCAGCAGCAGGCAAAGCTGAGGATTTTGGGGCCTTCCCTCCGGAGATTCTCGATCGCACAGTAGCAGCGGCAGCGAACCGGGCATTTCAGAAGTTACTCCAGATGTTCCTCCGTGCTCTCACGGCTGTCTCCATCAAATCAGAATTGTGCACGGCCCCTATTTAACAATACAATATAATTTCACCGGAGAGGCTACGCGCGCTGCGTCGCGCCACCATCTTCTCCTCCCGCCTTTATTAACTTTTTGCAGCAGCAACAGCACAGTCAATTACAAATGTGACAAACATGAATTAACAAATTATACATAAATTAGATGATAAATATAGCAACATTAGAGTAAGTTGAGAGAAAGAAATGCAATATAGCCCAAATTAGGGTTACAGTATTTCCAGATTAGTTCAAGAATGTGATGGCATGGGAAGAAGTGATTGATGAACCTTGGAGTGTGATGTTCAGACTCCTGTACCTCCTGCCTGATAACATTGCATAAAACACCTAAACAAAAATGTATAAAATAGGAGTCCATTAACTCCGAGTTCTTACAGACAAATAATCCATGAGAAAATTCACTCAGAGAGTGGTAAGAGTGTGCATCATGCTGGTAATAGAAGTGGTGGATGCAGGATCGAGTTCAACATTTCAAGATTCAAGGTTGTTCAATGTCATTTCCAGTACACAAGTGTAAAGGAGAATGAAACAATTCATTAGTCTAGATATGATGTAGCACAAAAACGAAACACGATAAGGTAAGTAACACAATACTAATAAAAACACAATAAATATAAATAAATCAGATATCTTATATACACAGATTGATTGTATGTCCATAAAGTGATGTTAGGCACAGGAGTGTCTGTATATAAGATGACAGACAGGAAATGATAAAGTAGTGGTGGTTGGGGGTACGGAGGGGTGGGTTAGTGGGTGGAAGTATTGATCAGCCTTACCATGCAGTGAAGCAGCTTGTTAAGATGCTGACTACTGCTATTTGTAGAATGATGTGAATATAACTGGGCATAGTCCAACTCTCCTCAGCCTCCTCGGAATGGAGAGGGAGTGGTGAGCTTTCCTGATTGTGTATAATGTGTTTTAGGACGATAAGAGGTTGTGTAAGATGTGAACTGCCAGGCGTTTGAAACTGCTCACAGTTTCTATTGCTGTGCTGCCTATGTAAAGAGGGAAAGGAGAGGTGTGAGTTCTCCTGAGGTAGACAACCATCTCCTTCATCTTGTTTGACATTGAGGAAAAGGTTGTTTACCTGACAATGGGCCTTGAGCTCTTCCATTTTCTCTCTTCGTTGTTGGTGGTGGGTTCCACCACTGTCACGTCAATGGTGAGCTTGACAATGTGATTCGTACATTGTTAAATATCGTTTATACTCCCTCACAAAATGTTCCTGAGTGTGTTATTTCTTTAGATGCCGAGAAAGCTTTTGATAGAGTAGAATGGCCTTATTTATTTAAGGTGCTTGAAATGTTTAATTTTAGCTTGAAATTTATATCCTGGATTAAACTGTTATATTACTCCCCTGTAGCCTCGGTTCGTACTAACTCCTTAAACTCACCTTTTTTTCCTCTCTTTCGTGGTACTCGACAAGGCTGTCCTCTTAGTCCCCTATTATTTGATATTGCATTAGAACCTCTTGCAATTGCTATTCGAGAATCTTTAAATATTACTGGGATAACTCGGGGATTAAAGTCCCATAAATTATCACTCTATGCTGATGATTTACTTTTATATATTTCTAATCCTGAGAGATCCATTCCTGCTGTTTTAGAGTTATTAGCACAATTTGGTCTTTTCTCAGGTTATAAATTAAATCTTAGTAAGAGTGAACTTTTTCCGATTAATAAACATCTTCCCTTATATTATAAATTTCCATTTAAATTGATTAATAATTACTTTTCATATCTTGGGATTAAAATTACTTGTAAACATAAAGATTTATTTAAGACTAACTTTTTACCATTAATAGACCATATTACTCAACTTTCATCTAAATGGTTTCCCTTATATTTAACTTTGATTGGTCGTATTAATGCAGTTAAGATGTTTTTTTTGCCAAAATTTTTATATGTGTTTCAGGCATTACCAATTTTCGTTCCTAAATCTTTTTTTGATAAAGTTGACTCTAAAATTTCTTCATTTATTTGGCAGAACAAGAATCCGAGACTGGGTAAAATACATTTACAGAAAGCTAAGAGAGATGGAGGTTTAGCATTACCTAACTTTAGATTTTATTATTGGGCTATTAATATTCGACATATGAAATTTTGGTTACTTGATCGGGACATACTATTTATTCCTAAATGGGTAGCATTGGAATTACAATCTGTTCAGGGTTATACACTTGGTTCTATTTTAGGTTCCTCTCTTCCTTTTGATTCGAAACGTCTTAAGCAGGTCTCTAACCCGATAGTTAAATATGCTTTGCGCATTTGGTTTCAATTCAGAAAATTTTTTGATCTTAATCAATTCGGGTTAGCGATTCCTATTTTAGGTAACATATTTTTTCCTCCCTCTTTTACGGATCGCGCTTTTCAAACTTGGAAGACTAAGGGTATTTTACGGTTTTTGGATTTATTTTTAGATGGTTCCCTTATGTCTTTTGAACAATTATCTAACAAATATAACTTATCAAGAATACATTTTTTTAGATATTTACAAGTTAGAAATTTCCTAAGTACTATACTTACTTCCTTTCCAATGCTTCCTCCTATATATATTTTAGATTCGATAATTAACCTTAATCCATGTCAGAAAGGTGCATCGGCTATGATTTATAATATTATTATGAAACTTAGGAAAGCTCCATTTGATAAGATTAGGGTAGATTGGGAACAGGAATTGGGGCTTACCATTTCTGTGGATGATTGGGGGCAGATTTTACAATTAGTTAATACTTCCTCTATTTGTGCTAAACATTCCCTAATTCAATTTAAAGTGGTTCATAGAGCACATATGTCCAAAGATAAGTTAGCGCGTTTTTACTCGCATATTAATCCTTTCTGTGATAGATGTTCGGGGCAGATAGCCTCTTTAACTCATATGTTTTGGTCTTGCCCTACTTTGGAAACTTTTTGGAGAGATATTTTCAATATTATTTCTAAGGTATTAAATATAGATATCTCTCCTCACCCTATTACTGCTATCTTTGGACTACCTAAAATTTCTAGTAATCTTTCCCCTTCAGCCCGTAGAATGATTGCATTTCTTACTTTAATGGCGAAAAGATGTATTTTACAACATTGGAAAGAGCTTAATGCTCCAACTACCTTTTTTTGGTTTTCTCAGACGATTTTATGTTTGAATCTGGAGAAAATTAGAAGTAACCTTTATGATTCTTCATTTAAATTTGAACAGATTTGGGGACCTTTTATTCGATATTTTCATTTAATGTAATATTTACCCTTCTTGTTTTCTCTTCACTGTTTTAATGGAGGTCGGGATTGAGGACGTGATTTTAAGTTTAACTCTGTTTGGTTTCAAGTTAGCCCATTGCTTTGCTTTGCTTTTAGTTAGTTGCACGGTGGGTTTTTTTTTGGGGTTTTTTTTTTCTTTTTTTCCATTGATATATATAAAATCTAGTATACTATTATGTTATCTTGGTTTCTTATGCTTAAATTACATTGTTTGTAGTATTTTCTTTTTGGTATTGTTATCTTTTGGAATTTTATTATACTTTAACATTGTATTAATGTTTATATGGCTTACCTTTTTTGTATACTTACTCAATAAAAAGATTTAAAAAGAAAGAAAGACAATGTGATTACTCAGGTATTTGGCTGTGCAGTCGTGTGTGAGTAGAGTGTATAGCAATAGACTCAGCACACAGCCCTGGAGGGCACCCAGATTGAGGATGATAGGAGGGAGGAGTGATTGTGCACCCTGACTACATGAGGTCTGTTGGTTAGGAAATTCAATGTCCAGTTGCACAATGGTATATTTAGACTGAGTTTGTTCACCACGGTCTGTGGGACAATAGGGTTGAACGTCAATCTGAAATTCAGAAACTGCATTCTGACAAAAGTGCCCTTGTTTTCTTAGTGTGTCAGGGCTGGGTGCATGACAACTGCTCTGGCATTTGTCATAGAGTGGTTCTGTCGGTGAACATGTTGGTGAGTGTCCAGTGTGGCAGAAATAAGGTTTTTGGCATGTACCATTACCAGCTGTTCAGCATCAGCGCCACTGGGCGGTAGTCATTTAGATCAGGGGTCCCCAACCTTTTTTGCACTGCGAACCGGTTTGATATTGACGATATTCTTGTGGACAGGCCAACCACGGGGGTGGGGGGGGAGGTGTTAATCATGACCAGAATATAGGTGATAAGTCAACTAAGTCACTCATAAGTCACTAATACACTCAATTTTGTTTCTAAAAGGGTATATCTAACAAATTTAGTATTAAATACACAGCGCAAATTTTCCCCATATGAACATATAGAATCATTGCAACACACCAATATTGCTGAATCAGTGGGAGCCCTGGGCTTGTTTCCCTGCAACAAGACGGTGCCATCAAGGGGTGATGGGAGACAGTGATACTCGAATGGGTTCCTTATGTCCAGTCTATTCCGCAATTTAGTTTAAGTTGCATTCATTGCAGAAAAGCCCGCTTCGCAGAGATATGTTGGAAATGGAAGCAATGTTTTCAGTGCTTTCGTGGCTATCTCAAGATATTCAGCCTTGACTTTGATCCAGAATGCCGGCAGAGATGTTATGTCAAACATACGTTTGTACTTTTCAGTCACCGTCATTTGCAAGCTCCAGCAGTTGATCTTCTTCCCGCGCTGACATGGATGACGCGTGGGTCATGACCTCGCGTGCATTCAGGTTCCAACAGTGGGCGTGACAGGGAATGAGGAAAGGTGCAGCTGACTCATATCGTTTCATATCGCCAAATCATATTGTTTCCTCGCGGCCCGCGGTACTGGTCTGCAGCCCGGTGGTTGGCGACCGCTGATTTAGATAAAAGTGATAGGAGTAAATGTATAGGATGGGTATGGAGGGCTATGGTCCAGGTGCAGGTTGATGGGCCAAGGCAGAATAAAAGTTTAGCACAGAACAGATGTGCTGAAGGGTCGATTTCTGTGCTGTAGTGCTCTGTGAAATCTTTCTGAAGCAATAATTTGCCTTAATCCATTTTAGTGACTATATTTGAGGCTATCAGTTCCTTTTGCATAATAATCAGAGTGTACTCTTTGAACTTCCTAAAGTATTTCGGTGGCTAATTGCTGCATTCCTGACAGATAGCATTATTTCCTATTATTGACAGAAGAGATCCTGCAGGTGTTGGAAATCTTGAGCAACAGATACAGAGTGCTGGAGGAACTCAGCAAGTCAGGCATAATCCATGGAGGGGAATGAACAGTTGATGTTTCAGGCTGAGCCCCTTCATCAGGACAGGAAAGGAAGAGGACAGAAGCCAAAACAAGAAGGTGGAGGGAGAAGATAGGTGAGACCAGGTGAGGGGAAAGATCACTTATCCATTAACTCTGCAAGATCTTTATCAAATCCTGATTTCATGTTGAGTACTTGTCAATCTAAATGTTAAGACAACTTCTCACTTCACAAATGCTTGTTGACTGTTGAATATTTCAAAACTTTTCTGTTTTATGTCCTCCTCTTCACTATAAATTCATCAAATTCTACCATGCATTTGCTGTGAAAAAACACTTGTGCACTTTAGGTTCATAAACCCATTTGTTTGCACGATCGTAAACTGTTTTTGTCCCTTTCTGGCTCTTACAGCAATGCAATTTTTGCTCAGGAAGTATTATGGACAATGGTACTAGTTTTCTTGTGCTTTTCATCTGTTTCATGCTGGTTTTTGCAATGGAAATGTGAGACATTGACTTATGCTATATTTTTCTGCAAAGTCAGAAAAAATGTGTGGTTTTGGTCTTCCAGGCAACTCCTTGAAATGTTCAGTCATGCATGTTGATATACCAGAATGTTTTGCCGACTCTAAGATTAATCCGTCCCACTTAGCCCTCTCTTTTATGTCATCGAAGTGCCTATATAAAGGTCCTTAATGTATCTGTCTCTACCACCACCACCACCCTGGCAGGGCATTCTACACATCCACCACTTTCTGAAAAATCTTACCCATGATATTGCCCCTGTACTTTCCTCCCATCACCTTAAAATTATGCCCCCCCCCCCATATTAGATAAAGATCAAGATAATCATTATCATTATCTTTATTTGCCATTTCTGCCTGGGAAAAAAAGTCTCTGGTTTTTCATATGATGAACTACTAACTTGATATTTTGTATATGTGTGTGCACTACCATGTATGGTTCCATGCCCAGCTTTGAAAGGAGGATTGGGCATGGGACTAGTATCCCCGCCTCATAAAAACCCAGTGCAGCAGAAACGCAAACAGAAGCTCCAGATGATGAAGATCTTCAAAGATGGGCTTTACCTGGGGACAACTTGAAAGACTGGTGAGCTATTGTTGGCAGCCTATGCCTCAGTACAGGTGGTTATCTTAAGAAGAAGAAGAAGAAAACACTTAATTTGAAGCTAAACTGTTTAACATGCATAGAGAAACACAAAAAGGCACAGAGAGATGACAGAACATGTACAATTGATTTATTCAATTGAACTCTTGTGCACTTGTATCATAAATAAATATTATCCACTAGCTATTTTCCAATCTTGCTATTCAATATTAGACCATTTGGAGAAATCTTTACTGAAGCAGCAACTATCCCTATGACACAATGCTTCAAGGCAGGATCTTTCAGAAAGAAGGCAGAGTTTTGCAGTTTGAACTGCATTTGATATTCAAATTTTACTTGCATTTTCCAGATTGCAGCACAAGTATAATCACAATTTTTCCGTGATCAAATTCTTTGCTTCCTTTGATAGAAAACAACTACCTTACATACTCAAGAATTACTTTCATAACCATAGTGGGAGGTTTGTTGAGCGCAACAGTGAGATGGCGTTTCAAATCTGATATATCACACAGAAAATAAATCAAAACATAAGAAAATGGAGAAAATAAGCATGAATTGACCTCAACAAAAATGGAGGAATTGTCAACACATTTAATGAACTTGACTGTAAACCACAGTGTGCAATACCAGATTATAGGAGTATTTTCTACATGGAAATTTTATTGCCCACCTGTTCATGCTAGTCATTGAGAAATACCAAGTCATGTAACGCGTTACACTGAAATCTCAGGAGGCAGTTATATATCTACGTTCAATACAGTCTGATGACAGCTAAGGGCAGACAGTGACTATTACAAGCAGAGAGAGGTGCTTCATTTCACAGCACTGTAAAAGATGAAATGTACATTTGATATCTGAGTCTAATGTCTTCCAAGAAGCATGAGTTGTGTCAATTACATAATTTCACATTCTGCTCTCATATTTACAGAAAAAGATTCTGCATCCAGAGACATTTACATTACCTGTGTGAGCTATCCGGATGCTGCCACCCTCTGGGGAACCACAGTGCAAATTCTGAATGGGACCACTAAACCTTCACATACAGGACTGCAGTGAGCATCTGCACTTCTCATTAGCACATATAGTGAACAAATTTTTTTAAATATCAGAAGTCAAAGGTTAGCCAAACAGAATTACAGATCACTAATCAGTTTTTTAACCATCTTTGAAAACCACCAACAGTACTCCAGCCTGATGAATTGCAACAATAGATGCTGAGGTTATGACTCCATAATCTGAGATGACCTACTAGTCATCAGTTTACCGTCAGTTTGAAGGTTTTTGTCCTGCTGGCCAAGAGATTGATGGAGTAGTAGACAATAGTCTTTTTTTTAAATCCGTCTGACCTGCAGTATCACTGTCATTTAATATAGTTCATTCAAGATTCATATTTTTGTAGCTTGAATATAAGCAAAAACGTGTGAATTAGAGTTCTATTTTGTATTATCAATCCTTCCAAAGTAAGAAGTACATTAGTAAGCATAAAATAATTATATGTACTCTGCTAATATTCTTTTTCTCATTTCCTATAGGTGTAGTTTTGATTAAACCAATATGTTTATTAAGATTCTCTGAAGTTCTTAAGATACCTTTTCTTCTGAAATTATATTATCTGGGAACAAAACTGAAATTATTTATACCATTTATTTATAATCCTTAAAAAAGTTTGTAACCAAGAAGAATGTTTTAAGAGAGTTCAGGAAATGTATAAAAATCATAGAAGAAGATTATCTAGAGAATTAACTGGGGGTCCTGCTGAGGTAGGATGTCCTATTAGTATTGAAGAATTACATAGAATTGGTTCACTGTTATTAATAATAATGCATGTATTAGTAATAATATTGAAATAATAATCTGAGTACTTAATTAAATGAATATACTTGTACCTATATGTTTTGTTTTGTATTATATATATATTTTTTTTTAAAATATATTTTATATTCTCCAAATTGGTTTTTCCTGATGACTCTCAATTCATTATATCTTTTCTGTTCATCAGGATTTCCTTCTCCATGTCAGAATGCCTTATCGCTCATAGTTAGCTTTCTTTTCTTAACTTGTCACTTACCTGGTGACACTCACATGATATGGCTGGTTGAATGGACTTGCAATAACAATCTTGATATGTAGAATTCTGACTGGTTGTATCACAGCCTGGTACGGAGGATCCAAAATACAAGACTGCATGAGGCTGCAGAGGGTTGTAGATTCAACTAACTCGGCCATTGATGCAACCTTTTCCACCACGGAGGAGATCTTCAGGAGGCAGTTTCTCAAGAATGCAACACTAAGGACCTTCACAAGCTGGGACATGCCCTCTTCTTATTACCATCATTGGGGAGGAGGTACAGGATCCACACTTGTTGTCTTAGAAACAGCTTCTCCCATTTGCATCAACTTTACGAATGGTTCATGAACCCCTGAGCTTAACTTCATTATCCCTTCGTTTTTGAATTATTTATTTATTTTGTAATTTGTCATATTTTTTATATCTTTGCTCTCTACTGCTGCTGCAAAACAATAAATTTAATGACATATAATTCAGTAATAATAAATCTGATTCTTATACTGATCTCCTGCATACCTTTGGCATTCCAAAGGAAATTTGGTGCACAGAGGAAGACACTGTTCCTAACACAACTGAGTGTGCATTCTGTGCCTCCTCCCATCTGGTAGTAACAAATTAGAATCAGGTGTATTCAAGCATCTCTTCAGCATTTGTACCCCAGAATCAAATATCGCTGTGATGATTGTACGCCCTAGTATCAATAAAATATAAAGTATGTTGCTGTTTCTTCCCAACCTACCCTACTTACCATCCCAATGTTACCTTTATTTCCTTTGTTCTGATCTTTACTTCTGGAAAATAAAGGACAACATCAATTTTGACATCACTATCTCAAAGGGTTCTCAGTAAAAATAATAATATTGTACACCCTTTGGCAACACGACAGGGCAAGGTAAGTTCTTTAGCATTCTGCATTGCTAAAGCATTGAGATTAAAGAAAGTGCTGAAGAATTGAACAGTTTTATATGTGATGTTTAATGGTGAATTTACAGTACCTGTACACTTAAGGAACATTGGTGTGAAAATTAGCATTGCATCCCAATCTCTAGTCTCTGTGACCTTGGGTTTGCTCCCTGCTTGGAATGTACAATCAGTGAATTTATTCCTTGGTGTCAGCATCAAACACACAAGTTGCCCAGTAAATTTGCTATTATTCTCATATTGGCGGCGTCTATTATTAAAGACCTCCAACACCCAGGGCATGCCCTTTTCTCTATGTCACCATCAGTTAGGAGATAGGGAAGCCTGAAGGCACACACTCAGTGACTCAGGAATAGCTTCTTCCCCTCTGCCATCCGATTCCTAAATGGATATCGAAGCTTTGGACACTACCTCACTTTTAAAAAATATACGGTATTTCTGTTTTTGCACATTTTTAATAACCTATTCAATATACGTAATTGATTTACTTGTTGGTTTATTATAACGTTTTATTTTATTTATTATTTTTTCACTCTCTGCTGGATTATGTATTGCATTGAACTGCTGCTGCTAAGTTAACAAATTTCACGTCACATGCCGGTGATAATAAACCTGATTCTGATTTTAATGTCAAAGCACACCAGTATCTCCTATATCACTAATGCGATGTTTTGTTTCCTACACCTCATCTAATAAATATGAATTTAGTGAAAATTACTGGCAAATTATCAGTTGTTCGAGCCTCATGTATGGATTAACTTGCAGACCAAGAGTGATTGTATTAGCTAATTACAATGTCAGGAAGGGACATTCACTAGACTTAGTTGCTGAGTAAAAGTAATAATCCACTGCGCTAACAGAAAAGTAATCAGAATGAAGATATGGAAGAGGGGAAAAGAAAGAAGACTAGATCATACATCAATATGGACAATAGCAGGATGCCAGTAATGAGACTAAGGGAAAAAGTGAAGCAGCAGAGAAAGAAAATAAAATATTAAACAGAATGAGACAGAAGCTGCCAGATAAGGTCGAAGTAGAGACACAAGAGAATGCTGATGCTGGAACCTGCAGCAACAAATAATTTGCTGGAGGATTTCAGCAGTCGAGCATCATTTGTGTATGGAAAGGAAATATCAATGTTTTGCATTGAAACCTTGCATCAGGACTTTACAAGGTAGAAGAAGAGCCAAAAGGTGGGATGCAGATTTATGCAACAGTTATGGTGACATTCTTGTACTGACGCAAAATGGTTTCTCCTGCCAAACAGTATGAAAATCATGAGTAGTTTGGCAATTGGCTCCATATCTGAATCCAAGTCAGGGGCATGAAGGTGCCTGCAGAATGCTGTCCTATACCAATAAGCATCTGTATTCGATGCAATAAGTCTAATCTTATAATTGGCAGCATTTAGATGTTAGTTATATTAACTACCCTCTATTTTAAAGTATTGCACATACACTAAAGTCTTTATTTCTATTTAGCCACTTTTTTTTAAAATGGCAATAAGAGCTTGAACTATACAAAAGAAACAACCAAAACAGTTCAAAATTCAAAATAAATGAGAAAAGTTATCAAGATTCTGAACTATTTTGTATGGGGGCATTAAATTTAGTTCTTTCTGATCAACGTTTTATCATAAAGAAGAATAAACCAAAGTTAATTACCCTTCAGTTTTATCTTGTACAACACATGCATTGCAACTTGTAATTCCGTCTGGTAGCTGGTGATTTTTGTTTTTCTGATTTTAAGCTCTGCTATTTTAGACATTGTTTACAGAAGAGATTTTTTTTAAATGATCTACAAAATTACACCTTCCAAAACACACAGCTTGTTAAGACTTGTAAACGGAACTTTGAAAATGAGGTGTATTCTTCATGAGAGGAGAATAATCGAATACTCAGTGACTGAGGTGCAGGTGTATGAAGCACATCACTTCCCCTTGAAATAGAGGATTAGCACATTTTACACCTCCAGGGCTGGAGCAAATCTTCCACAAGTTAATACACTTATAATTACCTTTTTGTCTTCCTTCAGGGTCTCTCTGAATTCTGTTTTGACTTTAAATGGAGAAAAGGTTTTTAAAATGAGTATCATCAAGTATAAGCTCTTTCTTTATCTGTACCTGAGGTAATTCTGCAGAACAAAAGTAAGGAGTGAAATAAGTAAACACTTCAACAGCAGAAAGGAATATTACAATTCAAATAGACTGCTATCTTTATAGTGATGTGTTCTGAAACTCATATGAAACTCTATATAAGATTTTAAAATAGCTAATACTTGAGTTTTCAGCATTTAATGTTTGTGTTGCTGATAAATATTTTAACAGCACACTACTTCATTTTTTAGTGTATGGTATTTCTGATTTTTTGCATGATTTTTAATCTGTTCGATATATGTATACTATATAAAGTATACTGAATAAGATTTACTTATTTTATTTATTATTTTTTTTCTTCTATGTTATGTATTGCATTGAACTGCTGTTGCTAAGTTAACAAATTTCATGTCACATGCCAATGAGAATGAACCTGATTCTGATTCTGATTCTCATCTTATTTTTTTCATGGACAATGTACTTGTTTTCCATCTATAAAAAGCAACTTTGATTTCACCTCCAAATAATTAATGCATATCTATAATAATAATATAATGATTTCAATATTATTTTTTGGCAAATGATATAGCAACATACTGTGTAAAAATCCTAGGCACATGTAAAGAAATTCTGTAAAGCGAAGATGCTTTCAAAAATAATGAAAATTTTCTAAATATCAAAAAATTACTATAAAGAGCAGTAAACAGTAAAAAATGAAATCAAATCAATATTTGAGGTGGCCACCATTTGTCTTTGAAATTGCATCAGCATCAGTTCTCTCAAGTACACTGTCATGCAGTTTTATAAGAAAGTCAGCTGGTAGGTTATTCCAAGTATCTTCGAGAACTTGCCACAGTTCTTCTGCAGACATTGGCTGCCTTGTTTGCTTCTGTCTCTCCAGGTAATCCCAAACAACCTTGATGATGTTAAGGTCAGGGCTCAGCTGAGATCACACCATCTGTTGTCGAACTCCTTGTCCTTGTTTTCGCTGAAGATAGTTCTTTATGACCTTGGCTCTGTGTTTGGGGGCATTGTTCTGCTGCAAAATTGCAAGATGGATGTGAATCTGCTTGTACTTCTCAACATTGAGGATTCCATTAATTTTGACCAGATCACCAACTCCATTTGCAGAAATGCAGGTCCAAACCTGCAGGGAACCTCCGCAGTGCTTCACCGTTGGCTGTAGACACTCATCTATGTAGCACTCTCTATCTCTTCTATGGACAAATTTCCTCACATTTGAGCCATAAGTTTCAAATTTTGACTCATCTTGCTGACATTGTTCTGCACCCCAGACCTTATGTTTTTGAGCCTAAAAAAGTCTCTTGGTTTTGTTACCACTTGGGAGGAATGGCTTTTTGGCAGCAACTCTTCCATGAAGACCACTTCTGACAAGGCATCTCTGGACTCTGGAGGGGTGTACCGTGAGTTCAGAGCTGCTGAACTTCGTCCGATTTAGAAAGGACGTCAGTTTGATGAATCTCTCGGCTGCTGCACTCAGTTTTCGAGGTCAACCATTGTATTTCTGGCCCTTTACCTTGTTCATTTCTTTGTGCTTCTTCGGAAGAGCTTGGACAGCACACCTTGAAACTCCTGTCTGCCATAAGTTTTCGGCTTGAGAGAGACCTTACTGATGCAGAATGACCAATTTGTGTCTTACTGCTATGTTCATTTTTGCCATGGTGTAAGAATTGATGATTGGAAGGTTAAACTGTCACATCTGCCAGACCCTCACCTTTTAGTTTGGTTGTCCTTTACCCAGTTTGACTCCTTCCTCACCACATTAAGTCATTGATCATTAGCATCCTGGTTTGATATTGCTGTTTAATCATGCACTGGGCTATTTAGCTACAAAGAAATCAATTTTTTATGTATTTGAGAAGTAGTCTATTACTTGTAATGGCCTGTTTAAGATTTCTACTGCTATGCTGTAAGGTAGTTGACATTAACTGTTTTCTGTAAAAGCAATGTGTCATGCTGGAAAGAGTGTTTTGACTTTGGCTAAGATAAGGACCCATGTTGGCTAACTTAGGAATGTGAGTCAGCCAATCAGGATTGTGGGATGTGAGAGAAGGTTCTAGAGAGCTGTGGGGAAGAGTTTTCTGAAAGACAGTAGACTTGTTTGGAGTTTTTTGGCAGGAGCTGCCGAATGGGGTGCCAGGAAAGATGCTGCAGGATGAAGTGCTTTGTCCAGATGAATAGCTCTAAGGAGGAAGGGCCAATACTCCTGAGAGAGCCAACTCATTCAAGATGGTCTTTGAGGGGAGTTTGGAAAGTGGTGGGTGCTTTCACGCAGACTGTGGGTCCAGCATGTGAGTAAAGAGATACACCCTTGACTACTCCAGTATGAGCTCCAATGTTGCATGCACAATGGACTAGTTTAACTGTAATGGGATCTTTTATTTTTCACTAGCAAGAGACAGCCTGTTTGAGATACTGAAGTGTTGGGTTATGGACTGTAGTATTTAATGGACGCTAGATCAAGTTCTTTTTGGGGCTTTTGCTATTGTTTGCATGGAGTGGGGGGGGGTTGCTTTTCCTGGTGCAAGTGGGGGAGGGGGGGTTGAAGCTTCTGCTGCTTGTGCATGGGAGGTGGGGGGGGGGAGTCTTTGGGGTTCTGATATTTCCGTCATTCATTCTTTGGGTTTTTTTGTTTCATGCATATCTGCAAAGAGTAAGAATTTCAGGTTGTACACTATATACATTCTCTGATAATAAATTGAACTATTTGAACCGTTTCTTTAACGGAATACATTTCTTCGTAACATTTAATTTTTTGGAAAATGAATGTTTGGAAATTAAATTTTGCTCCTGACACACTAATGCAGAAGACAAAAAAAAATATCCAAAACAAAATTTATATAAAAAGTCTAGGATGTCAAAGACTTTTGCACAGTTCTGTATTGTTGAGTCACTTTATGTCTGTGCAAAATAAACATTAGACAGCCACCAAATGTCTAGCTATTCACTCAGGACCTGAGGAATGACATGTTTGCAATTTTAATGTTAACCTGTTATCTCACATTTAGATTATTTTAGATTATGAGAACACTCAGTCCTCTTTTTATTGTCATTTAGAAATGCATATGTGCATTAAGAAATGATACAATGTTTCTCCAGAGTGATATCACAGAAAACAGGACAAACCAAAGACTAACACTGACAGAACCACATAATTATAACATATAGTTACAGCAGTGCAAAGCAATACCATAATTTGATGAAGAACAAACCATGGGCACGGTAAATGAAGTCTCAAAAGTCCCCGAGCCGATCGACTCCCGAGTCCCCGATAGCAGGCAGCAAAAGGGAGAAACTCCCTGCCATAAACCTCTAGGCACCGTCAACTTGCCGATGCCTTGGAAGCAGCCGACCACAGCCGACACTGAGTCCATCCGTCGGAAAACTTTGAGCTTCCGACCAGCCTCTCCGATACAGCCTCCCTAGCGCCTACAACCTCACCCCAGCCCCTGAAACACGCAAAGCCGAGGATTTCGGGGCCTTCTGCTCCGGAGATTCAGGTTACCACAAAGTTTACCACAAAGGTTACCACCAGCGGCAGTGAAGCGGGCATTTCAGAAGTTTTCCAGATGTTCCTCCATACTTTCACATCTGTCTCCATCAAATCAGAATTGTGCACGGTCCCCTACTTGACAGATAACAGACATCACCACCGAAGTGGCCGCGCGTGCTGCCGTCGCGTCGCCATCTTCTCCTCCTCCTAATTTAAAGTTAAAACTATAATTTTGTCACTGGAGCCATGAGATCAATCACATACACAATACAAGATAACTGCAGGCAGTGAAATCTGGATCAGAAAAACAATCTGCTGAAGGAACTTAGCTGGTCAGTGTTTGAGTAGGCAAAGGGATAGGCGATGTTTCAGTTTGTAGCCTTGATTCAGGGTCTCAACCAGAAATATCGACCATCTCTTTGTCTGCAGAGATGCTGCCTGACCCGTTGAGATCTTTCAGCAGTCTGCTTTCCCTAACCAGCTGGAGATAGTTAATGAAAATCAAAAAGACTGCAGAAGCTGGGAATCTGAAGCAAAATCAGAACATTCTGGAAGTACAAAGCAGGTTAGGCAGCTTCTTTGCAAAGAAAAATGGAGTAAGCATTTCAGGTCAAAGACTTTTCATCAGAACCAGAAAAGAGAGCTGGATTTGTACCAACCAGACCACCAATCTCTTCTCATTCAAATTGAACATCTGTTTCATGGCAAATAAATTAGATAGCTTTCACCAGCAGGATATTAAGACCCATCGTTTGCTTCCATACTGGTAATATTTCATGCTGCCTGCTATTTTATGTGATTGTTGTTTGTAATCAAGGCTAAATATGTCAATCGTTGACACACTGCTTTCAATAGGGTCTAATTTCGTATGTGGTTGAACTCAGAACCAAATTGGAGAACTTAAAGTCAGTCAGAACCTCAAATTCGGATATGTTTGGTGAGGGTATTCTGACAAGAGGAAATAGGTACCATATTCGCTGATGCTGTATTAGAAACCACAGCGCAGGACAACAGAAGGACAGATGGCTTGTTTCCACAAGGGGAATGTGAGATACTCCAAACACACACTGTAAAAGCTGCTGGAGAAGATAATTGTGTCAATCCATGCCAGAAATCATACCTTGAGGACTTGATTGCTCACAAGCATTTAAATTAGTGGCTGCTTGGTATAGATTAGAAAATACATCTTCAAATTATCTAATCAATTGCATTGCAAGCAATAGACACTGCCCACACAACCACAGCTCTATCTACCTCATTAAACTTACATCCTCTTCACTGTACTTCTTGATATCTCGCACCACTGCAAGCCTTGTACCTGTATTTCAAAGATTGTATTTACTAGCAGCTTTTCATGACAGGAATTTCACTACAATGCATGCATACCATTCCTTACAGCACACCTACCTATCCTGTGAGGGAAAGTAGTGCATATTTGCAGACAGCGAGGTTGTGCTTGCCTCATTGAGGAAATAAATGTTGCCTTTCTTGGAGCAGCTACTATTAAATCAATAATAGGGCTATAAGCATAAGGGTGCAAGTATACCTTATTGTTGTTCTTGTAATCCACTTCTCTCTCATCCCACAACAAAACTGGAGCCTAATTACACATTTAATTCTTCAACATCTCTTCTCACTGTAACTCCATCCTCAAGAACAGTCACAATTTGTAAAATAGCTAGTTGAGATAGAAGGGAGAAGACCACCCAAGAAACAAAAATATTGGCCTCAAAATTCATCTTTGGAACAGTGATGCTGAATTGGCGATAAAATACTATACCACCTGGACAGTATACTCTGCTTCTAAGCTACATTCCATTGGAGTCAATGTCAGAATAGATAAAAGGATGAATTTATCTCTCAGCTTCATTTTTTTTATGCTTCCAGCCATCAGACCAGCTTCAGGTATTTTGCATAATTAATGTGTCTGATGACTCACTACACACCCATTTACAACCAGAGCAGAAGGAGAGATTATTGCAGGTTCTTTTGTCAGTAGGTGGGATTAGTTTTTTGGCTGCAGAAGTTTCAGATCAATAACTTGATATGACAACTGACAAAAGAGAGTTAGGGGAAATGGAGCCGGAAGGCCTGTGTGCCATGTCAAAAAGCATGGAGGGCTCCATTACCAACACTACAGGTCTTTTTACAGTGTGACCATCCTTTCCAGCATGGACATGGTTGGTGACTGCATTAGTACGTGTGGACCCAGCCATAATGAACAGATATTGTCTGATGTCCCAGCCTTCACCAGAGAACCAGTATGCAATACCTCACAGTACATCTGGATGCTGCTATGGAAGTTCAGATTTTTGACATATAAGCTCTCCTCATTGACTAATTGGCAAGGGATACTGGTTTATTAAAGGGATTGATGGAGTGTCACAGCAAACCAGCAAGATTATTTGTTTCCTGAGACATACCAAGTAATGTTGCAAAGATACAGTGAAGCATGTCTGTTGTCCACTCTCAGCCATAAAGCATTTGTGGTTTCACTCCTGCCCTGTTGAGTGTTCCTGTGTTTGCTTTTCAGTCAGGCAGCCCAGGACATTTCTGTCCATTCCGAGATGATGAAGTCCAGGGTGTCCTTCAGCACTGTCTGCTATCTACTCCACACAATATCAGCAATCATTTGTATTCATTGGAAACAGCTCTCTCTGCACAAGTGGAAAGGGAATTCACAAACGATGTTTGTTTGCAATTTGTCATCCCTTGATTTATGATATTGTTTTAGAACTTCATTGTGTTGTTCTTTATTTTTTTCATTATGGAGAAGCAAGTGATGTACTGGTTAGTGCAAGGGAGAGCCTGTTCTAGACACTGGGTGAATGAGAAATAAGGGTTGTATGCTGCTATGGAAGTTCAGATTTTTGACATATAAGCTCTCCTCACTGACTAATTGGCAAGGGATGCTGGTTTACTAAAGGGATTGGTGGAGTGTCACAGCAAACCAGCAAGATTATTTGTTTCCTGCGACATACCAAGTAATGTTGCAAAGATACAGTGAAGCATGTCTGTTGTCCACTCTCAGCCATAAAGCATTTGTAAATATTACAGACAGGTGAATTGTTCAAAAATGAGCTGTCATCTTCATCTTCACCTTCTTTCTTCTGCTTTTTCTTTTCCTCCTTCTCCACACCCAACTACCCCTGGTCGATGTTGCCCAGCATGTAGCTAGTGGAGAGGGGTGAACTCTCGCAACCACAAAGATTCACAGCAAACTTCTGCGAATCTTGAATGCCGACAAGCACTACAACGGTCCTTCAGGGCTTTCAAAGTGGTGGAATCTGAATAAGTTAATGGTTTGCTGGTCATATTTCATGCTTTGCCTAGGATAACTGGCGTTCATTGCATTTGTTCACATGCTTGTTTACATCTGTATGGGTTGCTCACTGAAATTGTGGTCCATGTTATAGAAAAACATTTCCTGTTGCCCATGGCTCTGCTAAGCTTGCAATGCTGTCCCAAAATACAAACGGTACATTGGGTGCTAGAGACTGAAGGACCCATTACTGTTGCCAGGATTACAGGCATTGATCTGTGGGATTTCTCTCAGTTATGGTGTACCATAGAGTTGACACTGCAGCCTGCAGTGATGTTCCTGCAGTCAGTGGAACACTGCAATGTGGGAAAGGCTGCAAGTCACAAAATTCCATGTGCTTATTTCCCCTTCTCCAGTAAAATCTGATAATCTGAAACCCAAGGGACTTTGGTAGTGCCAAGCCAGCAGATATTTTAGTTTATAGGATGTTACTTCTATTAATACCTAAACACACCTTTATGTCATGTGTTACATGGTAATATATTAATTGTCCAGTGGGTTAAAAGGGAGCTGAAAATATAGAAGTATTCTGGATCCTGGCTTCTGCTCCATGTTCCTGACCCTGGTGTTCCAGGACCTATCCCTAACTCTAGTTGTACATCCAGCCCATATTCTGCACCCCATCCCTGATGCAAACCGGATGCCTGGGCTTTCGACCCCACTTGCATTCTGAACCCTTGGTTCACATTATGGACTGACGAGTAAGTCAAATGCTGAATCATCAGAATTTCTGAACGACCACCTGCATTGAACCTTACTGTTTACTGTATTACATAGCGAGATAGATTTCAATACAATCAGCTCACTTCAAATGGAATGTTCAGCATTGAATGGCAATCTATGAAATGCTTCAAAATTCTTCAGTTCTGGCCCAGATAACATTTCAAACCAACTGCAAATGTAACAGTCACTGGTATAACAGTCCTTAGTCTGCTCTAAAGTTAGTGTTGTTGCCAGAGAAATAGTATATATCTGTGTCCCCAGTGAAATATGGACTCTTCACATACTGTTCCAAGCTGAGGCTCAGGCAGAAGAGTTGCTCCCTGAACATCCTGGGCCAAAGGAAATTAGTAATACAGCTTTGTTTATAGTGTTAGTGTTCATCCATGGGTGCTGTAGCTCAAAATGAAAATATTCAATTGTTGCACACTCAGGAAGATTGCATGCAAAGCATGGAATTAACCTTTGCCCCTTTCCACCAAACACTATCATTGAACAAAAGCTGCAGGGCAGAATTCTAGTGGAGCACATTTGAACTTTGACAGTAATGGTTCAAAGTTCATCTCCCAATGAGTATTGCAAGCACAAACTGAATGCTGCTACTCTGAAAGATAAAAACATATCTTGCATTGATATAGCATCATTCATAACTTCATTATGTCTTGAAAAACATTATATCTTGAATAACATATGGTTATTTTATATTATAGGGAAAACAGCAGCCAATTTGTACATAAGATGACTAAAATAATGAATGAGATAATGACAAAATAAACATTTTTATTATGGTGACTTTAGTTGAAGAATAAATACTTATAAACACACTTGTTGAAAACTCTGCTACTCCATACACACTGCAAAGGCAATTGGAAACTAATGAATCTTTTGATGATCACAGGAAGTGTTGGAGTGCACTTAGAAAGAAATCAGGAGAGCAGAAAGCAGATATGAGAAATATTTGGCAGGGAATATGAGGAAATATGTAAAGGATGGCTAGGGTGAGAATAGGCCTTCTTAAAGATCAGCATGTCATCTATGTATAGAAACAAAGGACATGGGCGAATTCTTTAATATTTCTCTTCGCTTTTTACTGTGGATGAAATAATGGAAGCTGAGGAAATGGGGGAAAGTAATGGTGTTATTTTGGACCACATTCAGATTAACAGGGAGGAGGTATTGGAGATCTTCAAGTACATTAAGATAGATAATTCCCCAGGGCCGAACCTAAAATATTCTTCAACCTTGTAGCAAACTAGAGAAGAAATTGTGGTGGCCCTTGCAAAGATTTTTGTTTCACCTCTGGCTGTAGATGAGGTTCTGGAGGATTGGAGAGTGGCTAATGTGGTACCCATTATTTAAAGAGGATAGCAAAGATGAGCCAGGAAACTAAAGGGCAGTGTATCTCTCATTGGTGTCGAGTAAGTTGCTGGAGAAGATTCTGAGAGACAAGATCTACCAGTATTTGGTGAGATAGCATTTGATTTGGGCCAGTCAAAATGGCTTTGTCAGACAAATCTCTTGGAATTCTTCGAGGAGATAACCAACAGGGTAGAATAGGATAGTGGAGGTTGTCTACGTGGACTTTATCAAGGTCTTTGACAAAGTTCATAAAGGCAGCCTAATCTGGAGGGTTATATTGCAAGGGGCCCAGAAGGACATTGCAAATTGGAATCATAATGGGTTCAGTGGTAGGAAGCAGAGGATGATGATCCAGAGTTGTTATTTGAAGTGGAGGCTTGTGTCTACATGGTTGCTATTGGGACCTTTGTTTTTTGTAATTTATACAAATGATTTGGATGTGAATGTACAGGAAATTTTTAATAATTTTGCTAAAATGGGAAAGAGGTTTGGTTCTGCAGGTTTTCTGGAGTCGGATTTTTGAGTCTGGCAAGTAGGAGTAGGCTTGGACCTAAAATTAAAAATGCCAACAAAAGACATCTGAACCCAGCCCAAACTTAACCACGTGTTATTTTTGTATCCTGTCCTGCACCCAGCACACACAGTATAGTTATTCCCCATCAGTACAGGTAACACTTCTTCATTTACAGTGAAGTCATACAGTGAAGAATAGGAGACATTTTTTAAGTTGCTTGCATTCTCTTGGCTACTTGTCTATCTCATTCCATTGCACTAGGTCATATGACATACAACTACAGTTTGGAAACTGATAACTATTTTGAATTTAATTATAGTGGCTTCCTGTCTAAGAAACATTCAAATGTGAAGCTACTTCCAGCATTGAATTGAGAGAAGTAATATGGATGACCCACTGTGACATTGAAATCCAATTTAGAAAATTGAAGCAATTATATCAGTTTTCCATGTGGATGTGCTTATTCTGCATTCTTCTGGAGGTGAAAGGATTGTATATGTTATCTACAATTACTGCATAGTAATAAATGAACTCTGAATAATGCAGATATAGCTTACAGGTGTGCACTTGTGCATCACGCATCATATTGAACACAAATTGGAATCTATAATCCACAAAAAGAGAGCAATGCAGCTAAGCTTTGCAGAACATAAATCTTAAGACCTTGCAGTTGGCTTTATTCTGAATCTAGATCTACTGGCAGGACAGGATAAAGGCACAATGGACTAATGACAAGCAGGATTCATTCTGGAATGGCTAAGCCCAGGAAAGTTTATACCCTGCTTCTATTCATATTATTGATGATAATTAAGTAACATTTTTTCAGTTCATCTGAAATAACACTTGTTTATGTACCTTAGGGCTACCATTAGAGAAAAATAGTCAGCACGCTGCCATAAAGATAGAGTATGATAGGAAAGATTTAATTGTAATTTACATGTCTAGAAACTGAATCTTTTTGCATATGTCTTTTACATATTTGTAATCGGTTCTGTATTGATCACTGATAATCAAGATGTTTGCCTGGACACTCCTGAGCATAATGCACCTTGGGGAAACTGGCACTTGTCCACCTGTTGACTTAAATATGATTTAAAATCATATGTTTGCTCTAACAATGTAAGAAATTAAGGCTTTTGAGGGAAATCACAGCCTTCACTGTTAACCTATTTAAAAAAATACCTAGAGTGCATCATGCAAGTTTCAGGAAAGAAATCAGAGATAAAGGTTTCATGCTGTCGCATTAATGTCTTGCTATCATCTCCAGTCTCACTTTTCAATGCTCAGCTTTATGCAAAGTGATTTAGTGCAACTTCCTTCACTAATTGCAATCTGTTTTACAATCAATTTTGCTTTGTATCCTATGATCAGTGCCCTCATGTTCAGCCCCATGTTGTGGTGGCTTGGAGTCCACCAATTGCATGAAAGCTGATAGTTCCAGTTTTAATGATAGGGACACCAAGGCAAACTGAAGCATATCATGTCCTCTCACCCCAATACTTTTCCTTACCTGCATGCAGTCTCTTTTGTCACCACACCATAGTTACAGTGGTGAAGGCATTCTAAGTGCTGACTGCCTTCCCAGTACAGAGAGCAACAACAATTTATTGAGCATTGAGGTCCAATGGGATTCACCAAGGCTTCAATTCAGTACATGAAATGGTGTGGGTCTTTTAACGTATTTTCACCCAGTTTTACAAATTGCTTCAGTGGATCGGAGTGGCCATTGGAACAAATGCAGCACAGGCCAGTTCTCCAAAGGAAGATAAATTATCATTTTTAGGATATGGTCATTCTTAGGGGATGGCCTGAGAAACAAGGCTGGTGGAAAGGTTAGCCATGTGTATAAGGTTTAGATTATTGAAACAATTTAAATGAGGATAATTAATTGTTTTAATAATTTTACAGCTTTGGATGCAGAGGTACAATATATACAAAAAAATATTAAAGATAGATACGGGAAACAAATATTGTCACTAAATTTACAAAACCTCATTCCCACACCTTATATCGGTCTAATCAGACAGTTCACTTGACAGCTGTCTGACTAGGACAGATATAAATAAAAAGACAGTAAAACACTCTGAGTTAATCATTTACGGCTACTTGTGGATACTTCAAATGTTTTGGGGTTATATAATACTTATGTGAAACTGTATGATTTATAGACGGCGTCTGAAACTGGCTGGCTCAAGAGGACAGACTTGGGAGATCAGTTCACTTCCTGACTCAACAGTTGCTTATTTCCATTTTCTTTGAATGTGTCACATTTTTGAAAGAAAAGGGAAGTAGAAAATTATCAAAAAATTATATGTTGATTCCTGTGTGTTAAGAATGGATGGACAACATAATTTGCTTTCAATGATGGCAAAATACACATTCATAGAATTTGAACTTAAAACTATCCACTTATATACAAAGCAATTCATTGCTAAAATTATCATGACAGAAGTTTAGTTTTTACAAAAGATACACTTGTAGGGTCAGCCCTACAAATAATTTATTCTAAAATCAAATAATTTATTCCAACTAGATTTATCTTTTCTATAGATAATGGTTCAAACTCTGCATCAAGAAGCAACAAGAGCTGATTTCCTTATCACTGAAGTGGCTGCCAGAATGGGAGCTTATATTGACCTTTGTAACACTACTAATTGCCATCAATTGCCCAAATCTGGCCACACAAGTGGGATTGTAAAATAGGACTATTCTTTATTGAATTGTGGGTGCAGACAGGTTAACTAATTAACTTACAGAATATGGGAATTACTGGCAAGACCATTCTGTGCAACTCTTTCTTAATTGTTCTAGATAGGGTGATGGCAATCTTCCTCCTGGAACTGTTGATGACTGTCTTGTGTAGATACCTCTGACCTTCTTGGTGGAGAAGGTTATAGGTTTAGAAACTGCTTCAAATGTTCCAGTTTGTTTCCCCCGTCCTCAGGGATTCAAACATGACAGGGAAAGAATGAGTTGAAGGAAGAAGGGAAAAGAATTGGGGTCGTCAACGATTCCATCCTGGGCAGGTGCTCTGAACTTAAATTGACTGTCATGTACAATATCGGTCTTAACCGCACTGGTCCTCATCTACACCACACCCTGCCCATGCTAGGCCCTACCTACTCTATCCCATACATATCAATCCCCTACCCACACTAATCTCAAGAGCACTAGGCTCTGGGCATTTCAAGCTTAGTCTCTATGCATAAAGATCGAGAGGGGCACAAATTCAATTGGGCATCAGTGGAAGTCATGGCATAAGCAAACACACAACATGCAAGAGAATTTGTAGAAGCCTGATTTTCTGCAAACAATTCTGTAAACAAACATATAGACCTTGATCCCATTTATGAGCCAACACAGACAAAATTCCAGACTACAATGCAGGAAATTTGCCGCACAACCAATTAGCAGTGAGATTTCCTCCCCACATCACAACTGAGTCTCTGAAATGGTGACAAATCAGCTGATTGATAAGTATATAAATGCCAAGCATTCAGGGGACACACTGCAATCAACAGTGCACTGATGATGTCTCCTCATATGATGCCAAAACATTTGTAAGTAAATTACCGAGGTCGGAGAACAATTCAAACCAAACAATTCAAGCCTTACTCACATGAAACCCAGTCTATTTTACATCCAGCACATATGAAAGCACTCCTCATTCCCCCCGTTATTCTGTAGCCTTTCCTGGATTTGTAAAATATGTGATTGGAAGCTTTGTACCAATGCCTTGCACAGAAAAGAGAAAATTGCTCAGTCACACCACATTTTAACACTGTCTTTCCTGGAGGCATGAACGTGTCCTTGTGAGTACTTGCTGTGATCACTCACATGAGATTTCCATTTGGAACTATTTCTGGTTGGCGTCCATGCTCTATGTACCACACCCCAACAAAGAATCTATGCCTTTAGGTGGAGAACGGAGAAATCTGCAGAATTCAGATGGATCTGTCACCTGCTCTGATTCAGGTATGTGCAGCAATTTATAATCCTCCATCTCTGAAATCAGGTAGATCAGCAACTGAAAAAATCTGAAGAGCTCAGGTTCAAGGAAAAAAATAAGCTAGAGATCAACTAACCCAAATTATTTGTTTAAATGTTGTTACAGATGCCAAATAATGGTGTACATATTTTTCATCTATACATAAAGGGACCTGTCCAGCTCTTGGCTCCATCCTCCCCCTCCTGTCTTCTCCTATCATTTTGGATCTCCCACTCCCCCTCCAACTTTCAAATCCCTTACTCACTCTTCCTTCAGTTAGTCCTGACGAAGGGTCTCGGCCTGAAACGTGGACTGCACCACTTCCTAGAGATGCTGCCTGGCCTGCTGCGTTCACCAGCAACTTTTATGTGTGTTGCTTAAATATTAAAATGTCCTCTTTAGGGTGGATGGGTATGTATGTTGTTCCGTTCTGTGCCTTGTGGCACATTGGGTGACAGACTTGCTGGTTATTTATATTTTTGGCTGTTTTTTACAAGGCCAAGTTGCTAGCTCAATGCTCAACCCAGCACAGATGGAAAGCAGCAAGGAGCCGGCTGGATTCGAACCTGTGACCACTCACCTCAAAGTCCGATGCAGATGCCACTACTCCACCAGCTGGCACTATGGTGGATAAGAACATGGAAAATAGAGGTATTATCAATCTGAACAATATGAATCATTTAAACAGATACTTGGAAAGTCTCAATTAACACCAAGCCAGATTCACCTCCTAGTTCACAGGTGGGAGTTGGATCTATTGATCGTAGGCTGCAGAAAGGGGTCTATCTAACTAACTCTCCTCACTCACAATCCTAAACACCTTCCTCCCATGCACATTGGAAGAAAGGTAATGTGGACAAAAAGAAAATTTATATAGCAAAAGTCTGCCCCAGTAGGACTGGAAAGAAACTAACTGGGCAACCCCTAAACTTCTGGTTAAGATGGCGCTACCGAACATATGCAACAGCTCTCTGGTAGTCAAAAATCTAAGAAATCTGACTGAAACCATCACTAAAAATACCTTTTCTGAGGTAAATTATGTTAAGTTATCACTGCAAACAGTGAAGGGGCGAGTGATGGTGAGGCAAATTCAGGGGGTGAGTTACGATAGTGTGTTGCAGAATTCTTGCAGATAGAGTTCCGATGTCCTGGGAGCAAGATTGGATCACTCCGTGCGTCAAAAGGAGAAGTCGGGGCATGGGCAGCGAAGTTCCAATGCTCATTCAACTGGCCCTGTACGTGAGGTTGGATTGCTCTGAGCGCCAAGCTGATATCTGACACAAACCAATCTTCTGCCCTTGGATTCACTTTACACCGCACGCTATCGGAGCCATGCTGCCAGGATAATCAAGGACACGACCCACCCAGCCAACACACTTTTCGTCCCTCTTCCCTCTAGGAGAAGGCTCAGGAGCTTAAAGACTCGTACAGCCAGATTTGGGAACAGCTTCTTTCCAACTGTGATAAGACTGCTGAACGGATCCTGACCCGGATCTGGGCCGTACCCTCCAAATATCCGGACCTGCCTCTCGGTTTTTTTGCACTACCTTACTTTCCCTTTTCTATTTTCTATTTATGATTTATAATTTAAATTTTTAATACTTGTTATCGATTTGTACAGGAAGTGCGAAGCGCAGGATCAAATATCGCTGTGATGATTGTACGCTCTAGCATCAATTGTCTGGCGACAATAAAGTATAAAGTATAAAGTATATGAAGAGCTTGAGAGCGGCTTTGGTCTGCGTGATGGAATCAGGGCCTGAAGCGAGTCACTGAGCAGCATGGTCTAGGCCCGGAGCCTTTCACAGTCACTGGGTCCTAGTCTGAGGTACCTTATGCTGTTTAGACAATTTAAATGCTGGTTCAGATCAGTGGTGAAAGTCAATTTCGCTTGCTCTCCCCAATCTTCGCTCCTCTCTCCAAGATGTGGAGCCTTTCACTGTTTCATTGTTGGGCCAATTTAAACGCAGGCCCAGATAGACTGAAAAGAAAAGGTGTTGGTTGGGACGAGAACCGATTTTGCTCATTCTCCGTGATAGTCATTTCCATGGTGCTGAGGCTGTGAAGACCGCACTAGTTACTGTGCTCTGTCCCTGCTAATATAATAACTCTGGGCTGCTCTGGGGTTCGGATCTGAGGACTTACTTTTGGTTTGGAATGTTGTTGTTCGCTTCAATTGTTTGCATGATTGTTTTTTCTTTCCTTTGCACATCGCATGTTGGTCTTTTATTTTTATTTGTCTTTAATTGGGTTCTTTTGGGTTTTCTTGCTTTGTGGCTACCTGTGAGCAAGCAAATTTCAAGGTTATATAAATTTATACATTCTTTGATAATAAATGAATCTTGAATCTTGTACAACCCTTTGAGGCATGGGAGAACTATTTATGTTTTTATTGATTCACAAGGATTTCCAAAAGAAGAAATAGTCAAAAACCTTCTTCTGATTCCTTCTGGCCAACTATTTCCTCCTACTGAGATTTTGTTGAAAAGACAGAAGACAATAAGAGATTTCAAAGTTGAAAGTTGAAAATAAATTTATTTTTGAAGTACTTATGTGTTACCATATACAACCCTGAGATTCATTTTCTTGCAGACATACTCAATAAACCCATAACAAACTAATAACCATAATAGAATCAATGAAAGACTGCACCAATTTGGTCATTCAGCCAGTGTGCAAAAGATAACAAACTGTGCAAATACAAACAGAAAGAAATAATAATAATAAATAAGTAAACACCAAATATCAAGGATATGAGATGAGGAGTCTTTGAAAGTGAGTCTGTAGGTTGTGGGAACATTTCAATGATGGGGCAAATGGGGTTGAGTGAAGTTATCCCCTTTAGTTCAAGAGCCTGATGGTTGAGGGGTAATCACTGTTCCTGAACCTGGTGATGTGAGTTCTGAGGCTCCTGTATCTTCTTCCAAAAGAGCAACAGTGAGATGAGAGGATGTCCTGGGTGGTGGGGTCCCTGATGATGGATACTGCTTTCTTGCAACAACATTTTTGTATAGGTGTGCTCAATGGTGAGGAGGGCTTTACCTGTGATGGACAGGGTTGTATACAATACTTTTTGTAGGATTTTCCATTCAAGGGCATTTGTATTTCCATACCTGGTTGTGATACAGCTAGTCAACATACTCTCCTCTCCACATCTCTCATATGTAGTCAATAATATCTTGTACTATTGCTGCAAACTTTGACTATAAATGGAATCTACCCTGATGCTAAACGGAATACCATCCATGACGATGTGATATCAAGAACATTATATTGGCCTGCAATGAAGAGGCTTGTATTCAAGGCTTTTGACCCTCCTATGTTGCATTCTCACTGGACAAATGATTTTAAATTCTTGTCCAAGTATCCTCACTCCTGTGGTCAATACGGTGGGGGCTCCTGATGCTGAGACATTATCTCTGATAGGTGTCCCTCATGGTGGAGAGAGCTGTCCCAATTATGGAACTGGCTGAGTCCATGATTCTCTGTCGCCACTTGCATTCCTTTGCATTGGAGTTTCCATGTCACTCTGTGAAACAACCAGTCAGAATGCTTTTTAGTGTGATCTGCAGAGGTTTGTCAGAGTCTTCGATGACATGCCAATTTCCTTAAACACACATTGAACATTCTTCTAAGAGGTTTTTAATTTTAATGGCACTGCATATGTTGGCTACAGAACAGAGTTTTGATAACATTTCTAAACACTTACATTGGAGGATGACTTGTTCATTCCGTAGATTAATTTGCACGTTGTGCCTGGGGCAAACAGGAAATGTAAGACTGTCCACCTACCTTAAGCAGGTGATAATTTCAAAGTGGGAGTTCTGATAGATGTTCTGATGTTCTCTAATTAATACTGTATGAATAAACAGTCTTTTGAAAACTATTCAATAGCAATTTCACATTATGTCTCTTCTTGACATATTACAATACAGAATTTCTGAAAGCCATTGAAATATTTAAAAGAGCCCACCCTGCCTATTTAGCCTCCCACAGCGTTATTCAAACCACTGCTTACCTGACGGAGACATGAATTCCAGTTATTAGGACCCCTGATGCTGGAGCGCAGCGAGTACTAGATGACTGGAAAATCAGGTACAGTGCTACTTAGCCAGGTTTATAATTGGTTTACAGGTAGGCAGTTTAGATCAGCTACATAAAAGTTCCACATAGAGTTCCATTAAAGGATATTTTGGGGAAGAAATTCCCAATAGATTAAACTATAGGGAGGTCCACCATCAGCTATTTTAAATGGGCACAGGAGAAGTGCCACCACTCTTCACTTTTTAAAATGTCTGAAGTTATTTTGTTTTCCAATTTTGCTGTCAGGATTTAATACATGCATGCCTTATTAATTCTTTATTGGATCTTGCTTTTTTTACTTTGCAGATTTCTATTTCTGAATGTAAAAAATGTTTATGTAATAATTAAAATGTTTGAATTGGTTACAGTTTGGAAGTACTCTAACTGCAATAGGATGAATATTCAGGGAAGTTCCCAGGATGAAAAGAAAGATCCATTACAGACCCTGTCCTCTGCGGAAAGAAAGATGCAAGAATTTCCCTAACTTTTTCAAGGACACACATTCGCATTGAGGTGGCATGTTCTGGGCCTGAGGCAGATCAAAGCAGCGGGGCCTGGGTACAAGAGTGAGGAACAAGCCGAGATTTGGCCGATTTAAGCGCCTGGCCAGATTGAAAAGGTCAGGGTTTTGGGTCCAGAGCAGAGGGACAGGCTGGTGTTCAGTTCACTGCTCATGAGGTTTACTCACTTCTATGCTGAACTGAGGCTGTGGCCTGCAATGGAAAGTCTCCTGGATTGGCTGTGAATGGCTTTGTGGCTGTGGACTTGCTTTTGTGAACTTTATTTCTGAACATTAGTTGGGTATTTTTATTGTTTGCATGTTTTTTTCCTGCACATTGTGTATTTGATGAGTTTTATTGTGTCTCTTTATTTTGTGGCTGCCTGTAAGGAAATGAATCTCAAGGTTGGAGACGGTATACATATTTTGATAGTAAGTGTACTTTGAACTTCGAACTTTGAAATTTCTATTAAAAAGGGCATGAAAAGCAACAACCTTTGGTGTTTATTCTTTTAATGCTTGGACTGGCGCATGACTTCTTGTTGGCAGAAATGCAATGGCAATCAGGAACACAAAAAAGGAGTCTTTTTGAAGATATCTGACGAAGAAGATCCCAGTGGATGAAACCACACATACAGACATTGACTGTATGTAGATGCAATTCTATCCATCAAAGCACTGTCTTTCTGTTAATCAAGACAGTCATTATAGATGAACCAAGGTAAGCATTTCTTCAATATGCTTGTACTATATAATCGACCTAATCTTCGACAATATTTCTTCTACTTCACACTAAGCATGTCAACAGGGATCATCTGATATCTGCTCCATCTCATTGCTGATCTAAACTTCAGGGTCAGAGAGAGAAGACACCGTGTAATTTTCCTTTAGCCACTGTGTAGGCAGAGAGGGAAGAGGCATCTATTGCAGGCATCTAAAAAGAACAGGGATTCACAGAGTTTATTCATGTCCTTGCAGAAATATCTGGCAATAGCCATGAAGGAACTTCAAATCCATCTATTCACAAAGAACACGCCTCTAGCAAGGTCTGAAGTCACCTGACCATCTGGAAATGCACTTCTACCCCACTTTCACCATTTCAATATCAATTCATTTGATAGTAACAGTGCCAGGTCACTTGGAATTGCTGTTAGAGCTGGTTGCAAACATTACACCTACTGTACTACATGCTGATAACTATAAGGATCTGCAGCTTTTCAAATGGGAGCATTGACCTACAATTGACAATGCATGCATGGTGTTACAGAAGGAAACACAGCATGTCTGTAAATCTTGGAATCGAATTTCTCGTGACCTTCACAGGAGTTGGAGTGACCCTCAACACTGTTCTAACATACACAAAAAAATCAGCAATTTTCAGGGATTTCAATATATGGAGGATCTTTTATGAACTTCCTGTACCCCAGCCCCCAAAACGTTTCACAAACAAGGAAGTATTTTGTTAAAGGTTAAAGGTTGCTGTGTTTGAATTGGCTGGGATTGTTTCGATTCTAATTGGAAACTCTCTGACAAACTGAAGCAGAAAAGCAATGTGCTGGAGGAAATGAGCATGTTTTTACTCCAGATTCTAGCATCTTCACTCTGTTATAAAGCTAGAAACCTGCCAGCTTTTATTTCCACTAAGAGCCAGTGGGGATGGCGAGGTGTTGATCTCAGGCAATAGATTGTTCATTTTAGCACTTAACTCACTTTCTAACTCAATGCAGAGAGCATCAGCAGCTGAGGAGTGGTGGGGAACATTTAAATGGCTTCATTGCGGTGCCTGTGGAATAAGAGGGAAAAGCAAAGATGTCCCTGCATGTCTCATTCCCACCATCAAACCTATCGCCCATTGCAAATGTCACTAAACTGGTCATCAAAGAGAAAGAACTGTATCCCACCGCCTCCCACCATGCTTCTCCTGGATTAGGGATTAGATATATCCATGTGTCTTGTTGATATCTACGGAAGGTGAAAACTATTTTAACAGTGGTTTGCAAGGGGAGTTGTTAAGAAGTTTCTACTTGTTCAACCAGCTGGGAAGAGAGGTCGGAGCCAGTGAAAACCAACTAACATTACATTTTTCTGTGGAATCTGGAGGAGCAGGAGTACCTTTGGCTCCTTTCTTGTTTACTGTCTAGCTGCTTGTCCTTACTATTTGCAGGTAGTAAAGCCTGAGACATTTACAGATGAGGCCCAGGAGTTACCTGCTTTTGGTCTGCATTTCTATATATTCCCCATCTCTTATTTCTTAAGTATTAAGACTACATTGCTACCTTCTAATCTGAGGCAACTGATCTAGAATCATTGTTATTTTGGAAAATGATGACCAGTGCACCCAGTCACTAAAACCACTTCTTTCAAATCCTTGGGACGTAGGTCATCAGGTTTATGGAATTTGGTGTTTTTGTTCCTATTAATTTATAAAATACTTTATTTTTAACCAGTAGTGATTTATTTCAGTTCTTCACTCTTTCTAGAACTGTTATTCTCTACTATTTACCAAATTCTTTATGCTTTATTCTACAAAGTTTGACTTCAAAACACAATGATGTGAAGGAGTGAAGATGTTACTGTGGGTTAAGAGCATGGTAGGACACCATATGAAAAGGAGATCTGCTGTGGTTGTTATTTTGTGCATCCTGGTCAAGCCCTAGAAATTATTTCAGCTCCAATTGTGCTCTAGGGCTGAGGAAGTTTGCCTTCTTTGGCAGTGCCCACTTGTATCATGTGACATGACTGACATTCTGATCAGCTTCATGGATTTAAGGCCAAGAGTTTAGGCCATCATCAGAAATGTTCTGGGTCTTTCTGTTGGGCATACCATGTTAATGAAATAATATCAAGATATTGGTGAGAAGTACATTAATGTAATCTGTTGGGGAAATTCAAAGGTGAAGCTGCAGCTCAGTTTGCCCATAGCCTTGCAGGGAACCAAATCTGCCCAGCTCTCTTTTAAGAAAATGTGATGCATTACCCCAAATTCTCCATTGGTTGATTTACATCAGGTCATCCACTGATGGCAATGCAGAAGTCATAAAGAGGAAAATTGGAAGTATTTCCCATTAAAACTTATTTGTAAAAATGATACTTTTGATTCTGCAACAAAAACGTAATTCACAAGAATGCCTTGCACCGCAGAGAAGAGGTGGATATATTTTCAAAGGAAATATAATGTCTGTGAAAGGAACAATCAAATAGGATTAATTGGATAGATCTTTTAAGAGTTAATATTGCTACAACATTTCTAAGGATTTAAAAAAAAATCTAATCTTTAATGGTAAACTACAATTTAATGCTGAGGGAAATTAGGACAAAAAGAGGGACACAGGATAGCTCAGGTAAAGGAGAATCCAAATATTATGAGCAAAGAGCTAAGAAGTAACTAGGGAGAGAACAGGGCCTCTTAAAGATAATCTTTGTGTGGAGCCACAGGAGATAGGAGAGGTACTTAATGAATATTTTTCTCCTGCATTTACTGTGGAGAAAGATGTGGATGCAAGGGAACTCAAAGAAGTTAACAGTGATGTCTTGAAAAGAGTTCCTAGCCCAGAAGAAGAGGTGCTGTCTTAAAATTCATATAGGTAGATAAATTCCCAGGTCTAGATCAAGTATGGAGGTAGTGCTATCATGGATAAAAACAATGAGGTGCCAGAAGAATGGAGAATGGCTAATGTATCACTTTATTTAATAAAGGCCACAAGGAAAACATGGAAGCTACGTAATGGCGAGACTAACTACTGTGGTGGAAAAGTTATTGGAGGGGGTTCTGAGAGACAGAATCTATATTCATTTGGAAAGGCAATGGGCTGATTGGGGTTAGTCAGCATGATTGTGTGTTTGGAAAATCATGTCTCACGAACTTGGCTGATTTTTTTTGAAGAGGAGACATGGGATTGTGCTGGAGCGTTGTTTTTGAAACTGGAGTCTTGTGACCAGCAGTATGGTGCAAAGTTCAACATTGGGTCCACTGGTGTTCGTCATTTATATTAATGGGTTGGGGGACAATCTAGGTGGCAATGTCAGTAAATTTGTGGAGGATACTAAAATTTGTGGTTTAGTGGACAGTGAGTAAGGCTATCTAAGAATATAACAGGGTCCTGGGCTAAGGGATAGCAAATGGAGTTTAATTTAGATAAATGTAAGATGTTGTATTTTGTTGAGAAGATCAAACAAGAGACTTACACTGTAAAAGGTAGGGCCTTGGGGAGCATTGCAGCAGAAAGACTTAGAGATGCAGGTAGATAGTTTCTTGAAAGTGCCAATACAGGTAGACAGGGAGGTGAAGAATGTGTGTGGATGCTTGCCTTCATCAGTTAGGATAATGAGCACAGGGGTTGTTACAGCTGTAGAAGATATTGGTAAGGTTGCATTTGGAGTGATATGTATTTTCTGCCACTAAACTAAAGAGGGTGCTTACAGGATTCACGAGGGTGTTAGTGAGACTGCAGGGATTGGTTTATCAGTGGTTGAATATGCAAAAGCTTGGGCTAAACATCGAAATTAGGACTAGCTCAGTCAACTTGTTCAGCACGGACAAATTGGACCGAAAAGGCCATATTCAAAGCTGTATATCTCTATGACTCAATACACTATCTTTTCAGTAAAGCGCTAAAGCAAGGCTGCCATCTGGGATCAGCTTTTATGTCATTGGTCATGTATCATATCAGAGCGTATGGATCTATATGGTATGTATGTCCGTGCACTGGAATTCTTCAAAAATATTTCACTGCCCAAGAATTACTTCGGTGCCTCCTTAGGTCTTGGAAGATATTATCTAATTTTTTTCATTTTTATATCATCTAGATAAAGAACTTGAATAGTGCTACATCTATTTTATATAGTGCAGTAGTGAAATGCAAATTGCATCAGAATGTAAGTTTAAAATGTTCTAACAAAATTAAATGCATGAACACTAGTCTTATTATAGTGGCTCTATTTCTGCTCAATGAAGTAAGCTGCAAACATTTTAACTGTACTTTTTTTTAAAATCCCATCTGCCATTTTGTATAGGTAACAATATCCATCTTTGCTTGTTTAATATGTTTTGGAGGAATTGGTGTGGCAAAATTATAAACAGTGAAAGAAACCTTGTTGATACGATTAAGGTAGTATTATTTAATACACCTCATACAAAGTAAACCCTAAGGCTTCTTTAGCAAAACTATCACAAAAGTCATTTCTAATTTATCAGAGAAACATTGTGAAGATTCTAGTAATGAGCCCCAAGCAACGAGATAAATCAGTCTGGCCAGTCTAACAATTAAATAGCTCCAAACACTTTCAAAATTGCCCTCCATAGACATGTAAGAGGTGTTTCTTAGTATAATAATAGAAGTAATGATGGGTTCTTTAAGAATCATTCTATTGTATATTGAGCAGAGCTCAGTCTCTGGTGTGCATTTCCTGCCATTGAGACTGAACTCAGCAGGGGATTTACCTGCTGCTTTTATGGAGATAACTACTGGCCTACCTAACCTACGTTTCCAAAAACTGTGGACCCTGCACTTAAATCTTTCTGCTGATGGGCTGATAAGGATCTTAACCTTTCTCCATAACCACCACTCCGCATTACCATCTATGAGCTGAAGATTATTCTGATAACAAAATAGAAATGTAGCAATGAAGCAATAATACTTTTTCAAAGAATAGTTTTCTGTTATATCTCTATCACTTTCTTTCTTTTCAAAGCATTTCTTGTCAACGTTTCCTTTCGAAGGTATTCTTTTATCGTGAACTTTGAGGCAGCTGCTAATGATTTTAAAACACATCATTTCCCTTTAGAATGACCCACCTAGTATTTTTTGATAAAGTGATGCTTCGATTAAATAACTTTCCTCTCCATGTGTCAGCAATTACTGCTTGCTTGATGGCATGCTGTCCAGCAAATTAAACACTTCAAAGAATGTAAGGGTTTACTACAATGAGCTTTCTGTGTTCATGGCAGTAATTACACCAAGCACTGGGCCTTTCTCTAGAGGTTGCTCCTTAAGTACTATATAGCCTTCAGCAGCAAGTGAACGGCACCTTGCTGTGCCCAAATGCACCTTGATAAGTTTTCAGGTCTCATGCGTTGCATTGGAATTGTAAAGTGCAATGCACAAATAACCTACAAAATGTTGCACAATTAAGAAAATAGTTACAAATATAATTCTGTCAGTGCAGTTTCAATAATAGAGGGTCAATAGGCTTGAATTAGGAATCAGATAAGCTAGAAGTAACCATAACGATGTTCAAGCAATAGATATTGAGAACAATTATGAGGTTTGGGATTTTTGTAAGTGTAATGTATGGATCTATTTCTTTTAGTGCAATGACTCCCCTTAGCACTATTTATTGACTGATAACTAACCCATGCGCATTGATCTTTTGTCCTCTCTCACTGCAAAGATAATACACCAGTTAACCTCATCTCCGCGTGCGTGCTTTTATTTAGTTGATATGTAGTTGCACAGACACAGTAAATTGGTGACAAGTACAAACCTGAATGTCAGCTAACATCAGATCAGATGACAGAACTCAGAAGAAGGGAGAGAGACAGCGAGAGGAAAGAGTGAATCAGTACAGAGAGGTCTGTCACGGATGCTAACAAATGGATGTGTGAATAATAGTGCACGGTACACAGTGAGAGTCACACAACTAGCAAAGTTAAAGTGAAAATAACATGACAGTGGCCTTAGTCAGAAAAGTTGATGAACTTGATAGTGATATTGAAGAATGGGAATCGAATCGTATAACTATTGTAAATCAAACCATGAGAACAGGGAAAAGAAAGCCTCCACGCTTCTTAGCTTAATGGGTGCTAAAACGTACAAGCTCTTATGCAACTTAGTAACTCCTGAAAAGCCAGCATGCAAGACGTTCGACGAAATTGTTACAATTTTACAAAATCACTTGAGGCCTAAATCACTAATAATAGCTGAAATTTAAAATTCACAAACGGAACCAAAGGATGAAAGCATTTGTGATTGCATTGCTGAACTGTGCAAACCTTCCCAATACTGAGATGGACTTTCTGATGCATTAAGGGACATGCTTGGCTGTGGCATGCACAGTCAAAGCATTCAGAAGAGGCTACTGGTCGAAAGAGACCTAACCTTAGAATGGGCATTGACCATTGTAATATTGTTAGAGGCTGCAGCAGAATGACAGAAAAAGCGTTTAGAATGTGAAATGCACAAACTGTCCCTGAATGGTGCAAAAAAGCCAAAACTGTTATCAATGTGATAAATCCTCCCATAATGTAAATGACTGTTGGTTCAAAGAAAAAAAATTGCAGGAAGTGTTAAAGACAAGGTCACGGAGAGAGAGGATGCAAGTCAGACAAAAAGCACAACCAGAGTGAAAAAACACACAGAGTGAAAGGCTTCAAACACAAAACTAAACAGAGGCACAAAGTGACTGAATGTGAAACTGAATCGGACAACACAGAGTATGACAAAGTTGCACTGCCATGCCTAGAACTGCATAGCATTACTGAAGCAGATCGCAAAGTGTAAAAATGAAAATGGAGCTGGATACAGGGTCAGCTTTGCCTATAATTTCAGAAGCTGACTACAATAGGCTGTTTTCTAAGCTACTTTTAGAAATCACCTCAATGATACTGAAGACTTCCGGTTAAGATGGTGCTACCGAATGTGTCAGATAGCTTCTGGTAGTCAGAAAGCTAAGAAATCCGACTAAAAACATCAGTAAAAATATCTATTCTTAGGAAATCCGACTAAAACCATCACTAAAATTACCTCTTCTCAGGAAATTGTGTTAAATTTTTGATGCTAACAGTGGAGGGGCAAATGATGGCAAAGCCACTTCAGGAGATGAGTCAAGAAGTGTTGCAGAACCCTGAGGAGAGAAGTTTCACCGCTCGTTCAATTGGCCTGGGTGCAAGGTTGGATCACTTTGGGCACTGAGATGATTTGAAGAGCTTGAGAGCAGCTTTGGGCAGGGTGACAAAACCTGAGCCCAGAGTGAGTCGATGGGTGGTGAAATTTGGGCCCGGAGCAAGTCGCTGGGCAGCATGGGCTAGGCCCGGGGCCCTTCACAGCAGCAGTCCCTGGATTCAAGTGTGAGGCACAAGGTGCTGTTTAGCTAATTTAAACGTCGGCCGAAATCGGTGACAAGAGCCAATTTTGCTCGCTGTCTGTGATCTTCACTCTTCTCTCCAGGGGTTTGGAACCTTTTGCTGTCAGGTCAATTTAAACACTGGCCCGGATAACTTGAAAAGACAAGGTATCAGGATCGGAGGCAAGAACCAATTTCGCTCATTCATCTCCATGGCACTGAGGTTATGAAGACTGCCCCGGTTGCTGTGCTCCGTGCCCACTAATATGATAAACTGAAAAGTGGGGCTCTATGTCCAATCCAGACTGCTCCAGGGTTCAGATCCGAGGACGTAGTTTTTGTTTAGAATGATGTTGTTCGCTTCAATTGTTTGCATGATTTTTTTTCTTGTGCTTCGAGTGTTGGTATTTTATTTATATTTTTCTTTAATTGGGTTTTTTAGAGTTTCTTGCTTTGCGGCTACCTGTGAGCAAGCAAATCTCAAAGTTGTGTAATTTATACATTCTTTGATAATAAATGAATCTTGAATATTCACCTGCACAGGTGAAAAAGTGTCTCCCAAATGCAAACTGAAAGTGATTGTGATGTATGGAGGTAAAACACAGCTGCTAGAGTGCAGGGCCAGCACTTTACAGATGCGAATGGTTGAGAAAAATCCAACTAGACTGGCATACAGTCAAAGCTCTCAATGTGTCATTGACAGGGAACTGTAGCTGAAATGGTAGCACTAACCAAAGAATGTCACAGCTGCTTAATGCTTATGAGAAGGTGTTGGAGAAGGGGATTAATAAACTCAAAGACATGAAGGTCCAAATGGAACTGGCTGAAGCAGCAACACCAAGATTCCATAAAGCACGTTCAGTGCCGTATGCACTACGTTCTAAAGTGGATGCTGAACTGCAAATCTTGGGGGTACTTGGCATTATCTCCAAGGTTCAGTGGAGTCTTTGGGCCACACCCATTGTTCCGGTGATCAAGAAAGGGAAGCCAGAACTGTTCACATACGTGGGGGCTTCAAAGTGAGCACCAACCCTGTGCTGTATACCGTGCAATATCCCCTGCCACGAATAGAAGACGTTTTTACATGTCTGGCAAGGGGGGGGGGGGGAGAGAGGTTTTCAAAGATTGACGTCACAAGCATATCTGCAAATGGACATTCAGCAGTTAAGCAGGAAGTTCCTCACAATTAACACTCACAAGGGACTGTTCCAATATAATCATCTCGTCTTTGGCGTCGCACCAACTCCAGCAATTTGGTAAAGAGCCATGGACCAAGTGTTACAAGATTTCCCAGAAACCTTGCCTGCCACAATGACATCATTGTGACAGGCAAGAATGATGAATAGCACCTTCGGTACCTTGGTAAAATGCTGATCAGGCTGAGTGAGTGTTTTCTGCGTGCAAAGAGAGAGAATAGTGAGTTTTTTGAGAATGAAATCTCATATGGTGGACTGTCATTAACAAGCATGGCTTACATAAGTCACAAGAGAAGATTGAAGCAGTGTTGCAGGCACCCAAACTGGAAAATGTGTCACAGCTTAGGTCATACTTGGCCTTGTAAACTCCTATCACAGGTTTCTTCCACTGTTAGCAACTGAAGAAGAAAAGTCTTCATTCTGTGACCCAGCAGAAGTGTTCCACACAGCATTGGTGGACCAGTTTCCAGTAACAAATTCTGAAATACAAAGAGAAACAAGTCTATGACATCACCATGCAAGGATGGCCAGCTCATGGTAATCCTATGTTTCCAGAGTTCTCAGTGAGATGAGATCAACTGTCTGTATGTCAAAGAGTGCTGATGTGTAGATCTCGTGTTGTGGTTCCCTCTAAACTACACACCAGAGCATTAGAAAATCTGCTTGAAGGTCGCCTGGGTACAGTCAAGGTGAAGAGCTTTGCCAAGAGCTACGTGTGGTGGCTGGGAATAAATAAACAGATTGAAGACTTGACCAAAACCTGTTTGGGATGCCACAAAGTTTAAAATGCGCCTGCATAGGTCCTGTAACATCCTTGGGAGTGGCCATTTTCACTATGGCAAAAAGTGCATATTGGCTTTGCTGGGCTGTTCATGGACTCTGTGTTTCTGATTGCTGTGGAAGCTCATTTGATGTGGCCTGAGGTCATACCAATGAAGTCAACCACCTTAGACAAGACTGTTTCTGATCTGAGGACTGTCTTCTCCAGAAGTGGCTTACCGGAACAAATTGTGAGTGATAACAGACCACAACACACGTGAGAAGAGTTTGGACTATTCAGGAAGAAAAATGGCATCAAACATTTCAAATCAGCTCCTCACCATCCCGCAATGAATAGGTTAGTTGAAAGTTTTGTCCAAACCTTCAAGAAGTTCATTAAAGCTCTACTACAAGGTGGACAACTTCCTTTTTGTGTATCGGACCTCTGCTCATGTGACGACAAACCAGACACCTGCAATGCTGTTCGTGAACAGAAGACGGAGGCAGAGCGAGGTCAAGATGGCACTAAATGGAGACTCTTTTGCTTACATCTTCGGAAACAGCTCGATTTATCTTAGATGCCTCTTTTTTCCCCTCTTCAATGCTCTTTTGAAGACCCTGACCTGGAGTTACACTCTGACTTTGGTTCTTTGCGGGAATGGGACCCACTTTCAGGGCCTCATGACCGGCCACTCTTTGATATCCCAAGGACGCGGACTGGAAAGCAAGTGCACATTTAGGTTTCTGGATTTTTGTGACTCTGGAGACGTACTGATTCTAGACTGGTGTCCCTGACTGAAATGTGGCAGGAGAACACAGAACGTTGGGAGCAGTGGGTTAGCTGCTGGGGGCTGTGTGTTCAGAGAACTGTGCCTTCCTGGTGCCAACTCTCTGGCTGCAGAGCTCGGAAAAAGTGACTTAAAGTGTAAAAGAGAGGCAAGAGTGAATATCAGACTACAGGAAAACAATGCTGGAGAGGTAGTAATGGGGGACAAGAAAATGGCAAATGAACTGAATAAGTATTTTGCATCAGTCTTCACTGTGGAAGGCACAGTGTGGAAGTTGAGGATGTCAGGACTCATGAAGTGCGTGAAATTACCATTGTTAGAGAGAAGGTTGTTAGGAGACTGAAAAGGTCTGAAGATAGTTAAGTCACCTGCACCAGATGGTGTATACCCTAGGGTTCTGAAAGAGGTGGCTGAAGAGATTGTGGAGGCATTAGTAATGATCTTTCAAACATCACTAGATTCTGGAATGGCTCTGGAAGACTGAAAAATTGCAAATGTCACTCCACTCTTCAAGAAGGGAAAGAGGCAGAAATAAGGAAATTATGGGTCAGTTAGTCTGACCTCAGTGGTTGGGAAGATGTTGGAGTCAATTGTTAAGGATGTGGTTTTGGGGTACTTGGAGGCAGCTGATAAAATAGGCCATAGTCAGAATGGTTTCCTCAATGGTAAATCTTGCCTGACAAATCTATTGGAATTCTTTGAACAAATAACAAGCAGGATAGACAAAGGAGAATCGGTTGATGCTATGTACTTGAATTTTCAGAAGGCCTTGACAAGGCTACTTAACAAACTGCAAGCCCATGGTATTACAGGAAAGATTCTAGCATGGATAAAGCAGTGGCTGATTGGCAGGATGAAAAGAGTGGGAATAGAGAGCCTTTTTTGGTTGGCTGCTGGTGACTAGTGGTGTTCCACAGAGTCTGTGTTGGAACTGATTCTTTCTACATTATATATCAATGATTTGGATGATGGAATTGATGGTTTTGTTGCGAAATTTGCAGACAATGTGAAGACAGGTGGAGGGGCAAGTAGCTTTGGGGAAATAGGCAGGCTGCAAAAGGGCCTATATAGATTAGGAGAATGGGCAAAGAAATGGCAGATGAAACACAGTGTTGGAAAGTGTATGATCACACATTTTGGTAGAAGAAATAAAAGAGTTGACTACTTTCTAAATGGAGAGAAAATACAAAAAACCTGAGGTGGAAAAGAATTTGGGAGTCCTTGTGTAGTTTCCCCTGAAGATTAATTTGCAGATTGAGTCTGTGGTGAGGAAGGTAAATGTGATGTCAGCATTCACTTCAAGAGGACTAGAATATAAAAGCAAGAATGTAATGTTGAGAGTTTATAAAGCACTGGTGAGGCCTCACCGGTACTGTATTCCTTTACTCATCTGCTTCTATCTGCCCTTCATCTCTCCCTTAATGTTCCCCATCATCACCTTCCTTACTTGTGAGATTTCGGCATTACTAGTCTTTGTGTGCATGTCTTTCATCCTCCAGCGGCTATCTCCAACATCACCCTCCAATATCCCCAGCCTGGCTCCATCTGCCTTTTGCTTTCCTTGTCTGCATCCACCAATCATCCATCTGCTCTATGTCCCAAATCCACATCTGCCACCTCCAGACCCTACCTGCCTCCATCTGCCATTCATCCTTTACACTTCCTCAATCTCTTATCACCTATCCCTGTCATCACTATACTGCCTATCTTTTTTTCTCCACTATCAGCCTTGAAGCAGTTTCTCCACCCAAAATATTGACGATTCCTTCCACCCCCACAGATGCCATTCGACTCATCAAGTTTCCGTAACAGTTTGGTTTTTGTTCCAGATTCTAGCATCTGCAGTCTCATGTGTCGCTGTTTAATGAATACGTTAACTAAGCTTTAGCTAGCTTAGTTAACGTATTCATTTGAATTTGAATTTGAACCTGTCGCTCAACTGCATGTTATGAATTGAGTACATAACACTGTTACTGGGATGTTCAGTTCCTCATTTAAGACCTTTATTTAACACGTTACCAGAGAACACTGGCTCTCTGCTTTCATTTGCGAGTCCCCAAATAGTTACTATTTGACTCCTTTTCAGTGACTGCCAATCAACATAATTTCAACCAAAACCACAGATGCACCACAAGAGCCGTCTCCATTGTCTGTGGGCACACTTCCAGGGACTCTGCAGTTCACGTTCTGTCGAATACTTGTTTTCTTTTATATTGTTTACACAATTTGTTATTTCTTTTTTCACACATTGGATGATTGACTGTCTTTGTGGTGTGTTTTTTTTTCCATGGATTCTATTGTGCTTCTTTGTTTTGTGACGTTCTGCAAGAAGATGATTCTCAGTGTTGTATATGGTATACATACTTTGATAATAAATGTACTTTGAACTTTGAACTATGAAATTAAAAGGATCTTGACTGGGATAGAATACCAGCAATGGAGCAGAAAATGAATTTGAACTTGTGTAGGGAATGGCTAGGAAGATTTAACTTCAAGGAGCACCGCAGCAAAATGATGAAACTGAAAAAAAAGATGTTTGACAATTTCAGTGGTGGTGGGGGGATGGGGGAGGAGGGAAGGGAAGGCGAGGGAAAGAGTTGGATGATATATTTTGGAAGTGAAAAAAGATTGTTTTGGTAACCAGAACCTTAGGGTAAAAAGCTCACTGCATTCCAGTACCGGTGGTAATTTTGCTACTGAGAAGGATTTCACTTTCATTTTGTTTGTAACGTGTAAGTGAATCAGTAGGAGGTGCATTAGTTACACAGGAAACAGCCAATAAAATGAACAGATCTAACAGCAAGCACAAGTTCAGACCTGGAAGTTCTTAGACCAAAAACGCAGATTTGGATCTCTCGACAAGCACCATTTAGACAGCAGATCATATTCAATGTGGATGTCATTGATTCAAACCGAATTCAGTCTTCCCAACATTTACAAAACAAACTTCATCATGCATCAAATGATATTGAAGTATGATCCAAAACATATGTTGTGGCAATGTTTGAGGCAAGAGAGAACTAAGAATTCAAATCTTGTGCTTTACAGAAACTCAACCTTATTTGTTTCACAAAGGGTTGGCACTGCCCCTATATAAAACAGGGCAACATAAATCACACATTCTTAGGCTGCCACTTATCATTTGCTTATTCATCAAGAAATAAAAAGCCTGTTTGTTTTGCTGTTCATTTAGCCACAAATATTGGTAACAGATTATGGCATGGAATCTACTGTATAATGAATAGCAAAATCAAACTGCTGGAGAAACTCGATGGGCTGAGCAGCATCTGTGGAGGGAAAGGAACCGGAGTGGCTCTACTTGAGACTCTACATCAGGTCTCAGATTGGAGACAGAAGATGGCTGGTATAATGAGGAGAGGAGGAAGGGTGAAGAAAGGGCCAGTGGATGATAAGTAGACTGTGGAAGGGGCAGTGGTTGATGAGGAGATGGAGGCTGGTAGGGGAAGTGAAGGGGAGGAGTTGAGAAAGAGAGGCAGGTGGCTGATAGGGTAGAAAGACAAGGTAAACTAAAGGTAGATGGAGCTAGGTGGGAGAGAGCTGAGAGGGAAGGTGGAGAGAGGGAAGATGGAGAGTGATAACCGGGAAGGCAAAGGCTACTGGCATTGGAATCTGGTAAATTAAGAAGGTATTAATGGGAAGCATTAATGAAGAGCAGGTGGAACTAGATAGGGGAGAGGTGGGGTCCTAGTGAGCCCATTTAGAATGGAGCAGTGGGAACATGTGTAGGGACCGCACTTCCTGCAGTTTTAAAGTGAGCAAACCAGGGATGGGGAGGAATGAGCCATTAAGGGAGTCGTAGAGAGAATTGACCCACCTCCAATCTCACCACCATTCAGTGACATAAAGAATCCTTCTGGGTGAGGCAAAGGTTTACATACTAGACTATCTGATCTCTGTCCGTAATGGCCATCTTGGGCTCATGGCTATTTTAACTCCCAAAACCAAACTAGAAGAACAACACAAATTCCACCTAGGTAGTCCACTACACAATGGTATAAACACTGAATTTTTCAGTTTCAGGTAAACCTTACATTCTGTGCTGCCCCCTATCCCAAATTCCACTTCTGGTCCTCTTACTTTAGTTCCCATTCCATATCTCCCTTCAACTTCCCTCCCCCATCACCCATTTTCATTCCCTCTCCTTCTTGCATCTACTGCTTACAATCTTCAGCCAATGTATTCCTTTTCCCATCTTGTTCCATCTACCCTTCATCTCTCCCTTAATCTCCCCATCATCACCTTCCTTACTTGCTAGCTTTTGTGTACATGTCTATCAGCCTCCAGCAGCTACCTCCATCATCAATCTCAAGTCCCCCCAGTCTGGCTTCTCCTGCCTTTTGTTTTTCTTGTCTGCATCCACCTATCATCGACCTGGTCTTTGTCCCAAATTCAGGTCTGCCGACGAATTGTTTCGCTACTTTTCAGTGACTGCCAATTGGCATAATTTCAACCAAAATCACAGATACACTGCAAGAATTTCTAGCTGCTTTTCAGCTCTGTGGACATTTTGGACAAGGGCTGCGTTTGAAACTTTAAGTATTTACTATATTTATATATGAGGTTCATGCACTCAAAATTCATCGTGAATTTGAAAACATTTTGGTGATTAGGTTTGCTCATGTAATTTGCTAAGCACTTAAGGATCTAGAATTTGCTGTAACAGGACACCATGCAGGTTTCTGTTACACTTACTCATGCACACTTTAGCTTGAAGCACTTTTGCTCACAAAATTGCTGAACATATGAAGAGCTGGAATTGGCATCTGGGACTTGAATCAGAAGTCTTGAATTTGACATCTTTGAATAACTCTGACATGAAGAAGAAAATGTCAACAGATTATTAACTGCACCATATGATTATTACATTAATATTCCTTGGAAGTATGTAAACTGGGCAAAGTGAATGTCTCTGGAAACTTATAGCACAGGATCAGACCGACTCAGGCTTGAACGTGCATGAGATTTTGCATTGTCAGAAGATCTGATTACCATTGACAGGAGTGCCTTGCCGCAAGGCATAGAGCTCACATTTATGGACCAATGTCCATACTCCTTTCAGAAAAAAATCTCACAGATCCAAAATACCTCCTGCAGATTATTAAAGCTTGACAAGAAACCTCCTTAGTACTGTTTCTATTCCAGTGGCTCTAGTTTACTAGAAGTGGGCTGAAAAACTCAATACATAAACAGATTTTGACAGTAACACTTGCAGAATGGAGAAAGCAACAATTTCTTGGCTATAATTTCACTTGTAGAACATGGACATGAGAGTTAGCGAGCAAAGCCCAAACAATGTGAGACACATCCCTACTGTTCTTCTTATATCCAAAAAGACAGATTATGTTCTTGTTCTGGTGTTATGTTGTTGATATTGTGGTGGTTGGTGGTGAAACCAGAAAATTATGCTCACAAGTTTTAAAAAAATGGGTTTGTACTATCAAGCTAATTTGATGGGAATGGAATCATTTATTGCCGTTTGGCATTTGAATTGATATTCAACTGTAATATTTAATGTTATCTTTGTAGATTATCCACTTTTGAATATGTATTTGATATTAAACACAACGATTCTCTAGAAGTCTGTTTATTTCTCAAAGCGTAATTATAATGTGATCAACTAGAAAGGAGATATTAAGATACAATGGATGTTATTTGCTGGAACAAAAAGCAAACTGCTGTCGTTGGGGTTGAGCAGCATCAGCAGACTCAAGGAAATAGCTGATACTTCAGGTCAGCACACTTCATCAGGATGAGTCAGATGGAATTGGTGAGAGGGAGGAGTGAGACATGAGGCTGTAGGTGTTAGCTGGAACCATGTACAGAAGTGAAGCCAGGTGAGGGGGGAAAGGTTAAGGCCAAAGCAGTGAATGGAAGGTGATAATTGGAACCAAATAAGGGAGAGATCATGGATAGATGGAGCCAGATGGGTGGAAGGGAAAGGAAGGATAAGCCAAGGGCGAAGAAGCCCAGATGGGTGTATGGGTGATAGGCAGATGAGCCAGATGAGGCAGGGAGGTAATCATGAAAACAGGGTGGTAATGGGGACATGGAATGGAAAAGGTAAAATAAAGGAGAGAGCTTAGGTAGACCACAGGAATGGAAAAGAAACACAAGGGGTGTGAGGTACCTGGAAATGGAATATTAAATGCTCATACCATTGGACTGTAGATTACCCAAATGAAATATGAAATGTTGCTCACCTGGTTTGCAATTGGCCTCACCATGACACGGGTCCTACCAATCAGCCAATGCTCTAACCATGCCAGTAACATTCCTGTAATACTATGGGCTCTTAACTTGGTAAAGAGCCTCATGTGTGGCACCTTGTCAAAGGCCTTCTGCAAGTCCAAATATACAACATCCACTGCATCCCCTTTATCTTTCCTACTTGTAATCTCAAAGAATTCCAACAGGTTTGTCAGGCAAGATTTTCCCTTTAGGAAACTATGCTGACTTCGTCCTGTCTTGTCCTGTGTCACCAAGTAGTTCATCACTTCATCCTTAACAATTGACTCTAACATCTTCCCAACCACTGAGGTCAGGCTAACTGTTTACAATTTCCTTTCTGCTGCCTCCCTCATTTCTTAAAGAGTAGAGTGACATTTGCAATCTTACAGTCCTCTGGCACCATATCAAAGTCCAATGATTTTTGAAAGATCATTACTAATGCCTCCACAGGTTCTGCCGCTATCTCTTTCATAATCCTACGGTGCAGTTCATCTGGTCTGGGTGACTTATGTATCCTTAGATTTTTCAGCTTTTTGATCACTTTCTCCCTTATAATAGTAACTGCAGTCACTTCTCTTCCCTCACGCACTTCAACATCTGGCACACTGCTAGTGTCTTCCACAGTGAAGACTGATGCACAATACTCATTTAGTTCATCTGCCATCTCCTTGTCCCCTGTTATTATTTCTCTGGCCTCATTATCTGGTAGTCCTATATCCACTCTCATCTCTCTTTTATTTGTTACGTACTTGAAAAAGGTTTCACTAACTATTTTGATATTGATTGTTAGCTTGCTTTCATATTTCATCTTTCTCCTCCTAATGATTCTTTTAGTTGCTCTCTGTAGGGTTTTAAGAGCTTCCCAATCCTCTCTCTTCCCATTGATTTTTGCTTTGTTGTATGCCCTCTCTTATGCTTTTACATTAGCTTTGATTTCCCATGTCAGCCACAATTGTACTATTTTGCCATTTGAATACATCTATCCTGTACCTTTCTCATTTTTCCCAGAAACTCACGCCATTGCTGCTCTGCTGTCATCCCTGCCAGCATTCCTTCCAATTTACTTTGATCATAGTGATCATAATTTACTTTATGATGTAGTGATCATAATTCCATTTGTTTCAAGATAGGTCTGGAGAAGGATAGGCCTGATCTTCAGGATGAAGTTTTAAATTGGAGAAAGCCGAATTTTGATGCTATCAGTATAGATCTGGCAAGTAGAGATTGAGACAGGTTGTTTTCTGGCAAAGGTGTGTTTGGTAAGTGGAAGCCTTCAAAAGTGAAATTCTGAGAGTACAGAATCTGTGTGTTCCTGTTAGAATAAAAGGCAAAAACAAAGAGTTTCGGGAACTTTGGTTTTTGAGAGATATTGAGGCCCTGGTGAAGACAAAGATGGAGCTGCATTGCTGGTATAGGCAGGAGGGAGAAAATGAAATACTTGAGGAGTGTAAGAATTTCAACAGAACACTTAAGAAGGAAATCAGGAGGGCTAAAAGAAGTACTGGGATTGCTCTAGCAGATACGGTGAAAGAGAATTCCAAATAAGAACGAAAGGATAGCAAAGGACAAAATTGGTCCTCTAGGAGATGAGAGTGGTCATTTACGCATGGCGCTGAAAGAAATGGAGGAGATCTTAAATGGACTTTTTGCACCTGTGTTTACTTGGCAGATGGACATAGAGTCTACACAAGTGAGGCAAAGCAGCAGTGAGGTCATGGGCTCTGTACAGATTACAGAGGAGGAGGTAGAAACATAGAAAATAGGTGCAGGAGTAGGCCATTCGGCCCTTCGAGCCTGCACCGCCATTTATTATGATCATGGCTGATCATCCAACTCAGAACCCAGCCTTCCCTCCATACCCCCTGACCCCTGTAGTCACAAGGGCCATATCTAACTTCCTTTTAAACATAGCTAATGAACTGGCCTCAACAGTTTGCTGTGGCAGAGAATTCCACAGATTCACCACTCTCTGTGTGAAGAAGTTTTTCCTAACCTCGGTCCTAAAAGGCTTCCCCTCTATCCTCAAACTGTGACCCCTCGTTCTAGACCTCCCCAACATCGGGAACAATCTTCCTGCATCTAGCCTGTCCAATCCCTTTAGGATCTTATACGTTTCAATCAGATCCCCCCTCAATCTTCTAAATTCCAACGAGTACAAGCCCAGTTCATCCAGTCTTTCTTCATATGAAAGACCTGCCATCCCAGGAATCAATCTGGTGAACCTTCTTTGTACTCCCTCTATGGCAAAGATGTCTTTCCTCAGATTAGGGGACCAAAACTGCACACAATACTCCAGGTGTGGTCTCACCAAGGCCTTGTACAACTGCAGTAGTACCTCCCTGCTCCTGTACTCGAATCCTCTCGCTATAAATGCCAGCATACCGTTCGCCTTTTTCACCGCCTGCTGTACCTGCATGCCCACTTTCAATGACTGGTGTATAATGACACCCAGGTCTCGTTGCACCTCCCCTTTTCCTAATCGGCCACCATTCAGATAATAATCTGTTTTCCTATTTTTGCCACCAAAGTGGATAACTTCACATTTATCCACATTAAATTGCATCTGCCATGAGTTTGCCCACTCACCCAACCTATCCAAGTCACCCTGCATCCTCTTAGCATCCTCCTCACTGCTAACACAGTCATGGAGGAAAATTATGGTAGTTAAATCCCCAGGGCCTCACAACGTGCTCTCTTGGACCCTGTAAGATGCTAGTGCAGAATTGCAGGTGCCTTAGCAGTGATAATTCAAACGTCCTTAACCATGGGTGAGATGCCAAAGCATTGCTAATGTTGTTCCATTGTTTCAGAAAAGATCTAAGATTAAGCCAGGAAATTATAGGCTGGTGAGCCTGACATCAGTAGTGGATAGGTTATTGGAAAATATTCTAATTGAGCCGATTTATAAGTATTTGGATAGATTAGTGATAGTCAAAATGGCTTTTTGAATGGTAGGTTGTGTCTAACCAATCTTACAGATTTTTTTGAGGAAGTCACTAAGAAAGTTGATGAAGGCAAGGCAGTGGATATCATCTACACGGACTTTAGCAAAGCCTTGACATGGTCCTGTATAGGAGATTTCCAGTTGCTTGTTATTCAAGATGAAGTAGTAAATTGGATTAGACATTGCATTCACAGGAGGAGCCAGAAAGTGGTAGTGGACGGTTGCCTCTCTGATTGGAAGCCTGTGACTAGTGGTTTGCCACAAGGATTGGTGCTGGGTCTGTTGTCATCAATACCACTAATCAAGATTTGAGATTCCCTGCCATGGACCCCTCTGATAATGGTATGGCTCAATGACATAAAAGAGGTTGGGAAACCCTGAGCTAGATGATAATATGGTAAACTGGATCATAAATTTGTGGATAACACCAAGACTGGGGATGTAGTGGACAGCAAGGAAGACTACAAAGCTTGCAGAAAGATCTTGACCAACTGGAAAAATATCTGAAAAATGGCAGGTAGAATTTAATGCAGACAAGTGTGAGGTATTGCATTTTGGGAGGGCAAACCAGTGTAGGATTTATATGGTGAGTGGTAGGGTATTGAGGAGTGTGGTAGAACAGAGGGATCTAGGAATACAGATCCATAATTCCTTGGAAGTGGCTTCATAGGTAGATAATGTCATAAAGAAAGCTTTTGGTTTTCATAAATCTAAGTATTAAGTACAAGAGTTGGGATGTTATGTTGAAGTTGTATAAGACGTTGGTAAGGCCTAGTTTGGAGTACTGTATTGCGTCTAGTTTTGGTCAAGTGCATACAGGAAAGATCTAAGTAAAACTGAAGGAGTGCAGAGCAAATTTACAATGACGTTGCCAGGACTTGAGGACCTCATTTATAGGGAAAGGTTGATTAAGTTAGGACTTCACTCGCCGGAACATAGAAGAAGGAGGAGGATTTGATAGAGGTATACAGAATTATGAAGGGCGTAGATAGGGTAAATGTTAGCAGGTTTTTTTCCTCTGCAGTTGGTTGATTAGAGGTCATGGGTTAAGGGTGAAAGACGAAATGTTTAAGGGGAACATGAGGGGGACCTTCCTCAGTTTACGGGTGGTGAGAATGTGGAGCGAGCTGCCAGTAGAAATGATGGACGCAGGTTTGATTTCAACATTTAAGAGAAATTTATATGGGTACATGGATGGAAGGGGTATGGAGGGCTGTGGGCTTGGTGCAGGTCAGTGGGTCGAGACACATTAATAGTTCAGCATTGACTAGATGAGCCGAAGAGCCTGCTTCAGTATTGTAGTGTTCTATGACTCTAAGATTCTATGACATTTCAGAAGTCCTTGAATGTAAAGCCCCACCTTGAGAACACTATGTGGTGGAGACAGAGAAACTAAAAAAAATGGATAACACCTTTAAAGGAGACATTTTGGAAGGAAGTGTAATCAACTTAGCTTTGAGAGTCAGTAGGTTTATAGTAAAAACAGTGGATAGTTTATCTCCAGAGTTGGAGACACAAAAATCCAGAAAAGGGAGAAAAGGGTCAGAATTGGTCCAAGTGAAATTGAGGGTAGGGTGGAAGTTGGTAGCAAAGATGATAAGGATCACAAATTCCACATGGGTGCAGGAAGCAGCACAAATACAACTGTTAATAGCAGAGAAAGAGCTGTGGGATCGTTCAGAATAAAGACTGCACCTCAAAGATGGTGAAAGATGGGTACAGTTGGGACACTGCAAGTGCTCATGGCTACATCTTTGATTTGTAGGAAGTGGGAGGAATTGAAAGAGAAGTTGTTAAAGGTGAAAATGATCTCTGCCAGGTGGATGAAAGAGTTAGTAGAGGTGAGCTAGTTGGTTCTTTATTCCAGAAAGAAGTGGAGATCCCTATGAACTTCCTGATTGGGAAAGGAGGTGTTTAAAGAATGGATGTCCATTCTGAATATGAAGCAGAAGGGGCCAGGCAATTGTCAAAATGGTGGAGGGCATGAGGGGTGTCATAGATGTAGGGAGGAATGGAATGGTCACTTTCAAGGTGGAGGTTTTGGAGGGAGATCTCATGAGATGGTGAGATCTATAGCAATCTGACCCGGTATTCATTAGAGGGTCATGGTCCAGGGGAAGGTGTGAGGAGGTGTCTGAGAGTTGCCATCTGGCCTTCGCTATGTGGAGGCTGGTGTGCTAGACCACAGCCACTTGCCCAGAACTGCAATGCCCATGTCTGAGGTTTCATGATGAAGGTGGATCGGTATGAGGTGAGTCGACTGCTGTGAGTTGGAAGGACGTGGGGTTGAAGAGGGTGATGGAAGTGGAGAAGTCAAGGCCATTGATGTTGCATTATCCATTGCAAATAAAAATAAAATCCAGAGTGGTTAAGAGGCAGAATGGGTTATCTAAGTGAAAAGGGATTAACAGAGATATGATAAGCAGGTATCAGTGGGGGGCAAGTGATAAAATGAACGTGTTTGTACTCATCTACTTAAAAGGAGGTTATGCTGTAAGTAATTGCTTGAAACTTTTGGTTGATCATCCTAGTTGGTAAAATCATATTACAAAGTTGATTTATATCTGTGTATCCTCAAAATTATGAAACTCAGTCTTAATGCACAAAATGTACATGAATACAACATCATTAAGGAATAAAAGAAAACTAGCATGTGTGCAATATTGCCCTAGATTTTGTTGTTGAGTCCAGAGATTGCACTTAGCACAATTGTCATCTTTTTCCCAAAATAGATTTGAGTATTCATCTGACTCCAAGTTCAAGTTTTGTTTCTCTGAACTTCAGTGAACAAAAGAACATCAATTAAAGAATGTGCCGCTTTATAGCACAGAGTAAACTTAGATTCTGAACTTAAACACATTAACCCAGTTTTGAGAGTTACATGTCGTCGAAAAAATCATTATAAACATATAGAATGCTTCATTGCTCATTTGCCATATGCAAACAATATCCTGATAAGAAAATCTTTTCAATACAATACATACTGTTCATACCTTCCATGATCACAAAAAAACCTGAATACAGGGCAGCTTAGATATGTATGTCAAGCTACAACATATTCCCAAAGCAACTTTATATAGATATTATGCTGTTCACAAGATTCTTTGGACAAGTACCCAAACACTGATTCCACCCACACTCTGCCTACAGACAGCAAATATTTCCATTGTGCTGTTCAAGCCACTAAGTGGGCAAATTACTTCATAAAGAACACAAAAGCCTCTAACACTATTTGATACATGATACTACAACTAGATGGATCTCAACATATTTCACACAAGGGCACGTCATTAGGCAACATAAAAAAAAACCTTAGATTCTATGCCAATGAAATACAAAACCACTGGCAACATGGTAGACTCTCAGAAGGTTGTAGTTAAAATGCTGGTAAACTGACTTAAGACTCATTTTAAAGATGAGCTGTAACTTGCCTCCTCTTGAACCATTGCAGCTGCTTATTCCAATATATTATTAACAATTAAAAAAAAAACCTCACTGGTATAAATTGAGGGAATAACCAAAGCTAAGAAATTGCTAAAGGAAGGAAAGGTGTTTTTAATACCTTCTATTAAGATTGATAATATGTTTTGGTGATAATATTTAACCCATGCTATTAAGCCTATATTTCAGCAGCTGATACCTTAATAAAGACAATAACATATGAAGAGTAATTATGCACAGAAAAATTATGCCTGCAACTCAGATATTAACGAATGCAATTATTTGTTTCTTCTGTGGTGGGGCAGTGCTTTGGAACACTAATAAATGGAATAATTGAGAAAAGATATACACATCTGACTTATTCAATATTTCATTTCACAGTGATTGACAATTTTTCAATAATTTAAAGCACGCATGAAGAATGACATTCAATGATCCCTGGTCTGCCACTGTGAGGTAAGGTAAATATAAATACCAGCTCTTATCTAACATAAAAATATGAGTTCAGCTTGATACTTCCTAAATTTGCCAAGCTTCACTCAAATGGCACCTAATCCAGCTAAATAAAATGACAGTACAGAATGTGTCTGATAAGGTTCTTTTGCATGCATGTGCATCAAGCTACAGGAAAGTCAGATGTGGGGTTATAAACATGCGTTACATGGCTGAAGCAGCAGAAGAGTCTGAGCAGAAGCTCTTTTCTTTCCAGGGAGGGAAGAAAAACAGTGAATTTTTACAAATTACCATGTGGGTCAGTACAGATCAACTGAAGTGTTGGGGATAGCTGAACCTCCTCACCCGTCCTTCCATCCCTCCACTCACTAACTCATTTCCTAGTTAGAAGTGGCAGTATTAAATGAATAACATAATTGGTGAGGTGCCAAGATGGATGGATTCAAAAGATAGTTTAATTTTTTGGCATGGTGGAAATATTTCTAGATCACTTAAATCTCTTAGCGTTAGGAGACTGATCTTATTTGGTCAAACCCTGAATGTAACCTGCTACAGAGTATTAGCAAAATGCATTGCCCGTTGATAATGATTTCATATTCCTAATGACATAGATGCAGGCCATTCAGCCCATCAACTCTATGCCAGTTCTCTAATTGATCGCATCAATCCACCCCTCCCACCCATTTCACAATAACCCATTCTCTCATATCCGGTGGCAGAGTGAAGATATGTCTCTACCAAAGGAGGTATGAGGCAACCTGCAGGTCACCCTACGGCAAGATGTAGCTCCTGCTTATGCACCTCCCCGCACCCCCCCCCACTCCCGCCCACGATCAGTGTCATGTGAAGCCATGGGAGCAGGTGGTGGATGTTCATACGAATACCCGGTGCACATTACAAGTCCTGTTTAAGTGACTACTGATGCCAGGCTGACAATCTCTGAAGAATATTGAGAGTGATTGGGGTCACCCATCTTGTAAAGAAGGCAATGGCAAGCCACCTCTGTAGAAAAATTTGCCAAGAACAATTATATTCAATTCATGATTGCCTACGCCATATGGCACGTCATATAATGATGACGGTTTTCTCCTTTAATCATGAGCATGCCATCAGTTTCGTCCACTAGGGTTGGTAAGTTGTGGGCATGTTATGTTGGAGCTGCAAGCATGGCACGACTTGTACATCCTCAGGCTGTGTTGGTTGTTGAGACAGAAAGATATATTTCATTGTATGTTTTGATGTTAATTAAAGTTTGTCACAAGTCTTGTGGCCCATCAGACCAGTGCTTATGCTTATGTCAGTTTTTGTGACGTGAAGCGACTGTGAGCACCCCCCCCCTCGCCCCCGGATAGATCTATCACTAGGTACCCATTATCAGCTGGGTAGACTGGAGACTGGAGCATTGTGTGGTTAAGTGCCTTGCTCAAGGACACACACACTGCCCCAGCCAGGGCTCGAACCCACCACTTTCAGATCACTAGTCCAACACCCTAACCACTTGGCCACACGCCACACTATGTTTTGATGTATTTGAGACTAATAAAGCTAAACTTCATTTAAGAGAGTCCAGAGTTATGAAGAGAATGGAGGGTAAATAAATCAGCTATGATGGAATGGCGGAACAGACTCAATGAGTTAAAGGTCCTAATTTTACTCTGGTGTATTATGGTCTTTTGTCATCAACATTTTTATAATTTGCACAGTTTGCCTTCTTTCACACATTGTTTTTTTGTCAACCGTTGTTCAGTTATGCTTTTTTTGTAGATTCTAATATATCTCTTTAATTTTCCTGTAAATGCCTGCAAGAAAATAAACGACAAGATAGTATAAGGTAGTATATACACAGATTGCTTATAACTTTACTTTGAACTTTGGACTTTAATTAAATGGAAGGAAGACAAAATAAAGGAAGGATCACCCCCTTTTTAGCAGCTGAATAAATACAAACATTGCAAGCACTTGGGAGCAGGGAGTTATGGAAGTGTGAAAAAAATATCAAGCAGTCAAGACACTTGGAAGTAACATTCAACAGTGTTCAAAGAAGTAAGTAGTACTTTGTTTACTTAATTCCAATAGTTGCCCATCCCACTTGAGCTGGCAAAACCTCTTGAGTTGAATTGAATCCAAGTTGAAAAATCTGTTGATAGAATATTGGAACCAAATCAGTTACCTATGGCAACTCTGTAAGCTGTCACATGAGCTTGCTAGATTTGTTGTCCTCCAAAATAACATGAGTTTACAGCGATCAGTCAGCCTTATTCAAAGGAGGCCAATGTATTTTCCACTCAGCGTCAGATAACCAAGCCATGCCTTGATGGTCCAACATAGCAAAGTGTAGAAACCTTATTATTGCTAGTTGCATTTAAATCGAGTTGATTAACCCTCACCAGCTCTCTACACGTGTTTGGAAGCATCTACATCTTGCCAGTGCCAATATGGTGTTCAACAAGAGGAAATTTCAGGAAAACAGAACTCCTAATTTATAGATTTTCGCACTGCTAATTTAAAATTGAAAAGTAGGGCACTGTATTTATCAGACACCTAAATGACCAAAAATGAGGATGATTTATTATTTTCCCTGGATGGCTCTGATAATATCAGGGAAGTGGGAAGTGTTGTGTATTTAATATTTGAGTGATATTGTGAGTACGATCATTTCTCGGTTGGGTACTTTTACTCTTGTGAACCTACATAGTGTGATATTATTCATTGTACAACACACCCACTTAAACAATGCCAGGAATATTGGACCTGTGAGTGACAATTGTTGAATGCATTTAAGCAATTAATTCTTTCCAGTCCAATGCTGGGTTGCAACACCTCAAAGTTAAGGCCAGTGTTTACTTTTAGCCCTTATGAACCATGTCCTCATGGCACTAAGTCACCTAGTCTGATCCTCCAGTGTTCCAGCTGAGGCCCTCAATTGAAGCTCTGATCTAATTTGTGCCCCACCCACCCCAATCCAAACCTTGGCCAATAGAATTGATGATTAATATTTAATTTTAATTGGGGAGAAAGCTCATCCTTCTTGCTTCTGGTTGTGTCTTTGAAAACTTGGCCTGGAGGTATCAGATCAAAATTGAAATTAAATACATTCATGATTTAATTTAAGTTAAACATCCAATTTCCAGGGAGGAATTGATCACATACTACCCCTCCAATCACCCCTGCCCTCATCTCACCATCTCCTCTTCATTTACCTCTTAGAACTAGTAGACTAGTTCTTCATTTTCTTTTAGTCAGAATGCCTCTCTTGAGTCTTCAAATGGTCAATAGAAGCAATCTAGCTGGATTCCTGACTCTAGGAAATGACTAGACTGATACTAATGATTTATTTCACATGGACTGTGAACAGTGAGACTGAATGGTGCCAGATCTTCTTTGGGTCTGGTACAGACAAAAGAAAACAGAAACTACTTTTTATATTGGATTTTCACTCCCATGAACTTGTATAGGAAATTCCTGGGAATTAACTGAATTGGTGATGGGATAGGAATATTTGCAGGAAGGCTCCAAGGAGGTATACCTGAACATAATAGAATATCTATCTGGTCTTCCATCCCTACTTTCCTCCGCCAAATGCTCAGAGGTCTCAGATTTTGAATCATAGCCCAAACGGTGAACAATATGTTTTACAGAATCTGGTTCAATCTGAAAAAGGCCAGTGCCTAGAAAAAGGCAGATATTTGTGTCTAGCAAATATTGGATGACCAAAGGTCATTGGTCTTTTGTTTTTAGAGAAGAACCATAGTGCTTCATAGCCTGCAGCAATTGCTCCACCTAGGTTTAGAAGCCTGTCAGGTGTTGCCCTGCAAGGAGGTTTGGGCTAGCTTGAACCACCTGAACCCAGAACTTCAGGCACATTTAACCTATGTCAAGCAAGTTAGCTATATCCAGACGTAAATCAAGAGAACAATTAGCTTAAAAGGAACCTAATTTGTTTGATTTACCTGGTAGTCTGAGGCTTTGGCATTTTTTTATAAATCGACTCAGAGATTTAAGGTAAAACAACGAATTAAATCCTATTACTGTGCTACTGTAGCATATATTGACAGATTTTATTGATATTTTGAGAATCATCTTTTTTCACCAATTCACCAATTTTAACCAAAAAGACATTAATATGTGGATTTATTCATTTATTAATATAGTCACTTCAGCTGAATACATTAAATGGAGAACTGTATTCTGTATAATAGAAGCTGGAATTTAACTTATCTTTCCTATTCTTCATGGTAAGCAATGACAAAACACGGAAGCATCTTAACTTTCTTGAGCTGCTCTATTTCTTTATGACTAGATTTGTTAAAAAGTTGTTTCAAGCAGAAGATTGTAGTTCCATTCCTTGTTCATTGGGAATTCACAATGACTGACTTTTATCTGAAACTGATGACTGCAATATGAAGTTATAGAAACATAGAAACATAGAAAATAGGTGCAGGAGTAGGCCATTCAGCCCTTCGAGCCTGCACCGCCATTTATTATGATCATGGCTGATCATCCAACTCAGAACCCCACCCCAGCCTTCCCTCCATACCCCCTGACCCCCGTAGCCACAAGGGCCATATCTAACTCCCTCTTAAATATAGCCAATAAACTGGCCTCAACTGTTTCCTGTGGCAGAGAATTCCACAGATTCGCTGCTCTCTGTGTGAAGATGTTTTTCCTAATCTCGGTCCTAAAAGGCTTCCCCTCTATCCTCAAACTGTGGCCCCTCGTTCTGGACTTCCCCAACATCGGGAACAATCTTCCTGCATCTAGCCTGTCCAATCCCTTTAGGATTTTATACGTTTCAATCAGATCCCCCCTCAATCTTCTAAATTCCAACAAATACAAGCCCAGTTCATCCAGTCTTTCTTCATATGAAAGTCCTGCCATCCCAGGAATCAATCTGGTGAACCTTCTTTGTACTCCCTCTATGGCAAGGATGTCTTTCCTCAGATTAGGGGACCAAAACTGCACACAATACTCCAGGTGTGGTCTCACCAAGGCCTTGCACAACTGCAGTAGTACCTCCCTGCTCCTGTACTCGAATCCTCTCGCTATAAATGCCAGCATACCATTCGCCTTTTACCTGCATGCCCACTTTCAATGACTGGTGTATAATGACACCCAGGTCTCGTTGCACCTTCCCTTTTCCTAATCGGCCACCATTCAGATACTAATCTGTTTTCCTATTTTTGCCACCAAAGTGGATAACTTCACATTTATCCACATTAAATTGCATCTGCCATGAATTTGCCCACTCACCCAACCTATCCAAGTCACCCTGTATCCTCTTACCATCCTCCTCACAGCTAACACTGCCACTGTTATCTAAACACGTTAATTAAAAAGTACATAAAAACACAGCTGGAGTGAGATATTCCATTAACTTAAAGATGAAAAATATAAAATAAACAAATCACAGCTGAATCCAGTGAGTGTCAGATAATTTGAATATTATAATAATTAATTTATTCATAAAAATAGTCTTCTACCACAATCCGATTCAGGGATTAAACAAAAGCATCCTCTGTCATAAAATAAACTACTAACACAATACCTACCTCTGGACATTTAATTGCACTCTGAATCAGTTTTATCACTATGTTAATAACACCCATGTTCAATAATTTAGACAGCAAACTGCCATAACAGTAGTCATTTAGATGGTCTTTCTGTCTGCTTTTATAACTTGTAAAGTTTTAAAAGATTTTTTTTTGTTTGCCTGTTTGGAGTGAATGGAGTTAGGCGCCAAGCTGGCATTTGGGCATGGCAAAGATCAAAATGTTAAAGTATATAGAATGGATGCTTTATTTTAACTTATTGCCTTGTGAGAGGAGGCAATAGAACTGAGAACAATCATGCAATAATTATTTGCATTTCTTGAACTCTATGTTTTACAATATTCTGGATTTATATAGATCTTTTTCGGTAGCTATATCATATCAAACTGTAACACAGTCAATTATTTGCAGATTTATTCTCAACCTGAGATGTACATGTATGCAGCATGGAAACAAGTCCCTTGGCCAAACTCGTCAATGCAGTACAAGACGTCCATCTGAGCTAGTCCCATTGGTGCTCCAAGAGTGTCAGACAATGCCCAGGCCACCTCCAATGAGAGAGAGTTCCATACCAGCTTCACCTGGCATTCAATGTCACTTACATGAAGGGTTTCCCACCAGTTTACCATTGACCAGAGGCTTTGCTGGACCAGCCATATCAAAACACTGGCAGTAAAAGCAAGTCAGAGGATAGATAGCCTATGGTAAGTGACTGACCTCCTCACACACTAAGACCTTTCCATCATCTGCAAGACATAGATCAGTAATGTGATAGAAAATTCTACTTGCATGGATGTGTGTAGCACCAACAACTCTCAAGAAGTTTGACATAATCGAGGACAGAGAACCTCTGTATTGGTCCTCATTAACCACCCTAAACATTAATTCCCTCTATAAATGAGGGCTCGGTAGCCACAGAATCCAGCATCTACAAAAAACACAGTAGTTACTTGTCCAATAGTACTTCCCACGCGGTCGTCCTCTGTCGCCAACAAGGTCAAGGATGGCTGTTGCTGGAAACAGCACCACCTGCAGTTTGCTTTCTAAGATACACACCAAACTATTTATAAACATTTAACTATCCTTCATTGAAACTGATTTAAGTTCTGGAATTCCTTGCCTGACAGCCCAGTATGATTAGCTTGCTCAGTAGGACAGAAAGAAGGCAGTTTATCATGGCTTTCTCAAGAGCAGCGGGGAATGAGCAATAAATGCCAGTGATGTCCAGATCCCCAAAAAATGAATAAAATAAAAAGGACTCATTGTGTCTTAACATTGCTGCAATTTCCTAAAGTATTAGAATGATGTTGATGATTATGATACTAACCTGTAGCCATTCCATGTGTCAGTTCCTCATTGAGATAGTTTTTGTGACAATGAAAACAGTAAATTCTGGAAATGCACAGCAGGTTTGTTGTGATCAAAGGAACAGACTAAACATTTCATATCCATAACCTTCCATCAGAATTGACAAAAGATCATCAATCTGAATAATGAGCTCTTTTGTTATCTAAACACTTAGTTCTTCTTTTGCTTTCACAGATTCCACCTGAGCTGCTGAGTATTTTCAATACTTTCTATCTTTATTCCACATTTCCTTCATCTGCAGAATTTATTTTTGCTATGATTTACTTGTCAAATGATTTGATGTGGTAAATCTCTCTGGCTCACCATTATCAGTTGTGAGTTGTGGCATTAATGTGTTTCATGATGGATCATGTTCATGTTGGAGCTGTTAAGTCTAACATTAAATACAGGCAAGCTGAAAATATTTATGCTCTGTACAGCTCAAACCTGAACTTTTCAAATGACATGCGGCAGAGACTATCTGTTGTAAGGTACACAAAAAGACCGTTTTGTACAATCCAGTGAGATCAGCTTAATGCTGTATTGTGAGGTGCTAAGGTTACAGTTTGTGTTTGCTCTGCTGTGCTACACAAAGAAGGCATTCATCATCATTTCCTTAATAACTGGACCACCAGTCTTCCTCGATGGATTTCTTCATAGTAATCAGCAGCATACTGAAAATAAAATCAACATTTGGATCATCATGATGAGCAAGAATTACAAAATAAATTGATTGCAACACAGACTATATATTTGATGAAAACTGGAGACTTACTAATGTTAGTTTCTCCATAAGTTATTTGTTGTGTACAAAAGTGAACATAGAGGGAAAATTAGTGCTGCAACTTGTTAGACCACCAACAAATAAAGTAACAGAGAGATGTAGATTCAGTCCCACCCACATTGTTGTGATCTGCTCTCAGCTGTACTGCTGCTGGGAGGTGTTGGGTAGAAGCCAGAAACTTCTCCAAGCTGGGCGAGAATTATTAGAATGGAAGTTGCTGCCATTCCTCAGCCCTTTGTCTTTAAAAACCTGACCAATGAGAAGTTTTGAATAAACCCTGAAACAGATTAACTAATACTTTGGCCATAATTAATAATCCACTTACCATTTCAAAGAATCACATGTCCTGTAACAAACTATAGCAGGCTAAGAAAGAAGGTTGTAGGAAAGCTGTCCTTGACTCAAATCTCTACGTTTTCAGTAGCACCACCAAAACACTTTGGGAAAGGCAAACAAGGTATAATTGAAGGACTGAAGCAGCTGGATTTGAAGTAGATTACATTAACCCAGCTGTGAGTTACTTAAGTCTTTCAGTCTTCATTAATTTGTAGCACAGCATAAAATCATCAATAATGAATAAATATTGCTGAGTGTTTGCAAATGGATGAATAATCTAAACATCCGATACTGAAGAAGGGTCTCGGCCTGAAATGTTGACTGTTCATTCATTTCCATAGATGCCCAAGAGAAAACTAATTTACGTTTCCTGACCAGTTTTTGAATGAATGAATGAATGAAATATCTTTATTGTCATTGCATAGTACAATTTGTCATGCACCAATACAGCAAAAGTGAGTTTGCAACTCTCATATTCAATGCTATAAAATAACAAATAAAATAAATAATTAAACAATAAATAAAATCAAGTCACCAGCCAGTACAAGCAATGTCCTGTGGTACAAAAGTGCAACTCAGATGCATGACAGCCATAAAACTAGTATTAAAGTAGCAATATAACAAATTTGTGGATGATGCTTGATCGATTGGTTCAGAGCAATTATAGCTCTGGGGAAGAAGTTATTTTTCAGTCTGGAAGTGCGGGCATAGAAAATCTTATAACGTTTGCCAGATGGAGGAAGTTCAAACAGATGATTGCATGGGTGTGTATTGTCCTTACAGGTGTTTATAGCTTTCCTTAAGCAGCGAGAGCTGTAAGTGTTGAGGAATCAGCACCAAAAGAAGTCAACAGAGGTTAGTTATTCTACTCTTCATTTGGAGGACCAGGAGATGTCATAGCGCTATTCTCATGGAGTTATGGAGTCATGATAAGATGCTGATGATGAGGCCTCCGTCGGTCAAGTTCGACCATGGATATTGTACCCTGGCCGTTTAGATAAGCAAGCCTGGGCAGTATAATATGGCGTTCAAGCTATTACCCATGTAGCAAGCTTCCCCTCTCCATGCAGCTGATGAATCCAAAGGACCAGTGGAGACTGATACAGTTTGGCACGAGTAAACTTTCAGTGAAAATAGAGTGATTTTCAGTGATATTGTAGGTGGTAGTTTTCTTATGTAGTAGGAAGGGTGCCTGCACAGATTCTGCTCTGTTGCAGAAAAGGATCTTTGACGTTCAAGGTCCCTGACCTGCCACAAACTCGTGGTCTACGGGACAACAATGATCCTGCCCTCCTACCTCTCAGAAAAGAAAACAATGTCTTCTCTGAATCATTTTTGTATTATTTAAACTTCAATTAAAAAAAATTTTGCCCTGTATGTTATTTTTGCGTTTATGTTATGGGCAGGATGCTCACAAATCATTTATTAACTGAAGCAAAGTTTATTACTGAGCAATAATATTTGGAGTTTTCGATGTAGGGAGATGAATTTTCAGCTGAGTGCAAACACTTGAGATAAACAAGAGAGTACTTTATTAACATACTTAACACTGTGTAAACAAAAAACATTTTTGTCTGATCTAATGCGTCTTTTGATCATTCTTGTTTCTGCAGACATCAGATTAAATGTTATTTGATCTTCTTACCCCAACTTCTACTTTTTTGTCCCTTCTTAACAGAAGCAGTGGGTTGCTTGGGTAAATGTAAATATATCTATTTAGCTGAAATTAAACTCGGGCTGATTAGTATGGCAAATTGATATTTTGCGGTCAACTTACAGGGAGTGTTTGAGTGGGTGCCTTTTATTTACATATCAACAATACACCTCGTGCACAACATCAGTGAATTATTATTTTACAATGGGGGAAAATTTAATGAAAGCAGACAATGTCACAGATGAATTGCATCATACCAGAAAGAACCAGTTGTGTCTTTCCAGGCTGCTGCCTGATGTATAGATGCAGACTGCCCAATATTTACTGGTAAATTCAGATTCAGCAGCATCACCTCAAGGACTCATGTGACAGGGATAGGACTGGTAATAATTGTAAACACAAAATAGGTCTAATCTGCTCTTTGGAATGTTGTTATTTTTATTTCAGAAACAAAAGACTTGTTTTATGACCAGGGAGTAATTGTTATGCCTGGGGGAGAGGTTTTCCCAAACTGGGGTCCATGGGGTTCTTGCTTAATGGTATTGGTCCAAGGCATAAGAAAGGTTGGGAAACCCTGGTTATGCCTTTGCTAGATGCTAATACCTTAAAGAAGGCATATGCAGACTAGCTGACAGAGAAAATGTTTTAATAAGAGTTTCAAATTAAATCACAACTGTTAAATAGAATATAGAACAATACAGTACAGGAACAGGCCCCTCAGCCTGTTGTGCCAAATTAACTAGATTAGTTATCAAATGTCTTTACAAATATTAATGGTAAGACTTGGCAGTGTTGAGGATTAGAGAGATTTTGGGGTCCATGTCCATAGACACTCAAAGCAGCTGCGCAGGTTGACAATGTTGTTAAGATGGTGTATGGTGTGTTGGCCTTCATCAAGTGTGGGACTGAGATCAAGAGCCATGAAGTAATATTACAGCCGTATAAGACTTTAGTTAGATCCCATTTGGAGTACTGTGTTCAGCTCTGATCACCTCACTACAGGAAGGATGTGGATACTATAGACAGAATGCAGAGGAGATTCACAAGGATGTTGCCTGGTTTGGAGAGTGTGCCTTATGAGAGTAGGTTGGGTGAACTTGTCCTTTTCTCTTTGGAGCGATGGAGAATGAGCGGTGGCCTGATAGAGGTGTATGAGATGATGAGAGGCATTGATCTTGTGGATAGCCAGAGGCTTTTTTCCAGGGCTGAAATGGCTAACACGAGGGGGCATAGTTTTAAGGTGCTGGGAAGTAGGTACAGAGGGATGTCAGAGGTAAGTTTTTCACACAGAGAGTGGTGGATGTATGGAATGCACTGTCAGTGATGGTGGTAGAAGCGGATACAATAGGGTCTTTTAAGGGACTCTTAGATAGGTACATGGAGCTTAGAAAAATAGAGGGCTATGCGGTAAGGAAATTTTAGGCAGTTTCTGAAGTAGGTTACATGGTCGGCACAACATTGTTGTAGATTTCTATGTTCTATGTTCTATCTAAGAGCCTCTATCACCCTAAAATATTAAATAAATAACTAAAATATTAAATTGCTTTTCCTAAAGTACAGCTTTTGCTAACCTGAATGATCGTAATTGTTTACTTTTCTTTAACAAAATTATGAGTGTGTTATCTCTTTAGATGCTGAGAAAGCTTTTGATAGAGTAGAATGGCCTTATTTATTTAAGGTGCTTGAAATGTTTAATTTTAGCTCGAAATTTATATCCTGGATTAAACTGTTATATCATTCTCCTGTGGCCTCGGTCCATACTAACTCTTTAAGTTCACCTTTTTTCCCTCTTTTTCGAGGCACTCGACAAGGTTGTCCTCTTAGTCCTTTATTATTTGATATTGCATTAGAACCTCTTGCGATTGCCATTCGAGAATCTCCAAATATTACTGGGATAACTTGGGGCTTAAAGTCCCATAAAATATCACTCTATGCTGATAACTTACTTTTATATATTTCTAATCCTCAAAAATCCATCCCGGCTGTTTTAGAACTATTAGCACAATTTGGTCTTTTTTCAGGTTATAAATTAAATCTTAGTAAGAGTGAACTTTTCCCGATTAATAAACAACTTCCCTTATATTATAACTTTCCATTTAAATTGATTAATAATTATTTTTCATATCTTGGGATTAAAATTACTTGTAAATACAAAGATTTATTTAAGATTAACTTTTTACCATTAATAGACCATATTATTCAACTTTCATCTAAATGGTTTCCTTTATATTTAACTTTGATTGGTCGTATTAATGCAGTTAAGATGTTTTTTTTGCCAAAATTTTTATATATATTTCAGGCATTACCAATCTTTGTTCCAAAATCTTTTTTTGACAAAGTCGACTCTAAAATTTCTTCATTTATTTGGCAAAATAAAAACCCGTGACTGGGTAAAATACATTTACAGAAAGCTAAGAGAGATGGAGGCTTAGCATTACCTAACTTTAGATTTTATTATTGGGCAATTAATATTCGACATATGAAATTCTGGTTACTTGACCAGGATATACTATCCATTCCTAAATGGGTAGCATTGGAATTACAATCTGTTCAGGGTTATACACTTGGCTCTATTTTAGGTTCCTCTCTTCCTTTTGATTTGAAACGCCTTAAACAGGTGTCTAACCTGATAGTTAAATATACCTTACGTATTTGGTTTCAATTCAGAAAATTTTTTGATCTTAATCAATTTGGGTTAGCGATTCCTATTTTAGGTAACATATTTTTTCCTCCCTCTTTTACGGATCGTGCTTTTCAAATTTGGAAGACTAAGGGTATTTCACGGTTTTTGGATTTATTTTTATGTCTTTTGTCTTTTGTCTTATGTCTTTTGAACAATTATCTAATAAATATAACTTATCAAGAATACATTTTTTTAGATATCTACAAGTTAGAAATTTTCTAAGTACTATACTTTCTTCCTTTCCAATGCTTCCTCCTACATACATTTTAGATACTATAATTAACCTTAATCCATGTCAGAAAGGTGCATCGGCTATGATTTATAATATTATTATGAAACTTAGGAAAGCTCCATTTGATAAGATTAGGGTAGATTGGGAACAGGAATTGGGATTTATCATTTCTGTGGATGACTGGGGGCAGATTTTACAATTAGTCAATACTTCCTCTATCTGTGCTAAACATTCCCTAATTCAACTTAAAGTTGTTCATAGAGCACATATGTCCAAAGATAAGTTAGCGCGCTTTTATTCTTATATTAATCCTTTTTGTGATAGATGTCCGGGGCAGATAGCCTCTTTAACTCATATGTTTTGGTCTTGCCCTACTCTGGAAACTTTTTAGAGAGACATTTTTAATATTATCTCCAAGGTATTGAATATAGATATCTCTCCTCACCCTATTACTGCTATCTTTGGACTACCTAAAATTTCCAGTAATCTTTCCCCTTCAGCCCGTAGAATGATTGCATTTCTTACTTTAATGGCGAAAAGATGTATCTTACAACATTGGAAAGAGCTTAATGCTCCAACTACCTTTTTTTGGTTTTCTCAGACGATATTATGCTTGAATTTGGAGAAAATTAGAAGCAATCTTTATGACTCTTCATTTAAATTTGAACAGACTTGGAGATCTTTTATTCAATATTTTCATTTAATGTAATATATACCCTTCTTGTTTTTTTTTACTGTTTTTAATGGAGGTCGGGATTGAGGACTGATTTTAAGTTTTTTAACTCTGTTTGGTTTCAAGTTAGCCCATTGATTTGCTTTGCTTTTAGTTAGTTGCACGGTGGGTTTTTTTGGGGGTTTTTTTTTCCTTTTCTCTATTGATATATATATAAAAATTAGTATACTATTATGTTACTTTGGTACGTTATGTTTAAATTACATTGTGTAGTTTTTTTTGTATTAATATCTTCTGTAATTTTATTATATTCTAACAGTGTATTAGTGCCTATATGGCTTACCTTTTTGTATACTTATTCAATAAAAAGAATTAAAAAGAAAGAAAGAACAAAATTATATATTAATTTCATTATTATTGCACATTTGTTTCACTGTAAAATAAACTAAATATATGATTACAATAAATCTGTGATTCTGAGTACTTTCCTTCTCTCTCCACCTAAATCGTTTTCTAGTTTCAGAAATCTAATTCATCAGCGCAAAGTAGCAAAGTGAATGGATATTATAAAACATGACTTATACTTTAAAGTCAGATTCAGATAATAATTTACTGAGCTATTCATCTCAATCTTGAATATATTCATTGGCAAGTATCCACAGCCCTCTCAAGTGGAGAATTAAGGATTGAAAGCCCCTTTGTCGACTGACTCTGATCCCAGTCTCTCCAACTAGTGTAAGCAATTGCTACTATTTAATAGAGGCTATTAAGCATTGAAACATCGATTATCCATTGGCCTTCATAAATGCCACCTGACCCGCTTAGTTCCTCCAGCAGTTTTTTGCACCAGAAGGAACATGGATTGAAAATTGAGAATGTAAAATTGCAATCTTAATTCTCTCTTCTTCCTCAGACCCTCTTAATAGATATGGAAAAAAATGAGGGCTATAAACAATACTAATTACAGCAAGATTAAAGGAAAGTTGCTTGGTTATTAGAGATCTTGATATGAATCATCAGGAGGAGAAGACATAATAATTGCTTTAACAAAGATTCACAATAATTTGACTTCTCCTCTGTTGTAATTGCAGTATATTCAATAAAATACACTGTATAATTTCACTTTATCTTTACAAGAGTAAAAAGTTAGGGGGTTATAAATATCCCACAATGAATTTGGGTAACCTTCGTCACACAGATATTGGTTTGTGTTGGACTACTCAAAGACAAAATCAAAGTCAAAGTTGAGTTTACTCGCGTAAGCATATGTGAACACAGGTGCAATGAAAACTTGCAGCAGCAACATAGACATGTAATATCATTTATGCAGCATTCACATGGAAAAAAACATAAATTAAGGCCCATAATAAGGGTAATCGGCCATCAGAGACAATGTAAGACTTGAGAGGTTGGTGGTCAGGGATTTATAACCAGGAGCATTTCGGTGTAAGGGCCCAGAGCTGGTCATGTGCTTAAGGCTAAGGAAGATTGGGATCTAGCAGATTCTCACTGGCACTTCGGACCAGTATAGTGCAGCGTACAGAATATTGAATGATAAACTGTAGTATATAGTCACACCTGAGAGTATTGGGGGTAGCTAAATTGGAGCTGAGGTTTTTCCAGAGGTAAAATGTTTTGTTAATTTATATTTTTAAATATTTTTGACATTTAGAGACATTCCAAAATGATTAAATTTGAAGTAAATGATTTTCTTGTCAGATAGTTTAAAGGCATCCGTTAGTCTTGCGAGACCATGGATCTGCGCCTGGAAAGTCTTCACTCTCCAGGGCGCATGCCTGGGCATGGTTGTATGGAAGACCAGCAGATGCCCATGCTGCAAGTCTCCCCTCTCCACGACACCAATGTTGTCCAAGTGAAGGGCATTAGGACCCATACAGCTTGGCACCAGTGTCGTCGCAGAGCAATGTGTGATTAAGTGCCTTGCTCAAGGACACAACACGTTCCCTCGGCTGGGGCTCGAACCCACGACCTTCAGGTCGCTAGTCCAATGCCTTAACCATGTGGCCACGTCAGATAGTACTGTAATAATAAACAAATAAATAAAAATAAGAGTGTTTATACAGAGGAGATTTTCTTAGATTGGAGAGCATGCCTTATGAGAATAGGTTGAGTGAACTTGGCCTTTCCTCTTTGGAGTGAGAGGTGACCTGATAGAGGTGTATAAGACGATGAGAGGCACTGATCGTGTAGCTAGCCAAAGGCTTTTTCCCAGGGCTGAAACGACTAACACGAGGGGGCATAGTTTTAAGGTACTTGGAAGTAGATACAAGAGGTTGTTAGAAGTAAGTTTTTCACGCAAAGAGTGGTGGGTATGCCAGCGACAGTGGTAGAGGCGAATACAATAGGGTCTTTTAAGATACTCAAAGATGTACATGCAGCTTTGAAAAATAGGGAGCTATGCAGTAGGGAAATTCTAGGCAGTTTCAAGAGTAAGTTGCATGGTCGGAACAACATTGTGGGCTGAAGGGCCTGTAATAAGCTGTAGATTCTATGTCTATGATATGATTAGACATAATTTAACACAGAACTAAGGAAGGATCATTCAAGAAAGAAACTCACTTAACTTCCTAATCAGTATGCCTAAAATTCTCATTGAATTCAATCAGAATCCCAACTAGATGAAACTTCATGAGGACTTCGGGGCAGAGAATTCCTAAATCAGTAGATAATTTTGGTACTTCTGTGTTTTATTGTACATGGGATTATGGTCATTTAAACATTTGTTTGCCAATGGTTTTGATTACTAAATGTTACAGGTAGGCCCAAAAATAATTAGAATGATCTATTTGCCACATGATGAGAGACTGAGAGACTAGGTCTTTATTTGCTTGAACCTAGGAAATGAATTGATTGAAATGGACAAATTTTTTTTTACAGAGATTGACCCAGCAGATGCAGGGAGGATGTTTTAGAACCAGGAGTCACTGTCTTAGAAGAAGGGATTGGTCCTTTACCAGCTGAGCTGAAAAAAAACTATTTTCAATCAGATCATGGTGAATCTTTATAATTCGCTGTACCAGAGAACAGTGAAGTCTCAGTCATTGAGTTCATTCAGAGATTGGTAGACATCTGGATATTAATGGAATCTATTGATATGGGGATCGAGCAGGTGAAAAGCCTGGGCTAAAAGGTCATTTATGATCTAAATGAATGGCAGAGTAGGTTGACAGAGCCATCTGACCTACAGCTGCTTCTAATTTTTTATATTTAACCAGACGATTGAACGATCGGGAAAAATGTTTCTTGAAACACCATTGCAAATTGATGGATGGACGACAATTGAGTACTATGTGCCATTCTGCCTTGAGCTGTGCATCGTCGCAGGATGTTAACTCTGCTGCAAGGAACAGATTGAGGAACAATTGCGCAACCTAAACATGTATCCCCTAAAATATTAAAATAAAAAAACTAAAATAGATTGAAAAGATTTATTAGGGCAAAGGAATTGTGAGTCGTGACCGTGATTAGAGCCTAGCCTTCAGGGAAACAGTTAGCTAATAATCTTTTGAATTGCTAGAAAAGTGGACACCTCTCTCTCACTAAAATAATAGATAAAAACTTTGCATATTCTGATATTAACCAGTCAAGAGTATAGGATACGAAGCCAAGATGAGCTAAAATCAACCATGCTTTTCCTGCATGGTGAAGCAATTTCTAGTCTTAAACATGAGAAAGTCTGCAGATGCTGAAAATCCAAAATAAAACACACAGAGTCAGCCCGAAACATCGACTGTTTATTCATTTCCATAGATGCTGCCTGACTAGCTGAGTTCCTCCAGTATTTCATGTGTGTTGCTCTAGTGTTTGTGTTTCTAGGTTATACAATTTCTAGGTTACACTTGATGTACAGTTTGGTGGCTTTGAATGTGAGCAGTAATTGCAAAAAAAAACAACTGGAAAAATGCAGAATGCAGCCTCCCAGGCACCAGAGCGTTTAAGGAAAGGTGCAGAGAAGACACGTGATAACTACATGAATATTCACAAAACATTATACACAAAAACAAAACTGACGCTATTAATTAACAATACAAACTGTGCATTTAAATCATTTTGATTGAATCAAAGAAGTATAGAACTAAAGACTAAAATGAAATATAAGCAAGAACAAAAACATCATTGAAAACTGCCCACAAGAAAATTCCATGTTATTGAAGGATGGAATAACATGAACGAGTTCTATCTGGGAATCTGGTTTCAAAAATGAACAGTAAGGTAATAAATGAATAAATGACTGCAATTGTAATCTGATCACTTGAGTACGTTCAAGAATCATTAAAGAATGTTTTATAGCAGCCTTCAACATTTGTAGGAAAATGAGAGTCAGTTGTAATGTGAACTGAAATTAAAAGTTGGAACATTCAATGCACGAAGAGATTATTAAATTCAGTTGTACGATAACATTGAAATTCCTTACCCTGGTATTAACTCCCCCCCCTCAAAAATTGCCTTTAAAAAGCTTTGCCACAGGTTTACAAGTATATCCTTTGCAAGAATATTTATACTAAATGTATTTATACTCTCTATTTAGCAAAGACCATTTGTTTCAATTTAAAACAGGATCCAAAATGAAATTCACTTTATCACTGTGTATTTCATAACAGCCCTGAGACTTAAGCAGATCCAAAAATTAGTTAGTGAGTATTACACATTAAAGAATGTGGGTTGCCGGTTTAGCAAGCAGAGCGGCGGACACCCCTGCTGAAATCTGGAGGAAAACACACAGAGGATGCAGAGGGGGATCACAAAGTCGAGGAAAGAGGACCGGATCGACACAATAGAGACTTATGGAGAAGAGGAGTTTGGTGGGTAATAAAATGGACGAGTTCATGGCGCTAGCCAGGCGTCAGAGAACATTTCGGGAGTGCAGTGTTATGTGTTTCACTGGAACGGGGCTACATGAGGACATACCCAACCAAAACTTTTCCATGGACAGCTTCCAGACCGTTCGGGCTGACTGGAAGTGCACTGAGAGCAGTAAGTATAAAGGAGTTGGGTGCTTACTATTCTGGTTAACAACAGATGGTGCAATCCAGGTCATATTATGATCGAGGAACATGTTTGTAGACCGGATATTGAACTTTTTACTGTTGGACTTCGGCCATATTCCACCGAGATACAACACTGGGCGGCACGGGAGGTCTTTCCTGCCTGTGGCCATCGAACCTGCGGCTCCTCCCGTGGAGGGTCAGACACCCTGAGCCGATAGACTGGTCCTGGACTTATTTTCCATCTGGCATAGTTCTCATTTTGTTGTTTGATTGTTTGTGGTTTTTGTATTGCTATATTTATGCTCTATTCTTGGTTGGTCCGGCTGTAACGAAACCCAATTTCCCTCGGGATCAATGAAGTATATCTATCTACCTATCTGAATCATAGAAATGATGGCACAAATTTAGTCTACGTGCTCCATTTCAACCCAAAATAAATAAATCCCAGTTTCCAGATCTTGGTCTATAGTTTTATAAATTAAGGCTCTTCAGATATTCAAGAAGCTGAACATTGAACCTGAAAAGAAAATCATATGTATTTCGCCAACACAGCCACTAAAACTATCACTTTCATGATGGAGTGAAACATTTTCTTTTGCATCTTCTGAGCTTTTATTTTTTTGATGAAAGTTTCAATGCCTCGACAAAATTCACGGATACTGCATCAATGTGTGTTAGTCTTTGACATTCCTCGTTACCTCTGTAGCTATAGCTGAATATTACTTTAGCATGCCAATGTAACTGTCCCTATTAGCATATGTTTCTCTAAAGGCTGCTTTATACAGTTCCTCAGAATATTTTCCAAGAAATGTTCCCATCATCCATATGTGTCTGTCTAGCCTGTTGTTAATATATCTTTTTGTTTGGCCCTTTGTTGGACAGCACATCTATAAAGCCAAAAAGGATTAGAAAAATGATTATCTATTTTTTTCTCTCTAGCTTCATTTAAGAGCATGGGCTATCTTTTACTGGGACCTGATGATTTATACATTTCATTATTTATTCATTTTACTGGGTTTCCTCCGGGTGCTCTGGTCTGCTCTCACATTCCAAAGACTTACGGGTTAGTAGGTTAATTGGTCACATGAGTGTAATTGAATGTCTTGGGTTCATTGGGTCAAAAGGACCTTTAATCATTCTGTATCGTTAAATAAAATAAATATATTTGACCCTCTAACATGATCCAACATCTTTAAGAGTGGATAAATTGCCAGATTTATTCAGCACTCTAGGACATTAAACCATATTAAGTGATTTGACACCTTTCCTATAGAAAAAAAATCCAGTATAAATTATCCTGGTATATGAAATATCCTCCACCACAATTTGAATCAGATTTAACATCTCTGACATATGTCATGAAGTTCAATGCTTTGCGACAGCAAAACATTGCAATACATAATAATAAAACTATAAATTACAAAAAGAAGTTTATATAAAAAAATTAAAACAGTAGCACAAAAGGAGAAGGGAAAAATACTGAACTAGTGTTTATGGATTTATTGGCCATTCAGAAATCTGATGGCACTAGGGAAGAAGCTATTCCTCAAACATTGATTTATATCTTCAGGATGACCCAGATCTGGGCCATACCCTCCAAATATCCGGACCTGCGTCTCAGTTTTATTTGCACTAACTTACTTTCCCTTTTCTATTTTCTATTTATGATTTATAATTTAACTTTTTAATATTTACTATCGATTTGTACTCCAGGGCGCGCGAAGCGCAGAATCAAATATCACTGTGATGATTGTACGTTCTAGTATCAATTGTTTGGTGACAATAAAGTGTAAAGTATAAAGGCTCCTGTACTTCCTCCTTGATAGCAGCAATGAAGAGAGGGCACATTCTGTGATGGGGATAGTTAATGACGGATGCCGGCTTTTTGAGGGATCAACTTTTGGAAGTCTTCTGGGTGTTGGGGAGGCTAGTGCTGATGGTGGAGCTGGATGAGTTTACAATTTTCTGCAGCTTTTTCCAATCCTGAGCAGTGGCCCCTCCATACCAGATGGTGATGCAACCAGTTAGAATGTTCATCACCGTACATCTGTAGAAATTTGCCAGCGTCTTTGGTGACTTACCAATTTTCCTCAAATTCCTAATGAGATATAGTCACCTCCATGCCTTCTTTGTAATTGAATCAATATGTTGAGACCAGTATAGATCCTCAGAGATATTGACTCCCATGAACTTGAAACTGTTCACCCTTTCCACTTCTGATCCCTTGATGAGAACTGGTGAGTGTTCCTTTGATTTCCCCTTCCTGAAGTCCTCAATCAGTTCCTTGCTCTGACTGGCATTGAGTGCAAAGTTGTCACTGAGACACCACTCAGTCAGCTGATCTATCTCGCTCTGATACACCTCCTTATCACCATTTGAAATTCTGCCAACAAAAGTTGTACTGTCAGCAAATTTATAGATGGTGTTTGAGCTGTGCCTAGCCACACAATCGTGGGTGTAGAGAGAGTAGAGCAGCGATCTAAGCAAGCATCCCTGAGGTGCAGCAATATTGATTGTCAACGAGGAGGAGATGTTATTTCTAATCTTCATAGACTGTAGTATGCCAGTGAGAAAATCAATGATCCAGTTACAGGGGGAGATACAGGAGCCCAGGTTTTGGAGCTTGTTGATTAGAACTGAGGGTATGATTGTATTGAATGCTCAGCTATAGTCAATAAACAGGAGTTGATTCTGGCCATGACCAATCTCTTAAAGAACTTTATCGTAGTAGATTTGAAGCTCACCCTCCTCTTCTTAGGCACTGGTATTATTGTCACCTTTTTGAATCAGGTGAGAACTTCTGACTACAGCGGTGAGAGATTGAAGATGTCCTTGAACACTCACACCAGTTGTTTGGCACAGGTTTTCAGAGACCTACCAGTTACACCATCAGGACCTGATGCCTCAAGAGGGTTCACCTTCTGGAAAGATGTTCAACATTGATCAATGAGACAGAGATCTCAGGGTCAGCTGATACTGCAGTGATTCGCACAGGTGTAGTTTAATCCCCAGTCAAAGTATGCATGAAAGGCTTTGAGCTTATCTTGGAGTGAAATATCGCAGACATTTATGATATTTGTTTTTGCTTTGTAGGAAGACCACAAATCGTCCACAGGGTTTGGCTAGAAGAGAATGGGAGTGTTCGTAAACTATCTCTTGAGCTCCTCAAAAGTGTGGTCCATGGCAGCAGACCTGGTTATTCGTGAGGTAGGTGTCTTGGTGAGGGAGGTGAGAGGAGCAGTGATTTGGCTCGAGTTTCTGATGAAACAGTGGTAGAAATTGCAGAAGCCCAAGACACAAGAGGTGCCGCAAATACTGGAAATCTGGAGCAATACGCAGAATGTGCTGCAGGGGCTCAGCAGGCCAGGCAGCATCAATAGATGGGAATAAACAGTCAACGTTTTGAGCTGAGACCCTTCATCAGGACTGGACAGGGAGAGAGAAAAAGTCAGAATAAGAAGGTGGGGGAGGGGAGGAAGAAAAACAAGGTGGCAAGTGATAGGTATAATTGGGAGAGGGGGAGGTGGTGAAGTAGAGTTAGGAAGCTGACTGGTGGAAGAGATAAAGGGCTGAAGAAGGGGGAATCTGATAGGAGAGGACAGAAGACCATGGAACAAGGGGAAAGGGGAAAACCACCAGAGGGAGGTGATGGGCAGGTCAGAACACAAGATGTGAGAGGGAAACAAGAATTGGGAATAGTGAAGGAGAGCAGGGAGGGGGGGGTGGGTGGGTAATTACTGGAAGTTTGAGAAATCGATGTTCATGCCATCAAGTTGGAGGCTACCCAGACAGAATATAAGGTGTTGCTCCTCCAACCTAAATGTGGCCTCATTGTGGCAGTAGAGGAGGCCATCGACTGACGTGTCAGAATAGGAAATGGGACGTAGAACTGAAATGGGTGGCCACTGGGAAATCTGGTTTTTGTGGCAAATGGAACGAAGGTGTTCAACAAAGCGGCCTCCCAATCTACAACTGGTCTCACCGATATACAGGGGGCCACACTGAGAGCACCAGATACAGAAGGTGACATTAATAAGCTCACAGGTGAAGTGTCGCCTCACCTGGAAGGACTGTTTGGGGCCCTGAATCGTAGTGAGGAATGAGGTGTGGAAGCAAGTGTGGTACTTGCTCCACTTGCAAGGATAAATGCCAGGAGGGAGATCAGTGGGGAGGGACGAATGGACAAAGGAGTCGTGGAGAGAGCAATCCCTGCAGAAAATGGAAATTGAGGGGGAAGGAAAGACGTGCTTGGTGGTGGGATCCCATTGGTGACGGTGGAAGTTAAAGTGAATTATGTTCTGGATGTGGAGGCTTCTGGGGTCATAGGGAAGAACCCTATCCCTGGTGTGGCGGTGGGAGAATGGGATGAGAGTAGATGTGTGCAAAATGGAAGCGATCCAGGTGAAGGCAGCATTGATAGTGGAGGAAGGGGGCCACTGTCTGAAGGAGGAGGACATTTCAGTTGTTCTGGAATGAAAAGCCTCATCCTGAGAATAGATGTGACGGAGACGGTGGATCTGAGAAAAAAGGATGATATTTTTACAAGTGACAGGGTGGGAAGGGGTATAGTCAAGATAGTTGTGAGAGTCAGTGAGTCATATCCAGAGCTGGAAACAGGGAGATCGACAAAGAGGAGAGAGGTGTCAGAAATGGACCAAGTAAATTTGAGGACAGGGTGGGTTGCTGAAATTGATGAGCTCAGCATGGGTGCAGGTAGCAGCGCCAATGCAGTCATCAATAAAATGCCATAGCTGTTTGAGAGAGTGTGGTCAGGGCCATTCAATGATAGCGTGCTCTTTCTCTGGGTCCATGGTTATGCATTGGGGTGAAAGGACATTTTTTCCTGGCATTTCTCTAACTTGCAGTAGAGTTGATTTTCAAGGAAATGCTAAAGGACTGAATGGACTTGACAGATGTGATCTTGTTGATCCATGGAGAAGATGAGGATGTCATTGAGGTAGATGGACCCATGCAATGTGTCTCGAAGGATCTTGTTGATGAAAGCTGACTGTTGGAAAGTCCAAAAGGTATCACCAGATATTCATAGTGGTCAGGGGGTGTGACGACTTCCGTCTTCCACTCGTCCGCTGTCGGATGCAGATTAGAATGTGCGCGCACTGTAGATCCAGTTTAGTGAAGATCTGGGCCCTGCAAAGTGCTTTGAATGTGCTATCCATCAAGGGGAGAGGGTAATGGTTCTCAGTGGTGAATTGTTGCGTCCAGATAGTTGATGCAGGGTTGAAGGCCCCCATCTTTCTTTTGGACAAAGTAGAAGCCAGCAATGGCTGGGGACTGGGACGCTTGAGTGAGCCATACTGTAGCTCTTAGGACTCTGCTTGAGTCTCAAGAGGGGAAAGGGAGAACAGATGACCTCAGAGAGGGATGGCACCCAGGAGGAGGTCAATCGCACAGTCATGTGGTCTGTGAGGTGGCAGGGTTCTGGCTTCCCTCTTACTTAAGGCAATTGCCAAGTTGCAGCATTCCTGTGGGAGTCTGGTGATGTGGAGAGTTTCCTCTGTTTCCTTGGACTTAAAGAATGAAGTCAGCTGAGATTACAGGCAGTTGGGTCCCCAACTCAATAGTGAACTGGATGACCCGACAAGGTGAGGGTCTTGAGTGGAGAACCAGAAGTAACCCATGATGACAGGAGTGTTAGGTGAGTTGATAAAGAGGAATTGGATGGACTCGCGGTGCTCTCCAATGCCCATGTGCACAGGCCCTGTGCGTTCTCTGACCATCAATGTCCGTCAATGGCTGTGATGCAGAAAGGATGAGTCCAAGGAGTGAGTTGGTAGGGAGTTCAAGCTGCACCCAAAGAGTCAAGTACAGGAAGCTATCTGCTGCACCAGAATCCACCAAAACCTCCTGTTTGCATCAAGCTATCCTTCTCAAACCCACTCTCCAGCCTTCTCCTGGTAACCTTTGACACCCTGACTAATCAGGAACCTATCAACATCCACTTTAAATATACTCAATAACTTGGCCTCCAATCAGATAGAATGCTCCCCATATGTTAACTCTTTCATTCCTGGAATCATTCTCATGAACCTCCTCTGGACCTCTCCAATGCCAGCACATATTTTCTTAGATAAGGAGTCCAGACCTGCTCACAATACTCCTTTGTGGTCCGACCTATGCCTTATTAAGCCTCAGCATCATGTCTTTGCTCTTAAATTCTCATCTTCTTGAAATGAATACTAATATTGCATTTGCCTTCCTCACTACAGACTCAACTTGCAAGTTAAGTAGCTTGCACAAGGACTCCCAAGTCCCTTTTCGTTTCCAACTTCTGAATTTGCTCCCCATTTCGAGGAGTCTAGACCTTTGTTCCTTCTACCAAAGTGGATGAATATACACTTCCCTACATTATATTGCATCTGCAAATATTCACCCTTTCTCCCAATCTGTCTATGCCCTTCTGCAGACACCCTGCTTCCTCAACACTACCTGCTCCTCCACCTGTCTTCATATTGTCTGCAAACTTGGCCAGAAAGCTATTAATTCCATTGTTCAAATCATTGACATATAACGTGAAAAGAAGCGGTCTCAACACTGAAACCGACTACTGTGGAACAGCACCCTTTATTCCCACACTTTGCCTCCTGCCAGTCTGAAAATCTTCTATCCATGCTAATATCTTTCCTGTAACACCATGGACTCTTCTCTTGTTAAACAGCCTTACATGTGGCTCCTTGTCAAAGACCTACTGAAAATCTAAGTAAAGAACATCCACTGAGTCTCCTTTGTCTATCCTGCCAGTTATTTCCTCAAATTCCAACAGACTTGTCAAGCAAGATTTCCCATTAAGAAAACCATGCAGACTTTGGCCTATTTTATCACGTGCTTCCAAGTACTCTACTAAAGGATAATAATCCTTAATAATGGACTAACAAATGAAGTCAGGCTAACAGGCCTGTAATTTCCTTTCTTAAGCCTCCCTCACTTCTTAAAGAGTGGAGTGACATTTACAATTTTCCAAACCTCCAAACCATTCAGGGTCTAGTGATTCTTGAAAGATCATTACTAATGCCTCCACAATCTCTTCAGCTACCTCTTTCAGTACCCTGGGGTGTAGTCTATCTGGTCCAGGTAACTTATTCACCTTCAGACCTTTCAGCTTCCCAAGCACCTTCTTCTTTGTAATAGCAACTACACTCACTTCTGCCCCTGACACGCTTGAATTTCTGGCACACTGCCAGTGTCCTCCACTGTGAAGATTGACACAAAATACTTCTTAAGTTTGTTCACCATACTACCTCTCCAGGTTCATTTTCCAGTGGTCTGGTATCTAATCTCCCATCTTTTTCACTCTTTATATAGTATATGTTAAAAAAAACTTCTGGGATCCTCTTTTATAGTATTGGTTAGCTTTCTTCAATATTTTATCTTTTCCCTCCTCATGGCTTTTTTAGTTGTCTTAAGGTAGGTTTTGAAAGCTTTCCAATCCTTTAATTTCCCTTGTCAGCCACAGTTGCCTCATCCTTCCTTTAGAATTCTTCTTCATCTTCAGGATGTATCTATCTTCTGCCTTGCAAATTGCCCCCAGAAACTTCAGCTATTGCGGTCTGCTGTCATCCCTGCTGGCGTCTCTTTCCAATCAACTTTGGCCAGCTCCTCTCTCATGCCTCTGTAATTCCCATTACTGATACTGATACATCTGACATCATATTCTTCCTATCAAACTTCATGGGGATTCAAACAGGATGAATTCTGTAATATTGTGATCACTGTCTCTGAAGGGTTCTTTTACCTTAAGCTTCCTAATAAAATCTGGCTCATTACACAATCCCCAATCCAGAATTGCCTTTCCCTTAATGGGTTTAACTGCACCTTGCTCTAGAAAGTCATCTAAGAGGAATTCTACAAATTCTCTCTCTCAGGATCCAAATACCAACCTGATTTTACCAATCTACCTGCATACTGAAATGCCGCATGTCTATCACAATGTTGCCCTTTTTACTTGCCTTTTCTATCTCCCATTGTAATCTGTATCCTACACCCCGGCTGCTGTTTGGACATGTCAGCATCTTTTTACCCTTGCAGTTTCTTAATTCTACCCATAAGTAATCTACATCGTCCAATCCTACGTATGTTATCTTTCTAAAGATTTTATTTCATTTGTTACCAATAGAGCCATCACTCCCCCTCAGAATACCTGCCTGTCCTTTCAATACGGTGTACATGTTAAGCTCCCAACTATGATCTTCTTTCAGCCACGACTCAGTGACGCCCACAATGTCGTACCTGCCAATCTCTAACTGTGCTAAAAGATCTCCTACCTTTTTCCATATACTTCCTGAGTTCAAATATAATACCTTCAGTCCTGTATTCATCGCCCTTTTTGATTTTGCTCCCATGTTACACTTTCATTCATCCCACTGACTGCAATTTTGCCTTATCATCTGCCTGTCCTTTCTCACAGTCCCACTGCAAACTGCATCTACTTGAATACCAACTGTCCCATCTTCAGCCCTATCACCCTGGTTCACAACCCCTGCCAAATTAGTTTAAACCTTCCACCACAACTCTAGCAAACCTGACCGCAAAGATATTAGTCCCCTTCAGCTTCAGGTTTAATACATCCCATTTGTAGAGGTCAAACTTTTCTCAGAAGAGATCTAAATGATCCAGGAATTTGAAACCCCGACCCTGGGCCAAGAGCTCAGCCACACATTCGTCTGCCAATTCTTCCTATTCTCACCCTCACTGGCAAATGTTACAGGCAGCAATCCAGAGATTACTACCCTGGAGGTCCCGCTCTTCAGATTTTTTAGAGTCATAGGGTCATGTCATAGAAAAGTACAGCACAGAAGCAGTCCCTTCAGCCCATCTAGTCCATGCTGAAACCACTTAAACTGCCTACTTCCTTTGATCTGCACCGGGACCTTAGCCCTCCATCTCCCCGACCATCCATGTATCTATCCAAACTTCACTTAACACGTTGAAATCAAGCTTGCATTCACCACTTGTGCTGGCAGATTGTTCCACACTCTCACAACCCTCTGAGTGAAGAAGTTTCCCCTCATGTTCCCCTTAAACTTTTCATCTTTCACACTTAACCCATGACCTCTGGTTGTAGTCCCACCCAATCTCAGCTGAAAAAGCCTGCTTGCATTTACCCAATCTATACCCCTCATAATTTTGCTACCTCTAAAAACTCTCCTCTCACTCTTTTAAGTTCTCAGGAATACAGTCCTAACCTTTTCAATCTTTCCTTATAACTCAGATCCAGCAATAGCCTTGTAACTTTTCTCTGTACTCTTTCAACCTTATTAACATCTTTCTTGCTAATTCCATATGCTCTCTCTTCAAGACCTCATTCCTTCACCTCTCCCCCCCACCCCCACCATGTCATTAGTACCACAACTCCTGGCTGCATATCCCTTCCTTTTAGAAAGCTGTGGACCTGATCTAAGACAACCCCGACCTTTGAACATAGAACATAGAACAGTACAGCACAGTACAGGCCCTTCAGCCCACAATGTTGTGCCGACCCTTAAACCCTGCTTCCCATATAACCCCCCCCCACCTTAAATTCCTCCATTTACCTGTCTAGTAGTTTCTTAAATTTCACTGGTATATCTGCCTCCACTACTGACTCAGGCAGTGCATTCCATGCACCAACCACTCTCTGAGTAAAAAACCTTCCTCTAATATCCCCCTTGAACTTCCCACCTCTTACCTTAAAGCCATGCCCTCTTAGAAGGGAAAATACCATCTGGTTGTCTTGTTCACATCCACAGACTCTTCTGTCTGCTCCTTTAACTATGGAATCCTCTAACACTACCACCTTTCCTTCTGAGCCACAGAGCCAGACTCAGAGCCAGGGACGTGGTGGCTGCAGCTTCCCCCTGACAATATCCAAAGCGGTATACTTGTTATCGAGCGGAGCAGCCACAGGATACTCTGGACTGGCTGCCTATTCCTTTTCTTTCTCCTTTTAGTCACTTAGGTACTTGCCTCCTGCTGCTTAGGGGTGACTGCCTCCCTGTTGCACCTATCTATCTATCACCTCCTCTTAGCTTTATTTAGGAAAGGTAAGTAGAGGAAAATGCTAGCTGTTAAAAAGAAATAACAGCTATTTTGGTACAATAAATTAAATAACATGTCATGCAGTCAATGAGCCAGAGGCATTCCTCATCCACCCACTGAGTTCCAAGAGCTTTGTTTTCAACAAAAGGCAAGACTGTTGCAAGCAAAGCTGTTCTCCAAGGTTCTTCACCTTGTTATGGTGGAAAGGCTATTGAGTTCCCCACATGTCAAGAGCAATGCCATCCGGAGTTTAGCAATTTGCACTTAGCTCTGATTAGGATCACCCATGGTGCTGCAATGAAGGGGGAATTTTCCAACAAAGAGCCGTCCAACCAAAATCTCAACGGTGGAGCTGGTGGAAGATGATGACACATCACAATGGCAGTGAAGGTGGAGGAAGACTGTATCAGTTACAGGTCCCCAGTCATCTTGTATTCCATGCCACTGAACCCTGATCCCAATCTGTCAAGGTGTCTGCCCTTCCATCGGCCTCCCCACATTCAACAAAGTCCCACATCGACATTCTCCAATAAGGGAATCTACTCTAACATCACGGTTATGTGGATCCCAGACTGACCTCTACAGCCACGTGCGGACAATCCCTTTGGAGAACATCCTTCTCGACTCCAGTGATCGCACTACTGTTGCAGGCATTCTCTCACAGCTGTCATCTTCAGGATGGAAGGCACCAATTGTGAGAATTTGTAAACACAAGAGATTCTGCAAATGCTGGAAACCCAGAGTAACGCAGACAAAGTGATGGAGGTACATAGCAAGTCAGGCAGTATCTATAGAGAGGAATAAAGAGCTAATGTTTCAGGCCAAGACCCTTCATCGGGACTGGAAAGGAAGGGGGAAGAAGCCAACTACCTTCTTATTCTGGCTCCTTCCCCCTTCTTTCCCAGTCCCAATGAAGCATCTTGGCCTGAGATGTCGGTTCTTTATTCCGCACCTTGGTTGCTGCCTGAACTGCTAAATTCCGGCATTTTGTGTGAGAGTTGGCTCCTGGGCAACCAGGAACCAGAGGCTGTGAGCCACGACCGTGAGGGGAGAAAGCAGCAGCTGAAGGTCAAACAAAGAATGCTGGACTTACTCAGGAGGTCAAGCAGCATCTGCAGAGAAAGGGATGAAGTTAATGTTGCAGGTTTAATACTTTTTAATCAGAACACAAACTCTTCTGAAATGTCCCGAGAGTTGATACTCTCAAGCAGCTGGACTTGCTGTCATTCTACTAGGTTTTGGATATATGTGAAATAGTTGGTCTTACACAGAAAGCCCAGAGAAGCAGAATATATATTACATATTTTGTGCAGGCACCATTCAGGCTGCTCTGGTTTTATCACAATTACATGGCTCTTCTGGGAAGATGAAGGCACCAATAAATCCTCTTCTGCTCCTTAGGTGTTTTGTTGTAACTTCTAGGATGTTCTCATTAAATGGTTCATTACTGACTGGAATAAAAAAAAAGTCCTGATAGAGACTAACTTAAGAACTACACTTGAAAAATGGTGCAAATCCTGAGTTGCTGAACACACATAAAGATTCCACTGAATGTCCAGTGAAAGTAATACTGGTGGAACAGGGTGATCCCTGAAGACAGCTCTAACAAATGTCTTTCCGACTTTGGAACACAGACTAATGGAATATGTAGATTATAAACGCTGCCATAAAAGTGTCTGATATGAAATACTGTAGATGTAAATTTTTGAATAAAAGCAGGAGTCTTCACAGAATATAGAGCAACGCATAAAAATCAGAACTATCTGAGATGATGAAAATCTGAAATTTAAAAAAAAACAGAAACTGCTGGAAACTTGATGCGTTTTCTACACAAATGCTGCCTTACTTGCGAAGTGTTTCTACCAATTTTTTGATATCTGTAGAGTCAGATAAGAAGATTGGTTAATTGGGTGACATATCAAGCCTGATCTGTGAAACTAAACTACAGCATGAGTACAGTGAAAGTGTTTTTACATGTCACATCTTCATGGGCCTGTTTCCTCAGTATTATGATAGGCTAAAGAGCACTGACATCTGCACTAAAGATAGCAATCCTCGTGGGATATTTGTGTTTAAACTGTCAATGTTACCATGTGGTTTTAATGTGTAGTTACTTCCTAAAGTACTACTGCTCCCTGCAAAAGGGTAATTTCCACCACCGATATTTACAGTAGGGTCTATTCATTAAGAGATGGCTTTGTTATTGCTGATACTCAAGCAGCTGGCTTCTGACATTACACAAAAGTCAAACACGTTCCTGGCAGAAATTTTACAGCTTCAACTGTACATTGTCAGTTTCTGTTTTGTTTAATCATAAAATCAATATAATTTTTTAAACGTGATCTTTACAATCAGGAATTAATATCGTAATTACTTCTGTGGGTTATTTCTTAGTAATTTGAGTGTAGAGATGTTCCTCAGATCATGTCATTTTGTAATTTCTTATTTTATATTTTCCAAGTTATTTATTGAAACAGGAACAACTGCTGTCAATATTATTTTGTAGTTAATATTTATATGTTAGTAAAACCCACTGGCTTTCAATTACACTGCTTTTGGCAACCATATTTATTAAATCCTAACTCAATCACTTTATCTCATTATTACATAAACAGAACATAAATTTTAAGCTTTCAGCCCTGGTATATTGTTCAAATAAGGAAGCAGAATTAACAGATATAACAGATATTAATGTAAGTTATGACATTTCCTGTGCACAATCAAGTGTATTAAATGCAAAAAGGGAAATTCTACTAAACTGCATTCTCTGTCATAAAAGCACATAATGCAATCTGGTATTTGAACAATCACTTAACAGTACCTCTCGTGGTTTGTTTTAAACAATCGTGACTTTATTTACAGAAACTGTCCGGATAGAAAATGGCTTTCTATCAATAATATGTAATGCACTGACATTTTTCTTGGTGAAAATTGGATTGCAAACTGATCAAATTCGGATAATGTCAAGACTTGTCAAAATTGAGATGATTTTATTTTATTTGAAAAGTTAACACTATGCTCAGAAATTCTGGTCAACAGGGCAACATTTACTGAAGCTTGGTGCAATATTATATTGTATTGCATTTTATACGTAGACAAGGTAGCAGGTATATTGTGTACATTTTAATGAAATATTTACCAAAGAATAATATTCTGTTTCATATTAATGTGTTCAAGTAATTAACTTGAAGGATCAATTAAAAGAACACATTTTACTTGAAAATTACTTGAACACATTTTATAACAATTCATGTTTTGTTATTACTAGCCAAGTTCGTAAACAAAATGAAAAGTAGGTGAGTAAGTGAGTTTTGAGAAGGATTCAAAGCATTTTACAAAGGTCGTAAATGAGCAAGAAGTTGGCAAATGGACTACAATGCTTGAAAATGTAAAGTTATTCATTTGGAAGGAAGTATAAGAGAAGGATGTAGAGTAATTTTAATGGGAAAAAACTACAGATGATTGCAACACAAAGATATTTGAAGTTCCATGTGTAAGAAACACAGAAAACTGGTATACAAGTCCTTCGGCAATAGGGAAAGCTAATGGAATATTGGCCCTTATTTCACATTGGTTGGAGAATGAAAATAGAGAAATTTCACTGCAATTGTGCAAGGAACTAATTCAGACCATATCTAGAATACTACAAACAGTTTTGGTCCCCAAATATAAGGAAAGAATTTATTTCATATTACATGGTTCAGAGATGAACTTGGGTATCAAGGGATTGTTCCAAAATGGACCACCCACTTAAGACTAAGATGAGTAAGACTCTCGTCTCTCACAGAGTCATAAGTATTTGAACTCATTTTCATGGAGATCTGTTAAGGTCAAATCTTTTAGATATTTTAAGACTGAGATAGATATGTTTCTAATCAGTGAGGCAACCACAGATTATGTGGAAAGAGCAAAAAAGTGGGCTGGAGGAAAATCACATTATACCAATCAATGGTGGAGTTGACCTGAGGGATCAAATGGCCTACTTATAATGGTCTTATTATTCAACTATTAACCAAGTAGAACTGTTTTTGTCCAAACACAGCAGTTGCTTTCGTATAATCTTGAAATCGGTTTAATAAGATATAAACTTTTACAGATGGTCTGTGACTGTTAACTTTTTCAGAGTCTGAATCAGGTTTATCATCACTGAAATATGTAATGAAATTTGTTTTGTGGCAGTAGTACATTGCAAGACACAAAATTACTATGCTCTTTGTGGCCACTTCATTAGGTACCTCCTTTATCTAATAAAGTAGCCACTAAGTGTATGCTCGTGGTTTTCTTCCACTGTAGTCCACTTACTTCAATGTTTGATGTGCTGGGTGTTCAGCAATACTCCTCTGCGCATCACTGTCGTAATGCGTATTTATTTGAGTTCGTGTCAGCTTGAACCAGTCTAGTCATTCTCCTCTGACCTCTCTCATGAACAAGACGTTTCCACCCACAGGACTGCTGCTCATTGGATATTTTTTGTTTTTCACCCTATTCTCTGTAAACTCTACAGCAGAGGTTCCCAACCTTTTTTATGCGATAGAGCCTTACCATTAACCGAGGGGGGCCATGGATCCCAGGTTGGGAACGCCTGATTTAGAGACTGTTGTGCATCAAAATCCAAGGAGATCAGCAGTTATTGGGATACTCAAATCACCCTGTCGGGCACCAACAATCATTCCACAGTCCAAGTCATTTAGATCAAATTTATTCTCCACTCAGATGTTTGGTCTGAAAAGCAACTGAACCTCCTGAACATGTCTGCGCCCATTTTTATACACCGCATGACTAGCTGATTAGATATCTGCATTCCAGCAGGTGCCCCTGAGGAGTCCTGTGTTAAGCTGGCAACCTTTGCGAAGCCTGTATCTGCTGTATCGATGTCAGCTGTTCCTTCGGATTAATCGGCTGTGTGGAGAGGGGGGTCCTGCTGCATGAGCGACAGGTTGCTCTCCAGATTGTGCTGCCCTGCCTTGTGCATCACATAGACAGCTGGGACACGACATTCATGGTTGATCCCAACCAGTAGAGGGCCTCATGGGCAGGTGTACAGGTGTACCTAATAAAGTGGCGACTAAGTGTAAGTTATTAAAATAAATAAATCAATCGGGCAAAAGACAAATAATGAGGTAGTGTTCATGGGTTCATGGGTTCACGGACTGTTTAGAAATCTGATGACAGAGGGAAAGACACTATTCCTAAGTCACTGATTGTAGGTCTTCTGACTCCCTGATAGTAGTCACAAGATGGTCCTGGATGGTGAGGGTCCTTAATAATAGATGCTACCTCCTTGAAGCAATGCTTCTTGAAAATGCCCTTAATGTTGGGGAGAGTTGTACACAGGATAGAACTGGCTGAGTCTATATCTCATTACTGCCTTTTTTGATCCTGTATATTGGAACCTTAATACCAGGCAGTGATGCAACCAGTCAGAATCCTTTGTACATCTGTAGAAAATTGCCAGAGGTTTTGGTAACATACCAGATTTCCACAAACTCCTAATGAAATATAGCCACTGACATGATTTCTTTGTGATTGTATCAATGTCATTTGTGGATCAGATTACAAGAAAACCCTGGCCAATCAGAACTCTTATTTATATTGCTTTCTCATCTATTTCAAATGACTACACAATCAATTACAGTATCAAGTGAAGGACCAATGCTGTTAATTCATTTCTGATAATTAGGAAAGTAATGGGATTGTGTAACATAAAATGGTGATGTCTGGGTTTAGTTACATTTATTTTTTTACTCATGTTTGGGCATATTGTAAAATGGATCTTTTCCCATTTCAGTAACCCAGTCAGGGATTTCCAAGATCATAGCCTTTTTCCTCAGCAATTTAACTCGGTTCCTTGGCAAGTTTGCCAACTAGAGTCAAATTAGAGACAGTTTTTGTACTGCAAACTGTTCCCAGAAGTAACAAGACCGGAACAGCCTCAACTAATTTCACATGGAATTCTTAGAACCAGCTAATTGTCAAGTGTTTCTTCAGATTACCAGTGAGAAGGTTGGGTTTAACTTATTCTTTTGCCTGGATCCATTTTGTTTTTTATCGCAAAACCTCTTAATATATCTGTATTTGAATAATACGTAATTAATAGACTGACACAGCAATTTTTCAGTCTCAAATCCACAAGCTTTATCCATATTGCAAATTACTTTTATCTGCACTTTAATCTTCCTACTGGTCTGAAAAGAATCATTATATAAATTCTTTATTAATAATGAGATACTTTGATTCTTGTCCAACTGTAGTTATTCATACAATTTTTCTTGATTTGGTTAGTAGATATAATTCCAATCAGTCAGGAATTAATATACAGAAGAAGAGCTGGGGAGCTAAATTTCAATGTCACTGAAAATAGTCACGATCACCACAATACACAATTTACAGTGCCTTGTAAAAGTATTCAGTCCCAACTCTTTGTTCACGTAAACTAGGGATTTTAATCAATTTAGCCAATAATTTTCGTTTGTGAATCACATGCTCCTTTTTTCACAGCACAGCCCAAAAAAACAGGGAAAATGTAAAGCATGAAAATCTAAAAACTCAACAACTGAAATGCCAGCAGTTCAGAAGTATTCTTCTCCTTTGCTCAGTACTGAGTTGAACCACCTCTTGCAGCTATTACAACCAGTAGACTTTTGTATAAATCTCTGTTAGCTTTCCAGGACATGATGGAGCAAGATTTGCCCATTTCTCCTTACTGAATTGCTTAATCTGTGCCAGGGTAGATGGGGAGCAGCAGTGGACAGCAATCTTGAGGTCTTGCCAGACATGTTCCATCACATGTACCACAGTGTTAAGGCCAGAAAGGTTCATTTTAGTCATATTTGACCACGAGACCTACTTTCACATCTTTACAGTATCTTCTAAGTGACACTTTGCAGAGTCTTTATGGGCAAGGATTTGCTTTTTTTTAGTGGTACTTGTGCAAAAATCTAATACTGTGCTTTAGCCAGGTAACACTATCCATAATGTAAAGTATGATGGAAATAGCATCGTGCTATGGGAATGCTTTTCAGCATCAGGGACTGGAAGATGAATGCTGCTAAATACAGAGAGAGATCCTGGATGAAAAAAACCTGCAAGCCTCAGCCAGAAAGCTTACACTGGAGAGGACGTTTGTCTTTCAACAGAACAATGACCCAAAGCACACTGCCAGAGCAACCATGGAGTGGCTTCAAATGAAGAAAATTAATGTCCTTGAGTGACCTGAGCAGAGTCCTGCTCTTAACCCAATTGAACATTTCTGATAAGACCTCAAGGTCGCTGTCCAACATCACTCCCAACTGATCTGGCAGAACTTGAGAAAGCTTGCAAAGAGAAATGGCAAATCTTGCTTCATCACATTGTGCAAAGCTAATACTGTAGAGACATCCCAAAATAAAATACTGGCTGTAATAGCTGTGAGAAGTGCTTCAACTAAGCACTGAACAAAGGGGGGTGAATACTTTTGAACGGTTGACATTGCAGCCTTTGAATTTTAAGCTTTTTGTGCTTTACAATTTTCCCCTCTTCTTGGTCTCTACTGTGGCGGGTAGAGTTATGTCCCTACCAAAGGAGGTGTAAAGCTCTCCTTCCCCCTGTGAGCTGGCAGATCACTCTGAGGCAAGGTGTAGCACCTGCTTAGCCCATGATCAGGGCATGTGAAGCCATGGGGGCAATGGTGGATGGTCGTATGAGCATCACAAGCCCTGGTTATGCAACCATCGATGCCAGGAGTTTGGAATTTTGGCTGCAATTTCAAATCAAACCTCAAGGTAAATGAGTGTTTTTTTTTCACTACTTGTGGCTGCTGTCTCAGTCATTATTGACTAAAAGGGAGATTCTTAAATGCCCATCTGACCTCATTGAGGAGCTCTGCTAATCTGCCTTATTGTTATTATAAAGTGGCCTTGATTGTGGTTTTTTAATTCACCATGCTCCATAGTCTAATCCCTTTTCTATTTCAGAATGTTAAGAGTTGCTACTTCTGGAGCAACACACAGAATGTGCTGGAGGAACTCAGCAGGTCAGGCAGCATCTATGGAGATGAATAAAAAGTTGATATTTTGGGCTGAGACCCTTCATCGGGACTGAAAAGGAAGAGGGTGACACTAGAATAAAAAGCTCGAGGGCAGGGAAGGGGGAGGGAGGCAGCTAGAAGGTGGGTAGGAATGATAAAGGGCTGGAGAGGAATGTATCTGATTGGACCATAGGAGAAAGGGAGGGAGAAGGGGACACAGGAGTAGGTGATAGGCAGGTGAGAAGAGGTAAGAGGCTCAAGTGGGAAATAGAAGGAGAGGAGAGGGGGAGGGAAAAATATTCCTAACGGAAGGAGAAATCGATATTCATGCCATCAGATTGTTATTTCCGATTATTTTTGTCATTAGTTTGTTTGTGGTTTTGTGTGGTAAGTGACACTATTTTCATTATAGTTGCATAAAATGTGAAGAAGTGGCGTTAGATGTAAGGCAGAAATGAAATCGATCTATTCAGAGGGAAAATACAGCTAATGAAAGTGAACTATGGGGTACTGGAAAATCTTTCTAACAGTAATTGTTGCAACAAATAAATACAAAGTATAAACCATCAAAATAAATATCTCGTATTTAACAGAAGGAATAAGGATACACAAAGTGTATGATCTACAGGTATGTTCTCTTGCTACAAATTGTAGATGGCTTAATTGCACATAAGCTCGAGGACATTCAGTAATGTCTTTGATGATTATCACATGCTGTAGAGTTTTATCAATAAACCTTCAACCAGCCACTTAATATACAGTATTGTGAAATGCCTCAATTTGGTGCTGGGCATACTTCAGAATTGAAATTAGAGAGGTCTTCTGGGTTTGAAATCACACAACACACTTCTGCATGGTGGAGCTGTTGTGACTGATGATCCTTACATGATGTAATTACTGACACAACATTGCGAGGCTGTGACATTGCTACTCCCTTTTGTTGAAGTAATTGTACAGAAACTATAATCTGTGTACGCTAAGGTACACACTTCATTAAACTGAGAATGTTTTTGTTCATGACACTGAAGAATTACTGTAACTTGGAGATTGTAGCACTAGAATAAAGTTTGGTGGAAGATAATATATGCAATGAGGCATTATGTTATCACAAGGTCACTGAGCTACATATCATTTCATCTTTGGCATATAAATGCATGTTTTATCCTAAACACTACAACGAACAAAGAAATCATGTAGATAAGCCTTATTTCTCTGCTCTTACATTAAAAGTTTACAGTATTTTTTTCTTATCTTTCCTCAGCCTTTTTGCTGATAATTTTATTTTGCTTGGCTTAATCTATTTCTTGATCTCGTGGTTCAATAATTGCTCTACAAGTTAATTTCTATGGACCCATTTCGTATGCAGTGTATCTAATTTTGGCATGTTTCTTTATGATGTATTAGGGAGCTATTACATAATTAAATAAAAACTCATTAAGGTTTGGATCAAGTCTAGGCAAACAATGGCAGTGCACTTTGTAAAAGGCAAACACTACATCTATATTCAAAGTTCAAAGTAAATTTATTATTGAAGTACGTATATGTCACCACATACAACCCTGAGATTCTTTTTTTTTGCAGGCATTCAGAGTAAATCCAAGAAACACAATGGAATGAATGAAAGAGCACACACCCAAGAGGACAAACAACCTATGTGCAAAAAGCAACAAGCTATGCAAATATAAAAAAAAAGAAAAAAAATATAATAATAAATAACTGAACAGTAAATATCAAGAAAATGAGATGAAGGGTCCTTGAAAGTAATTGCACAGGTTGTGGGAACAGTTCAGTGATGAGGTGAGTGAAGTTATCCCCTCTGGTGGATGAGCACTGGTTGAAGAATAGTAACCGTTCCTGAATCTGGTGACGTGGCCTGAGGTCCTGAGGCTCCTGTACCTTCTTCCTGATGGCAGCAGTGAGAAGAGAGCCTGGTCCGGATGGTGGGGGTACTTGATGATGGATGCTGCTTTTGTGAGACAGCGCTCTGTGTAGATGTGCTCAATGGTGGGGAGGTCTTTACCAGTGAATGACTGGACTGTATCCGCTACTTCTTGTCGGCTGTCCCATACAACAGCATTGATGCAACCAGTCCGTATACTCTACACCACACATCTACAGGGTTTGTGAAAGTTTTAGATGACATGCTGAATCTTCACCAACTTCTAAGAAAGTAAAGGCACTGCCATGCCTTCTTCATGATGGCACTTGCGTGCTAGACCCAGGACAGGTCCCCTGAAATAATAACACCAAGAAATTTAAAGTTGCTGATCTTCTTCACCTTTGATCCCCTGATGAGGACTGGCTCATGGACCTCCGGTTTCCTCCTCCTGAAGTCAGTAACAGACATCCCACCTCTCCCGGAACTTCCAGGAGTCTCCTGCATTTTAATAGTGGCTCCCTGATGCCCACAAATTATATACAATATCCCGGAAATCAATTTTTTTTGAGAGCGAGCGAGAGAAAAGCAAGAGAGAGAGCGAGAGCGACCACGAGAGAGAGCGCTCGCGCGAGACAGAGCGAGAGAGAAAGTGAGAGAGGGAGAGAGAGCGAGCGAGAGAGAAAACAAGAGAGAGAGAGCGAGCGAGAGAGGGAGAGAGAGCGAGCGAGAGAGAAAGCAAGCGAGAGCGCTTGAGAGCGTGCGAGCGACCACGAGAGAGAGAGAGAGCGCACGAGCAAAAGCGCGCTATTGCAGAGTGTTCCAAAAATATATATAAAGCATACGTCACCCCAGACTACACTAAAGTGTACTCCTGCCTAATAGGGGTCAAAATAATGACCGTGTTGCTCGCTCTACAGTTTGCAACAGTGACTTTTCTATTGCCCATGGTGGGTTAAGACTATAAAAGACATGTTGAGGTGAGTTTAACAGGTGTCATTCGTTCATTAGCATAGCTAACATTATTTAAACTAGCTGGCCAGCTGCTAAGGAGCTACTCTATTGCAGACATCCCACCTCTCCTGGAAGTCTCCAGCAAATTGATGGTGCTGCCTCCCTGAAATGAGTTTTTGCAGGGTGGGATGTCTGCAATAATCATCTCCTCGGTCATGCTGACATTGAGTGGGAGGTTGTTGTCGTGGCACCACTCAGTCAGATTTTCAAACTCCCTCCTATATGCTGATTCATCACCACCTTTGATTCGGCCAATGACAGAGAGAACAGTCTCAGAACTGAGGGATGTCCATTTAGAACAGAGTTGAGAAAAAAGTTTCTTTAGGCAGAGGGTGGTGATTCTGTGGAATTCATTGCCACATGCAGCTGTGCAGGCTAAGTCATTCGGTAAATTTAAGGCGAAGGTCAATAGGTTCTTGATTAATCAGGGCATCAAAGGTTGATGGGGGAAGGCAGGAGAATGGGTTTGATAGGGATAATAAATCAGTCATGATGGAATAGCGGAGCAGACTCAATGGGCTGAAGGTACTAATTCTGCTCCTATGTCTTATGATCTTATCAACTTATGGTCAGCAATCCTAAATATTGGACCTCACATTCATAATTGTAAAGTGAGTACAGCAGGGGACTGAACACAGAGCCTTGTGATGCACCAGTTCCACAAAGAGGTATTGAGTTCTGCCAAAGGGTTTCGGCCTGAAACGTTGCCTGTACTCTTTTCCATCAATGCTGCCTGGCCTTCTGAGTTCCTCCAGCATTTTGTGTGTGTTGCTTAGCTTTCCAGCACCTGCAGATCTTCTCTTGTTTGTGAGGTATTGAGGCCTAGGTCTTGAAGCTTATTGATTAGTTTTGAGGGGATGACAGTATTGAATGCCAAGAATACTAAGCTATAGTCTATGAAGAGCATCTTGATGTAAGTACCTTTGTTGTCCAAGATGCTTCAGGGTTCAGTGAAGTGTCAATGAAATGACATCTATTGTTGATCTGTTGTGACAGTGGGCAAATTGGAGTGGATCCAGGTCATTTCTCGGGTAGTACTTGAAATGTTTTATCACCAGCCTCTCAAAGCACTTCATCACAGTGGTGTAAGTGTTACTGGATGATAGTCATTGAAGCAGATTACCGTCTTCTTCTTAGGCAGCAGTATTATTAAAGCCTGCTTGAAGCAGGTGGATACCTCAGATTGCTGAAGTGGTATTGCAGGAGTAGTTAAAGGAATGAATGTCCAGGGTGATGGAATACCAATCCATAGGATAGCAGATACACAGCACATGTTAATATGACTTTTAAAACTGGTAATTGTGTTTCCCTTGAACTTACACCAGAATTTTCTTTCAGAATAAGACTTCCCTTTGGTAAAACTCTTTACTGTACAGATCATGATTGGAAGAATCTCAAATTTCAAACTTTAATCGTGTCGTTGATGTTTTTTCTTCCCATCTTAAGGAGGAGGAGAATACATAAGACCTTGCTTTCATAACTGGTGCTTTGAAGTTATACTCAGAATAATTGCTCTCCAATTATAATAAGAGGTCTTACTGTAGTTCAACATATTGTGAAGCAGAAAATAAAATTAAGCAGAGCTTGAATTCAATGGGTGGAATTGTATGCTCTGGGCTGGCTGGGTGGAGATACGTCTCTACCAAAGGAGGTATAAGGCGCTCCTTCCCTCCACTAGCCTGCAGATCACCCTTGGGCAAGGCGTAGCACCTGCTTAGCCCCCTACCCATCCTATTCTGGGTCACGTGAAACCATGTGAGCAGGTGGTGGATGGTTGCTTGAGCATCTGGTGCATATCACAAGTCCTGGTTATGCGATCACTGATGCAAAGCAAACAACCTCTGAGGAGTATTGATAATGGCTGGGGTCACCAATCTTCTAAATACAATGCTCAGAAGAAGGCAATGGCAGCTACTTCAGCAGAAAAATTTGCCAAGAATAGTCATGGTCAAGACCAGGATTGCCCACATCATACGACACAGCACATAATGATGATGTTGTGTTCTTTGTGCCATAGTGATTCTCTGAAGCAGAATTGCTTTGAATTAATTGTTAGTTAAATATTGGATAAATATACACTACGTACATTTTAAGGTGTTGCAAAACAAAAGTAATTTGTGTATAACAAATAAAAAGGGCAAATTCTACTGCTCTGGATGTGTTTTCCCAATGGGATCTACATTGATTCCTTCGTGGAGTAGTCCAGTCACTCACATTATCCTACTCTTTCCCTGTGGCGCGGCAAACAGTTTTACTCATGTGCCTATTACCTCCCTTTTGAGATGCTTGCCCTTTCAGGCAGTAGAAACATAGAAACATAGAAAATAGGTGCAGGAGTAGGCCACTCAGCCCTTCGAGCCTGCACTGCCATTCAGTATGATCATGGCTGATCATCCAACTCAGAACCCTGTACCTGCCTTCTCTCCATACTCCTTGATTCCTTTAGCCACAAGGGCCATATCTAACTCCCTCTTAAATATAGCCAATGAACTGGCCTCAGCTGTTTCCTGTGGCAGATAATTCCACAGATTCATCACTTTCTGGTTAAAGAAATTCCTCCTCATCTCTGTTCTAAAAGAACATCCCTCTATTCTGTGGTTGTGTCCTCTGGTCTTAGACTCTCCCACCATAGGAAACATCCTCTCCACACCAAGTCCATCAAGGCCTTTCAACATTAAATAAGTTTCAATGAGGTCACCCCTGAATCTTTTGAGTTCTAGTGAATACCAGCCCAGAGCCATCAAATACTCTTCATATGACAAGCCATTCAATCCTGGAATCATTTTTGTAAACCTCCTTTGAACTCTCTTCAGTTTCAGCACATCCTTTCTAAGCTCAAACCTCCTCATAAAACTCCAAGTAAGGCCTCGCCATTGCTTTATAAAGTCTCAACATTACATCCTTGCTTTTATATTCTAGTCCTCTTGAAATGAATCCTAATATTGCATTTGCTTTCCTCACCACAGACCCAGCCTGCAAATTAACCTTTAGGGAACCCTGCACAAGGACTCTCATTTCCCTTTGCACCTTAGTTTTTTTGTATTTTCTCTCCAATTAGAAAATAGTCAACCCTTTCATTTCTTCTACCCCAAGTGCATAATCATATACTTTCCAACATGTTATTCCATCTGCCATTTCTTTGCCCATTCTCCTAATCTGTCTACATCCTTCTGTAGCCTCGCTACTTCCTCAAAACCATCTGCTCCTCCACCTGTCTTCATATCATCTGCAAACAATTGAATCAGCAGTCAAAGTCAAAGTAGATTTATTTTCAAAGTTATATGTTACTATATACTACCTTGATGTTCATTTTCTTACATGAAAATAAAGAAATACAGTAGAATTTATGGAAAACTATACATAAACAAAGACTGATATGCAAGCAATGTGCAAAAGAAAACTGTGCAAATAAGAGAAATAAATAATATTGAAAACATGAGCTGAAGAGTCTTTGAAAGCAAATCCGTAAGGTTGTAGAATCTGTTCAGTGGTCTGGAGAGTGAGGTTATCCATAGCAGCTCAGGAGGCTGATGTTGGTTGGCTAATTACTGTTCTTGAATCTTGTGGTGTGGGACCAAGGCACCTCCTCTATCTCCTTCCTGATGGTAGTAGTGAGAAGAGAGCATGGCCTGGATGATGGGGTTCTTAATGATGGATGCTGCTTTCTTCTGGCAGCTCTCCATGTAAGTGTGCTCAATGGAAGGGAGGGTTCTGTCTCTGGTGGACTGAGTTATATCCAGCACTTTCTGTAGACCTTTCTGTTTCCGGGCATTGGTGTTTCTATACCAGACTGTAATGTTACCAGTCAGAATACTCTCCACTGTACACCTATAGAAGTTTGTCAAAGTTTTAGATGACATAACAAATCTATGCAGACTCCTAAGAAAATAGAGGCAGTGTCTCGCTGGTTCCTGGACAGATCCTCTGATATGTAAGCACCAAAGAATTTAAAGCTCTCCCTCTCCACCTCTGACCCCTTAACGAGGGCTGGCTCATGATCCTCGACTTCCTTTTGGAGTCAATAATCATCTCCTTGGTTTTGCTGACGTTGAGTGAGAGATTGGTGGTGAGGCGTGGTTCAATCTCCCTCCTACATGCTGATTCATCACCACCTTTGCTTCAGAGAATGACCATCAGCAAATTTAAATATGGCATTGAAGCTGTACTTAGCCACAGGAACGTAGGTATACAGCAAGTAGAGCAGAGGCTAAGCACATAGCTTTGTGGTGCCTCTGGGCTGAAGGTGATATTGGAAGATATTTTGCTGCCAAATCATACTGACTGGGAACTGCAAGTGAGAAAATTATGGATGCAGTTGCACAGGGAGGAATTGTGGAACTTAGTGATGGATTTTGAGGGGATGATAGTGTTGAATGCTGAGCTGTACTCAATGAAAAGCATCCTGATGTCTACATCTTCATTATCCAGATGTTCCAGAGCTGAGTGAAAGACCAACGATAGGGAGGCCAACTCCCAATTTGAACATCTGAAAAAGATATCAATGATCTCACTACAGTGAAATAATGCAATATTTTGTAGAATTCACACTGACACATGCTCAAAATAGAAAAAAATCGCTGACAAAATAGTGGTTGAAAACTTAATATGAATTTGGTGCGCATTTTGTCAAAGAAAGCACAACTTGGCTTCTGTAAATAATATAAGGCATTATACACGCTGAGCATTTTCAGTCCACCTATTAAATTTAATAATTAAATTAAATTATTGCCCAATATCAGTGTTGTCAAAATAGTTTACCACAAAAATTAGAAATGCAAGTTTAAAAGTTCATTTATCTCAAAATCAAACATTACAAACATCCCATAGTAATGGCTTGAAACTGGGAGGTATAACAGTGAGAAAGAGATCCTATATGTTAATTGTATTCAGTACACATACACACAACAGTATAATTGGCAATGAAGAACATTTCTTTTGGCAAATTTGAGCCAAATGATACATTTAATGGCTTCTGCATTACTAACTACTTCTGTTACAGCAAGCTTCTTCGGTATTGAATCTTGGTACCATATGTCAGAATGGGAAAAATTTATTTTGGGGGTTGGAATCTGGTTTAAAGAATTAAAATATAATATATACATTAAATGTAAAACAAACATATCAGCATTTCAGGTAAGAGATTGTGGAAAAGGAATAAAGCACGTGATTCTCAGAAACCTCTCCGATAGACCTGACAAAGGAAATGGAATGCAAAATGAAAATTTCAATTCCTTTTATTGATTATTGATTACCCATCATTCGATTTTGTGGACACCAATAAAATAACAACATTTGTTTTTCCCTTCAAGAAATGCTACCCTCAAAGATCTAACGACCACTTTGATGTGGATTTCCTCTTTTCCAGAGGTGGCTGCTAAGAACCACTTTATAGGATTTCTATTATCTAACAAAAGTGATATTAAACAGCAGCTAATTAGATTGAAGAATTTATACAGATTGCAAATCATGGAAAAAAATTGTGTTTCAGGATCAAATGTTTATTGTCTGTAATTATAGCTTAATAGTCTATTAAAATAATTTAGGATAAAATAATTCATGAATAATAATATTTTTGTCAATTCAGTTGATTTCTTGTCATGGCTGTAGAGAGCTTAGAGCAGTGGGCTATGCTCACATACTTGAGGTGTGCTAGTGTTGACTGAGGGAATGCTGAGCTGTAAACAATGACATAGGTATTGCTATTGCCCAGGTAGGCCAAGGCCCAGAGGAGAGCCAGTGAGATTGAATTTGCAGCAGACCTATTGTAGCGGTAGGCAAATTGCAGTGGGTCCAGGTTGCAGTGAGTTAATTCCAGCCTTGATCAACCTCTTAAAGCACTTCATCACAGTAATGTGAGTGCAACTGAGCAATAGGCAATAGTCATTGGTTTTTGAAGCAGGTAGAACACTCGAGCTACTTGTTTGGAACAGATTTTTTAGTGCCCTACTAGGTATACTTTCGGAGTCTGACACCTTGTGAGGCTTCATCCTCTTGAAAGATTTGCCTGTTTATTCCCTCCATTTGCCTATTTAACATAAACCATGAGAAAGCGTTCCAAATCATGATATATACTGCCCAGTGTTTAGTGTAGAACTGTGACTGGATTTCATACATTTATGTACATGTGCTTAAATCCTTTTAGAACTCTTACTCACATGCTTTCATTTCTAGACTCTGGTATAAAGAATTGCATGCATTGATTTAGGATTAACATGGAATGTACTGAATTCTGTGCTTAGAGTGCATGTAAAGGCATGTTTGTTAATAAACAAAAGAAAACAATAAAGTAGGCAGAAGATCAGTAGAACCAGAACAATATCTGTGGATTCAATAATCAATTAACACTCGCTTGCTCCTTGGTATTATTAACACCATCACCTACCTGTATATTCCTCCTGGAGTTTCTGAGCGCATGCCAGCTTAATGCCAGTCAGGATGCTAATCATTTAGACGGGCGCCATATTATGTTCTGTAAAGTAAATAAAAGCTTCACCCGGGCACAATACATCATTCATTGCTGAGCCCTCAGCTAAGTGCATGCACTTCCACATATCACGTCGCTGAAAGTTTCCTGACAAAGCCATTGACAGGTTGTCTAAAATCATAGTGCTACTTAATAATTAAAAACAAAAAAGGAAATTTGAACCCTTTTCCTGAAATAAGAATGGGGAGAAATTACCACAAAATTTAATTTTAATACTTTCCACTGTCAGCTGCCAAACTTTTGGAAGTTGTAAGAACGTTATTACACCTTTGGCTCTAAAATTACAAGACTGAAGTATCGGCAGAAACTTAAACATTCTTTTGTTGTTCCTCACTCAAGAGCCATACAATCATCAAACAATTCACAATTTAAATTTGAATGTCATGTTAATAAAGTGAAAACAAAATGTTGTCTGCAATTATTAACTCTTCATGAATATGTTCAAGGACAGCAAAATAGTGGCAAAACACACAAAATGCTGGAGGAACTCAGCGGGCCAGGCGGCATTTATAGAAAAGAGTAAACAGTTAATTTTTCAGGCTGGGTCCATTCATCAGCACTCCTGATGTTTGCTCTTTTCCATAGATGCTGCCTTGTTTGTTGATTTCCTCCAACATTTTGTGTGTGTTGCTTTGGATTTTCAGTGTCTACAGATTTTATGTTTCCCTGGAAAACTATGTCAGACTTGATTCAGCACAAATGAGTCTATTAATTTCAATGAAGAAGAACAACTGTGAAGAAACTAGTAAATGTAAGAAAAATATTTTCTTTTCTAAACAATTGAGTCTGTTTAAACTTTGCTAATTGATTAAATGTTCTAATTTTTGTGCAAACAAGAGAAAATCTTCAGATGCTGGAAATTCAAGCAACACACACAACATGCTGGAGGAATTCAGCAGAGCAGGCAGCACCTATGGAAAAAGTACAGAGGATATTTCGGGCTGAGACCCTGGGACAATACAGATATCCCACATTGCAAAAACTCATATCAGGGAGGTAGCACCATCAATTTGCTGGAGACTCCCGGAATTTCCGGAAGAGGTGGGATGTCTGCAATAGAGTAACTCCTTAGCAGCCAACCAGCTAGTTTAAAGAACGTTAGCTATGCTAATGAACGAATGACACCTGTTAAACTCACCTCAACATGTCTTTACAGTCTTAACCCACCATGGGCAATAGAAAAGTCACTGTTGCAAACAGTGCAGTGAGCAACACTGTCATTATTTTTGACCCTTATTAGGCAGGGGTACACTTTAGTGTAGTCTGGGGCGACGTACGTTTTATATTTTCTTTTTTTCGAACACTCTGCCATGGCGCGCTCTCACTCGCTCGCTCTCTCTCTCTCATGGTTGCTCTCGCTCTCGCGCTCTCTCTCACTCGCTTTCTCTCAAAAAAAATGATTTCTGGGGCATTTTATATAATTTGCAGGCATCAGGGAGCCACTATTAATATGCGGGAGATTCCCGGAACTTCCGGGAGAGGTGGGATGTCTGACAATATTTTAACATGAACAGGTCCAGAGAAAGTTTGTACACTCCACTTAGATCAACAGCAAATCAAAATGGCAGCAAATTGTGGACAAATGGCTTTATCACATTCAATCTGGGAGAAAAATGCTGAAGGAATTCTACAGGTCAGGCAGCATCTTTGGAGGGAAATGAACAGACAGTATTGTGGGCTGACAGAAGACCATTAGAGCATAAGACATAGGAGCAGAATTAGGCTATTTGGCCCATCGAGTCTGCTCTGCCATTCAAATATGGCTGATCCTTTTTTCCCCTCCTCAACCTCTCTCCCCACCTTTTCCCTGTAACCTGTGGCCAATGGAGAATCTGTCAATCTCTGCTTTAAATACACCCAATGACCTGTCCTCCATAGCCACCTGTGGTAACAAAGTCCACAAATTCACCACCGTCCAGCTGAAGAAATTTCTCCGCATCTCTGTTTTAAATGGACCCCTCTCTATCCCAAGGCTGTGCCCTCTTGTCCAAGACTCCCCACCATGGGAAACATCCTTTCCAGCTCTACTCTGTCTAGGCCTTTCAATATTCAAAAGGTTTCAATGAAATCTCCCCTCATCCTTCTAAATTCCTGCGAGTACAGGCCCAGAGTCATCACATGTTCCTCATATGATAACCCTTTCATTCCTGGAATAATCCTTTGAAACTCCTCTGAATCCTTTCCAATGCCAGCGCATCTTTTCTTAGATAAGGAGCCCAAGACTGTTCACAGTGCTCAAAGTGAGGCCTGACTAGTGCCTTATAAAACCTCAACATCACATCCCTGCTCTTGTATTCTAGAACTTTTGAAATGAATGTTAACATTGTATTTGCCTTCCTCACCACTGACACAACCAGTAAATTAACCTTTAGGGTGTTCTACACAAGGACTACCAAGTCTCTTTGCATCTCAGAATTTTAGATTTTCTCCCTGCTTAGAAAATAGTTTGTACTTTTATTTCTTCTACCAAAGTGCTTGACCATGCATTTTCCAACATTGTATTTCACTTGTCATTTTTTTGCCCATTCTCCTAATCTGTCTCAGTTTTTCTGCAGCCATCCTGTTTCCTCAACACTACCTGCCCCTCCACCAATCTTCATAATCATCTGAAAATTTGGCAATAAAGCCAACTATTCCATCATCTAAATAATTGATGTACAGCATAACAAGAAGCGGTCTCAACACCAAGCCCTGTAGAACATTGTTAGCCACTGGCAGCCAACCAGAAAAGGATCCTTTTACTCCCACTTGCTGCCTCCTATCAATCAGCCAATACTCTAACCATGTTAGTAACTGGCCTGTAATACCATGGACTCTTAACTTGGTAAGCAGCCTCACGTGTGGCACCTTGTCAAAGGCCTTCTGAAAATTCAAATATACAACATCCATGGCATCTCCTTTATCTATCCTACTTTTAATCTTCTCAAAGAATTCTAATAGATTCGTCAAGCAAGATTTTCCCTAAAGAAAACCATGCTGACTTTGTCCTACCTTGTGTCACCATGTACTCCATAACCTTATTGTTAACAATTGATTCCAACATCTTCCCAACCACTAAGGTCAAGCTAACTAGTCTATCATTTCCTTTCTGCTGCCTCCTCTTTTCTTAAAGAGTGGAGTGATATTTTCAATTTTCCAGTCTTTCAGAACCTTGCCAGAGTCCAATGATTTTGATAGATCATTACTAGTACCTCCACAATCTCTACTGCTGCATCTTTCAGAACCCTAGGATGCAGTTCATCTGGTCCAGGTGACTTATTTATCTTCAAGTCTTTCAGCTTTTTGAGCACCTTCTCCGTTGTAATAGTAACTGCACTCGCTTCTCATCCATCACACCCTTCAACACCTGGTACACTGCTAGTGTCTTCCACAGTGAAGGCTGATGCAAAATAATCATTTAGTTCATCTACCATCTCCTTGTCCCTGCTGTTATTTCTCTGGCCTAATTTTCTACCAGTCCAATATCCACTCTCATCTCACTTTCATGTTTTACATACTTGGAAAAGCTTTTTCTATCCTCCTTGATATTGTTTTCTAGCTTGCTTTCATATTTCATCTTTTCCCTTCAAATGATTCTTTCAGTTGCTTTCTATAGATTTTTTAAAACTTCCCAATCCTCCATCTTCCCGTTATTTTTTGCATTGTTCTATGCCTTCTCTTTTGCTTTTACATTAGTTTTAACTTCCCTTGTCAGCCACGGCTGCAGTATTTTGTCATTTGAGTATTTCTTTGCTTTTGGGATACATCTATTCTGCACCCTTCTCATTTCTACCAGAAGGTCAAGCTTTTGCTGCTCTGCTGTCATTCCTGCCAGCATCTCCTTCCAATTTACTTTGGCCAACTCCTTGCTCAAACCATTGTAGTTTTCTTTACTCCACTGAAATACTACTATGTCACACTTTGCTTTCTCCCTCTCAGATTTCAATTTGAACTCAATCATATCATGATCACTGTCTCCTCAGGGTTCCTGTGCCTTAAGTTCCCTTATCCAGTATAGACTCAATGCCAAACTGCTCTAAAAAGCCATCTCGTAGGCATTCAACAAATTCACTCTCTTGCGACCAATGGCAACCTGATTTTCCCAATCTACCTGCGGGTTTAAATCTCCCATGTCCATCGTATCATTGTCATTTTGACACGCCTTTTCTGTTTCCCATGGTAAACTGTAGTTCACATCCCAGCTACTGTTTGGAGGCCTGTATATAACTGCCATCAGGGTCCTTTTACCCTTGCAGTTTCTTAACTCAACCCACAAGGATTCAATATCTTCCGGTCCTATGTCACAACTTTGTAATGATTTGATGCCATTCTTTACCAGCAGAGCCACGCCCCCTCCCCCTGCCTACCTTCCTGTCCCTCCGATACAATGTGTAACCTTGGACATTCAGCTCCCAACTACAACCATCCTTCAGCCATAGTTCAGTGATGGCCACAACATCATACCTGACAGTAGTGCAACAAGATTATCCACCTTATTTCTTATACTCCGTGCATTGAGATATAACACTTTGAGTACTGTATTTGCTATCCTTTTTGATTCTGCATTCCTCATGCGTTGATATTCACACTGCTGGCTGCAATTTAATTCTCTCATCTGCCTGTCCTTCCTGACAGTCTGACTGTATGCTATCTTTGCTTTTACCATCCTTCCTGTCCTGAGCCCCTTCACTTTGTTTCCCATCCCCCACCACATTAGTCTAAACCTTCCCCAACAACTCAAACAAACCTGCCCGCGAGAATACTGTTCCCCCTTGGGTTCAGGTGCAACCTCTCCCTTTTGTGCGGGTCATACCTTCCCCAGAAGAGATCCCAATGATCCAAGAACTTGAAGCCTTGCCCCTTGCACCAGCTTCTCAGCCAGGCATTTATCTGTCAAATCATCCTGTTCCTACCCTCATTGGCTTGTGGCATAGGTAGCAATTCAGAAATTACTAACTTGGAAGTCCTGCTTCCCAGCTTTTTGCCTATCTCTCTAAATTCTCTCTTCAGGACCTCTTTGCTTTTCCTTACAAATGTCATAGATATCAATATGTACCATGACATCTGGCTGCTCTCCCTTCCCCTCGAAAATATACCATCCAGATGTCCCGTTCATGTTCACAGCATCTCCCGTCTGTTCCTCTAACTATGATACCATCAAGTCCTGATGAAAAGTCTCAGCCCAAAATGTCTACTGTTCACGAGCTCTGCTGTGGCACAAGAGACTTGCAGCAGGTCCTGATTAATCTGATAAGATCTTAAATGATTTATCCAAAATTGTTAAACCTTCAGTGGCCAGGATGATTTATGTTGAGAGTACATCAGCTTTTTGCCCCAAACTAATTACAAATCAATCCCAAATAGGTATTGTTAAATGACCTTAGCAGGATGGCATGAGGATTTTAAATAATGCTCTCAGTGTTGTATCGAAAAATTGGATGAAAATGTACTACCCCATGTTTTGATAGCTAATTTCAATCCAATGCCCTTTATAACTGTGTTTGACAGATGAAGCCATAATCAGGTTTAACTTGGTATCCTTAAAATAGATGAAGAACATATTGACTATCTGCAACAGTTGTAAGGTTATGCAACAGGGCAGAGGAGAACAAAAGTCTTGATTTCCAATGTTGGAGAGAGGAATAATGAGGGAACATTTAAAATAATTACTGGCTTTAATATAAACACATTCAACATAACAAAATATTCCAAGGTGCTTTACCTGAGCATTCTTAATGAAAGTTTGACACCAAATCACACAGAGATATTAGATTAAATTAGGTTATATTTAAGATGTGAGTCTTATTGGAGGAAAATGCAGTAGAGAAACTGGAAGTGGTTGCAGAGCTGATGATCTGGGCAATTGAATATATGGATTGCAATTATTTTTAGGGGTGATTAGGAAGCAAACATTGAACAGGACCAAATGTCTGGAAGGGTTGTAGGGTTTGATAGATGACAGAGACTGGAAGGAATGCTGCCATTCAATGATTTAAAACCAACTTGACAGTTTTAAAAATAAAGTTTTGCTTAATCATGTGACAATGCAGCGTGGCTTTGGGATGATGAGCAAACAGGATTTTGTGCCAGTGAAGCTGTGAATCAGGTTTGTGCTGAACTATGGGGTGGGAAGAAAGGGAACTGACAAATGAGCAATATGAAGAAATAGAATTTAAAGTTAATATATTTAAGATATAAATAAGGATCTCGCTTCCGGCTGTCCAGTAAATTAAGTTCAGTAAAAGTTGTTTTTTTCTCTCTGTCAAGAATAAGTTATCTGCTGCTGAAAGGAAGTTGTGAAAAATCAAGCAAATAAAATCTTGGGTCTATGGTGAGTTTGACAAAATCCACAATTTTCTTTCTAGTGCTCTGTGTGTTTTCTGTGTTTGAAATATTAATGAATAGAGGAACCAATATTAATACAGTGGTACGCAGCAACAAGCCTTAATATCAGTCTTGGGATCTGGATCACTCATGCATAGCCTGTGGATGGCATGGGCCATTCTTTGAGAAGCTGGACTCCAGGGGATAAGGTTTTTGCTTTGACCCTAACCACCTTGTCAGCCAAGGTGTCATTTTAGCTACCATCACCCTAGCACGTAAGCTTCGATTGATGGTACCACAACTAGTTCCTAACCTACTGCCGTTTTCTTCCCTGAAACACCACACACCTGCTTTCCATTTCTTATTCCAAAATATTGTTCATCTGAACTCTGAAATTTTCAGAAGAAGCGCAAGAGACTGCAAACACTGGAATCGGCTGTACGGACTCAGCAGATCATGAACTGAGTTCCTCCAGCAGTTCATTCCAGGGCCTGGGACCAGCCTCATTGTTATATTTACTTAAGTCTAAAACGCCAGCTGACTTGCAATTTTGCAAACTTAATTACAGCAGGGGAACTTAAATTTGGCTAACTAATAATGTTGGTATGAGTAACAGCGACTTTGGCATTCATTAAATGTCACTTCAGCAATGTTGTCTGTAGATTTTCCCTGGTCTGCTGTGTACTGTACATGATTCCACACCCTGCACAGTAGTTGGCTTTTGGGCGTTCTCTAAAATAGCATAACAAAGCATTGAAAAATATATAGGTACCAAAAGCCATTTCTATCCATACACTGTGAAAGGTTAAAAAATTGTGTTCAGGGACAACGAGTAAATCAAAATGAACAACCAAAACAGAGTGAATTCTGTTTCAAAGCACCACAGACGATGGCCACATTTGCTGATTCTTAAAGATAAATGTTCTTACCAATTTACTTAGAAGGAACACCAACATAGCTATTCAGTAAAATCAAAAAACTGCCGCATCATGTTTAGGAAAAGTTAAGTCAGTCTATTTTATGCTATGTAAATATATTTACACTAAACAGATCAAAGAAGCTTTACTTTATTATTTTAAAATCACCTGCTTACTTGCCTTCACCTGACTTACATTTAATATTGTGAATTCTGTTTACTATCAATATATTTTTATTGTAAACTAACCACTGTGTCGCCTGCTGAATGTCACCTTTATACTGCACGCTTTCATATAGCATGCCAGGCACTGCTTTACGATCCAGGAAGCCAATGCCGTTGCTGACAAACCAATTAATGGAGGGAGGCTTGCTCCAAATCTCCAGTAGGCGATGCATTCTTTGACCTTCTGTTATGAAGAACTCAGTGAGTGCTTTTCTCCCTATGTCTCGATTAGAAAGGACTTTTATGTCTAATTTATTATTAGAGCAAGAGATGGTGTACAGAAATCCAGTAAATTGTATTGCAGAACTCATTGTCATAGTTATAAAATAAGAAGGTTGATGACTTTACATATTTCAAATGAAGCTGCATAAAATGCTACAATAACCATGAATTCTGGAACACCATTCCCCAGAAACTCAAACTAGTGCCGATCCCTGATGCTGGCTTATGGTGGGTCAACTCTTACCCATAGCAGATTCCTTGTGCCAACTTCCTGCAAAACGCTGGTCTGGTAAGGTTTTTCATAGTTAAAGGGCCTTGAATGTATAAAGTAATTATCAGAAAATGGTCCACTCACATAATTTTTTTTTAAGTCTGTCACGAGTCTTGTGGCCCTTCAGGCTGGTGCTTATGTTGGTTTCCTCACATAATAGTTGGGAAAAAATCATAGACAGTTCATTAAACTATACCCTTTTGTCTATAACATTGATTGCATTTGAAATGTATTTCTGATGTCACTTCTTTCAACATATTAATTGTAAAATCATAAAAAAAGTAATTCTGAGGTGATGAGAAAGTAAACTTTCAGTTTTTCATCAGATACTCTTAAAACCGGACATTATCATCCTCTTTGCTGAGGAGATAAAGACTGTCCTTTCAGATCTATTGCACTATATATTTTCTAATCCCAACCTGGGGTCCATGGACCACTTGCTTAAAGGTATTGGTGCATGGCATAAAAAAAGTTGGGAACCCCTGCTCTAGAATGATGTTGTGGGATAGTCTGGTGTGACAGAGCTAACATTCTCTGTCTCTGCCATATTTGTTCCTAATGTAAGGCTATATAGATAAGTTTCTCCGAAATGTCTTCCTCCTTCATGAATCATGACTTGCACTCTACTATGTTTATCAAACCCCATGACTACATTACATGCATATCCTGCATCTTCCTCTCCTCTAGAAAAGAACAAGGAGAGGCTTCTCCTGGTCCTCACCTTCCACCCCACCAACCCTTGCTTTCAACAGATCATTCTCTGCAATTTGTGCCACCCTCAGAGAAATTCCATATCTTCCCCTTTCAGCATTTTGCAGGGATCAACAACCCTCTTTCTTACACAGTATGTTGCCTTGCAACCACAGGGGATGTGGTGCTTGTTCTTTCAACTCTTCTCTTGACTCCACCCAGCAACCCGAACAGACTTTCCAGGTGAAGCAACAATTGTCTTGCATTCCTTCTGTTCTAATGTACTGCCTTCTGTGCCCATAACGCGGTCTCCTCTCAGATGGAGAAACAGGAGACAGATTGGGAGATGGTTTGGTGGAATAACTGTTCATCTTCAGGAGCAACCCAGAGCTTCCCATTGTCTACCACTTTAATTCTCCATACCAGTCCCACACTGACTTATTGGTCTGTGGACTCCTACACTGTTACGATGAGGTCCAACAGAAGTTTCAGCAACAGTACCTCTTCTTTCATCTGGTCATATCATGGCCTTCTGCTTTTCATCTTTGGGTAACTTGATTTCTGTCTGTATCAGTCATGTGCCTGTCCTATTTTCCCATGGTGCCCGTTTTATTCATCCTCTTTCTCTCTTTCTACTTTGCTTCCCTCTCTAAGTAGAGAATAAACTGAGCCTGTCTTCCTGTTCTGCGTTTTGTGAATCTCTCGATGGTCTTTTATCCATAATGACACTTCCCAACTGCCCTCATTCACTCATTGACCAGAAAACCTTGTTTATAGCTGTTTCCCATGGTCACCCAGGTTTCAGTCTATCAGATATGATACATTCCCCACCTGACCTCACCTCACTGCAGCTTAACCATTTCTTTAGGCTCTATCTCAATTCTGACAAAGGCCCTTCAATCTGCAACATCAAATCTGCTTCTCTTCCCACAGGTGCAGCCTAATCTGGGGAGGGGAGGAGAAGATGGTGGCGCAACATAGTGTGTGCGGCCGTTCTGAAATGATATCATATTTGTAAGTAGGTACTGTGCACAATCCTGATTTGATGGAGACAGACGTGAGAAGCATGGAGGAACATCTGGAGAAACTTCTGAAATGCCCGCTTCGCCGCCGCTGCTACTGTGCGATCGAGAATCTCCGGAGGGGAAGGCCCCAAATCCTCGGCTTTGCCTATTGCCTGTTGCCAGGGCTGAGGTCGAAGCGCTCGGCAGAGATGGTGCTCGGTACTCAGTGTTGGTGGGCTGGTCGGAGGCTCGAGTTTTTCGGACAGACTCAAGAGTCGGCTATGGTCGGTTGCTTCCAGGGTGCTGCATCGGCAAGTTTGCGGCGCTGGAAGCTCATGGCAGGGAGAGTTTTTCTTCCTTCTAACATCTGCGTGACATGATGGGACTTTCGAGAGACTTTGAGACTTTTTTTTACCGGGCCCATGGTCTGTTCTTTATCAAATTACGGTATTGCTTTGCACTGTTGTAACTGTATGTTATAACTATGTGGTTTTTGTCAGTTTTTCAGTCTTGGTTTGTCTTGTGTTTCTGTGATATCATTCTGAAGGAACATTGTTTCATTTCTTAATGCATGCATTACTGAATGACAATAAAAGAGGACTGCGCATCCTCATAATCTAAACTAATCTAAAAAAAATCTGCTGAGTATACACACCATTTTCTCTTGTTACGTACCCCGTAACTGGGTTGCCAAACCAGCAGAAATGGATCACTCAGTTGGAGTCTGGATTACTAGAACTAAGAAAGTTTTATTAAAGAAACAAGCAACACAGTACTCTAATCAAAAGGATAATGAATGCAACAGTTCAGCAATGATAAACACACATGTACACAGAATTAAGATAACAGGATCAATCAAGCTCTATTGTTGTCTGGGGTAAATGACCAGTTTCAAAGTGATGCAAAGTTCAGTTCAGTTCAGTTCGCAGTAATCGCTGCCGTGGCGATGGACAGTGGGGGGAAGGAGAGAGAGAGCAAAACGAATGAATATTCAAAACGGCTTCCACACAGACCTTCGCAGTCAGCTTTCGGGCGAGTCCTTTGTGATGTCATCTGAGGTCACCGACCGTGACCCCTCCATTTCCAGATACGATCGTTTCTCTGCGGTGAACCCGGCACCCAGACAAGGGTGGACACACACCAGGTTCCTGCCGATCGTGCCTTTCCACCCTGAGCGTCTATGGCTTGATCCCGCGACCAGCCGTCCAAAACTTCCCACCGACTTGTGAGAGACGCACCACTTCCAGGGTCTCATTACCTCGGGGTGTCATGTGTGTGTCCTGCCTTAGTGAACCTGTGCCTTTTTATCCCCCTGCTGGGGTATCGCCTGTCCATCACTTCAAACAGTTCAGGGTTCAAAGGGGGAGCCGATCTTGACAGCTCTCCTTCCGTTACTCTCTCTCCCGTCCCTTCATTAAGATCCCCAAATGCTGCTCCATTGTTTTCCTTATCTTTCTGTCTCCTGAAGACAGGTGGCAGACCAACTGCTGATCCCACTGGTGCCAGCACAGGACAGCTAACATCTTAATCTATGTGTATTCTCGTCACACTCTATTTTACATTGCATGGGTTAAAATTACTGTTACCATAAGACCCATGGTTCCATAAGGTTGTTATAGATGGGGGTAGTAATGGGAACAAGCTCCCACCACCTATTGAAAGCTCCCAATGGCATGTGCCTCAAATAGCCTCTGACAACCAAGTCCAGCTCCTGGCCTTTGCGTGTGGCTTAGCTACCAAGCCCAGCAGAACCGTTTCTACTTACAGGAGAAGGAGCAAAAGCGGGTTGCTGGTGCCTTAAAACCAGTCGCTTCGGGCAGCTGGGGCTCATCAGATGTGGTTAGCAGCTCATCTAGGAGAAGGAAAACTCTGATCTCAAACCTCATGGGGAAAGCTTAGGGAGTAAACCACGAGGGAAAATTCCGGAACTGGAGTCCCTAAGGCAGTCATACATTGAATTCAATGCTGACTGGCAACTCCTGCATTGCTACTGGTACCAAACTATATTGATGCCTGCTGTTCCTTTGGGTTCATCGGATGTGTGGAGAGGGGGAGCTTGTTACATGGGCAACAGTTTGCTCTCCATATCGTACTGTCCTGGGTTGCGTATCTAGCTAGGATACAATACTGGTGGTCAACTCTAACCAACAGAGGCCCTCACCTCATGAGACCCATAAGACGTAGGTGCAGAATTAAGCAACTCAGTTCTTTCAGTTTGCTCCACCATTTGATTACGGCTGATTTATTTCTTCCTCTCAACCCCATTCTCTTCATACATTATCAAAACTTCTAATCTCTGTAGTGTCTACTTCATTTGTGTTATGAGAATGAGAATTGTGGGTTCAAAAATTCTCCCTGTTTCTTGAATGGTTAATATCTATAGTGCATAGAAGTCATAGGATAGTTAAGGGTGACTGTTCTCACAAAGGTCTTGAGGCTTAGTTATTTAGATTAGATTAGATTATGAGAACACTCAGTCCTCTTTTATTGTCATTTAGAAATGCATACATGCATTAAGAAATGATACAATGTTCCTCCAGAGTGATATCACAGAAAACCGAAGACTAACACTGACAGAACCACATAATTATAACATATAGTTACAGCAGTGCAAAACAATACCATAATTTGATAAAGAACAGACCTTGGGCACGGTAAAAAAAAAGTCTCAAGTCTCGATCGACTCCCGAGTCCCCGATATCAGGTGAGAAAAGGGAGAAACTCCCTGCCATAAACCTCCAGGCACCGTCAACTTGCCGATGCCTTGGAAGCAGCCAACCACGGCCGACACCGAGTCTGTCCATCCGAAAACTTCGAGCCTCCGACCAGCCCCTCCGATACAGCCTCCCGAGCGCCATCCTCTGCCGAGCGCCTTCGACCTAGCCCCAGCTGCCGAAACAAGCAAAGCCGAGGATTCGGGGCCTTCTGTTCTGGAGATTCCAGTTACCACACAATAGCAGCGGCAGTGAAGCAGGCATTTCAGAAGTTTCTCCAGATGCTCCTCCGTACTCTCACGTCTGTCTCCATCAAATCGGAATTGTGCACGGTACCCTACTTGACAGATTACAGATATCATTCACCGGAGAGGCCACGCAATCTTAATTAGAGTTTTATAATAATTTTTTAAAAAGATTTTCTAAGCTTTAACTTGAGCCCATTGGACACTAGAAAATTATTACAAAATTAATAAATTTCTACACTAGATTGCAGATCTGTAAAAATGTCATCTTGATAACAAAATGCCATTAACTCAGTCTCATACAAAAGCAGTTGGAACCTGATAGAAAGATGGAGATTTGTTTTACTACAGCCCTGCATTTACAAATATTGAGAATCATTGCAAACAATATTTGTCCATGTTTGACATTACACAAATATTTAGGATGCTTTTGACATGTGATTAACACTGAGCACAATAGAAAAAAAACAAAATTCAATGTTCGCTGTTTACTAGAAAAGGTATTTTTCCTTTAAGTTAGCAGAGTGTTGCTTAAATTGGTCAACAATTAAACTGATTTTTACTGATATGATCTCCACAGGAATGTCAGTATTATTTCATGTTGTCATCTCTCATGATGTTGGAGATGTCAGAATTAGAAATCACTATAATTCCTTTACCAAAACTAAACTTGATTTTTCTTGATTTTTACACTATGGTCATCAAAATACTTAGAAGTAAATAGGTTTGTATAGATCACTCATCCTACAGGAGGATATTAGCCCAAAGCACACTGGCAGCTGTTAATATGATAAAAGTTGTCAGTCTATTTCAAGCAGGGGTAAACTTTGAAATGTATTGGATTTTACTGAAAGATATTTAAATCCAAGTTCATTTTAACCTTTCTGTTCATAACTACATCATGGATCAGAAAAAATCTTAACGCTCCACCAGTAGCTCATTACATTCTTCATCCTACAAATCTAAATTTATATTCATGGAATTGAAATGGTTCTCTCCCATGAGGGAATGGGAGGTAATGTAACTGCACAAAGTATTTGAAAAATGCAAAAACTATGTAATTTTTAAATAAAAGTAGAACATAGCACTGAGCAGGTCAATCAACCCATAATGTTGTGTTGATCATGATACCAGATTATACTGAATATCTTCTTCCTGTTTATGTGTCTATCTCAAACCCCCTTAAATTCCATGAAACTGCTTGATTCCACTACTACCCCTGGTAACCTATTCCAGGCATCTATCACGGTCTCTGTTTTATTAAAAAAAAACCTGCCCCTCATGTCACCTTCAAATCACTGCCCTCCCACTGCTCCCCCCCATCCCAGCCAAAAATTCATGTGTTTTGGTGTTTGACACTTCTACCCTGGGGGAAAGATTATGCCTATCCAATCTATGCCTCTCCAAAGGTTAAAAACCTCAGTCAGGACTCTTAGCCTTTGACATTCCAGGGAGAACAACTCAAGTTCGCCTCATCTTTCCATATAGCTCATACCCCCTCATCCAGGCAGTACCTTGGTAACACAATCAAAATGCTGGAGGAACTCAGTAGGTTGAAGGCAGCATCTATGGAAGAGTAAACAGTCGACGTTTCGGGCTGACACTCTTCATCAAGACTGATGAATCTCCACATCCTCAGTCCCAATCTCCTCAATCTCCACATCCTTCCTATAATGGAGCAATCAGAACTGCACACAATATTCCAAGTACAGTCTGACTAAATTTGATATAGTTGCAGTATGTCTTCCTCACACTCATACTCAACACACCAACTAATGAAGGCAAGCATGTCAAACATCTTCTTACCACCTGTCCACTTGCATAGCCACTCTCAGAGAATCTTGGGCCTGAGCCCCAAAATCCTCATTATGATTATTGGGCCGAACATTAACTGCATATTTTCTTCTTTCATTTGACTTCCTAAAGTGCTACACTTCACACTTACTCAGATGAAGATGTCTGAATTGCACACAGAAAAACATAAACTGACATCAATCTAGAAGAAGAATGCTATCTGAAACTTGAACAATTCCTCTGGTTCATGGAACTTGTAGTAAAGATTTGCAGATTGTTTTGATAACTGTGCAGATGTCTGCTGGCAATGTTTACATGGGCTTGAAATGGCCGCACCATGCTGTGTCTACTACGTGGGCAGATACATTGAATCTCAAGTGGTAATAGTTCTTATCCTACGAAATTCTTCTCCACTGAACTGAACGTATTGAACCCTTAGCTCTAATATGTTGAGTTATGATTAGCTGGGAAATTTCCTGCCATCATTGCTGATGCCATTGGGGTGGTACTGTAACATAGTCATTAGCACAACATTTTACAGTATAGGCGACCTGGGTTCAATTCCCACTGCTGCCTGTAAGGAGTTTGTACGTTCTCCCCGTGGCCGCATGGGTTTCTTCCAGTTGCTCCGGTTTCCTCCCACAGTCCAAAGACGTATGTAGCCATTGGCAGATTAATTGGTCATTGCAAATTGCCCCATGATCAGGCTAGGATTAAATCGGGGATCGCTGGGCAGTGCGGCTCGAAGGGCCGGAAGGGCCTGTTCCATGTGGTACCTCAATAAAATAAAATTTTAAAAATAAATTCATATAGAGAAATGGACAGCACTACAGCAGTACACAGTGGCAAGGACTTGGCCAAAACTGATAAAGAAGAGATAGTTCCCCTTCACGCTGTTGTCAGTTTAAGAATGTTCACTGCCGATCAGAGGAGTCAGAAATAGATGGAGAATGTAATAGAAGCTTCCCATTGTTAAAATATTGGCAACAGATGGCTTCACGGTTAGAATGTTTTGATTGGGAAGAGCATAGCAGTTGGCCAGCAAAGATACTCTTGGCACCTTATTCAGGGTGTCTACTCCATCATCATTAAAAGCCCAGGTAGATGAAAAAACTTTTATTCTGAGCTCCTGGTAATATTGATCTCATGATCAGAGTTGAAAAGAATTTTTACAATCTTTCTTCTACTTTGAATGGGCCATTATCTTAGAATGAACCCACTGCAGCAGCTGCCCAAGATGTGGGCTTTGACAGATGATTTTAGTATTGATTGGAGAGGAATTTAACAGAGTATGGAATTATAAGGACATGGATAACCTGGTAAATTCCATTATTGTGAAATTCTGCAAAACTGCTGATAGGATATAATATAGGAAGCTACTTCACAAGAATTAGATAACATTGCTGAGATTGATATGGTTGTGTAAGATTCAGAATTGGCTTGATATGCATACTGCCAATAACTGTGTGGGTTTCCTCTAGGTGCTCCAGTTTCCTCCCATATTCCAAACACATGCAGTTTAGTGAGTTACGAGACTGCTATATTGATGCTGGAAACACAACACTTGTGGAAAGCCCCCCAGGTCAGTCCTCGCACCGTGTTGTCTTTGACACAAAATGATGCATTTCACTGTACGTTTCGATGTGCATGTGACGAATAATGCTTTTCTTTATCTTTATCTTTACTCTGGGCAATGTCACTCCTCTGATGTTGGTGCTCAGCAGGTTGGATTCCAACAGATAGTGGAACTGTACCACCGCTTGTCTTGGGCATTCCCAACTTGCTGTGACTGACTGTGTACGTACCACTGCATCAAGGCTGTTATTGCGCAACTCACTGGTGCCAGCAAACCTCTTTCATGTGCGTTTCTACCCCTTTGTTTCCTTCCAAATTATACTAAAGTAAAGGAGTTTCCTAAAAGATTTCTAAACCCACATTTTTAACTAAAGTGGTGACTGACAATATAACAAGATCAAATAAAATCTGAAGTCCTTTAACACACAGAAATTTCAGCTTCCAGAAATCCATTTTATAAATGCACATTGATGGTGAAAAGCTCAGCTAGATTCACTTATGTGTGTTGTCCTGACCTATCTTGAACTGAAGCTGGGATCTGGACAAGCAGAGTGGCGTGGGAGCTGAATTCTGAAGGAAAGCAGTTTTTTAAAAACTTCTTCGAGTGCAAGAAGGATGAGACTGCACAGGCGCGTGACGTAGACAGGTCAACGTGAGGAGTTTAAAAAGGAGACCACCCTATACAGCGGACAGCTGTCGGAGTGGGCAGTGGAGTGAGTGGTAGCAGAGTGTAGGGCTTTGGCTTCAACGGCTTCGGCGGTAACAGAAAGAGGCGAGAGCGAGGCACCAACTCTTCTTTTCCCCTTGGCGAATCAGCCCGGACAGACAGGAACAGTAGGGCTCACACAGCTAATGGTTTAAAAAGTTTGTCTGTTTGTCAAGGTAAGTGGGTGAGTAGACTTAGTTTTCCTGTTTCATTCCTGTAGAATTAGATAGCATGCCTGCAGGGTTAGTGTTTTGTTCAGGGTGTCAGATGTGGGAATCCTGGGAGACCTCCAGCCTCCCTGATGGCCACATCTGCGCCAGGTGCACCGAGATACAGCTCCTCAGAGACCGTGTTAGGGATCTGGAGCTGCAGCTTGATGACCTACTGCTTATTAGGGAAAGTGAAGAGGTGATAGACAGGAGCTACAGGGAGGTAGTCATCCCTAGGCTACAGGGGTCAGAAAACTGGGTGACTGTCAGGAGAGGGAAGGAAAATGCCTGGATAGTGGAGAGCACCCCTGTGGCTGTCCCCCTCAGCAACAAGTATCTTGACCTGACAGGGGATGCCCACGGTGACCAGGTCTCTGGCACTGATCCTGGCGCTGTTGTGCAGGAAAGAAGGAGGGAGAAGAGGAATGTGGTAGTCATAGGGGATTCCATAGTCAGGGGAACAGAGAGGAGATTCTGTGAGCCTGATAGAGATACCCGCATGGTGTGTTGCCTCCTAGGTGCCAGGGTACGGGATGTCTCAGATCGGGACCAGAATATTCTGAAGGGAGCGGGCGAGCAGCCAGTTGCCTTGGTACATGTTGGTACCAATGACATAGATAGGAGAAGGGAGGAGGTCCTGAAGAGAGAATTCTGGGAGTTAGGAAGGAAGCTGAGAAGCAGGACCTCCAGGGTAGTAATCTCGGGATTGCAACCTATGCCACATGCTGGTGAGGGCAAGAATAACAGGATCAGGCAGATGAATGTGTGGCTGAGAGACTAGTGCAGGGGGCAGGGCTTCAGATTCCTGGATCATTGGGATCTCTTCTGGGGGAAATATGACCTGTTCAAAATGGACGGGTTACAGCTGAACCTGAAGGGGACCAATATCCTGGCGGGAAGGTTTAATAGAGCTGTTAGGGAGGGTTTAAGCTAATTCGGCAGGGGGATGGGAACCGGAATGATTGAGCGGAGGAAGCGGAAAACAGAAATAAATCTAAGATAGTGAGCAGTAAAGATGTCAGGAAAGACAAGCAAGCAGGTGATGGGGCAAATTTGCAGCCATTGGGCTGAGTTGCAGTGCAATAAAGTTGCAGTGCAATCAAAGCAAAAAGTACTAAATACTGGTCTTAAGATTTTATACTTGGATGCACACAGCATAAGGAATAAGGTGGATGATCTACGTACAGCTACAGATTGGCAGGTATGATATTGTGACCATCACTGAGACGTGGCTAAAGGATGCATGTCTCTGGGAGCTGAACGTCCAAGGATACATGGTATATTGGAAGGATAGGCAGGTAGGCAGAGGGGGTGGCGTGGTTTTATTGGTAAGAAATGGTATCAAATCATTAGAAAGAGGTGACATAGGATTGGAAGGTGCAGAATCTTTATGGGTTGAGCTAAGAAATTGCAGGGGTAAAAGGACCCTGATGGCAGTTATATACAGGCCTCCAAACAGCTGCAGTGATATGGACTACAAATTACAACTGGAAATAGAAAAGGCTTGTCAGAAGTGCAGTATTATGACAATTGCAGGGGATTTTAACATGCGAGTGGATTGGAAAAATCAGGTCAGCACTGGATCTCAAGAGAGAGAATTTGTAGAACGTCTGCGAGATGCCTTTTTAGAACAGCTTGTTGTTGAGCCCACTGGAGGATCAGCTGTACTGTATTGGGTATTGTGTAATGAACCGGAGGTGATCAGAGAGATTGATGTGAAGGAACCCTTAAGAGGCAGTGATCATAACATGACTGAGCTTACTGTGAAATTTGAAAAAGAAAAACCTAAATCTGATGTGTCTGTATTCAGTGGAGTAAAGGAAATTACAGTGGCATGAGAGAGGAATTGGCCAAAGTTGACTGGAAAGGGACACTAGCGGGAAGGATGGCAGAGCAGCAGTGGCTGGAGTTTATGCGAGAAGTGAGGAAGGTGCAAGACAGATATATTCCAAAAAAGAAGAAATTTTCGAATGGAAAAAGGATGCAACCGTGGCTGACAAGAGCAGTCAAAGCCAAAGTTAAAGCAAAGGAGAGGGCATACAAGGAAACAAAAATTAGTGGGAAGACAGAGGATTAGGAAGTTTCTAAAAGCTTACAAAAGGAAACTAAGAAGGTCATTAAGAGGGAAAAGATGAACTACGAAAGGAAGCTGACAAATAATATCAAAGAGGTTACTAAAAGCTTTTTCAAGTATATAAAGAGTAAAAGACAGGTGAGAGTAGATATAGGACTGATAGAAAATGATGCTGGAGAAATTGTAATGGGAGATAAGGAGATGGTGGAGGAGCTGAATGAGTATTTTGCATCAGTCTTCACTGAGGAAGACATTAGCAGTATCTGGACATTCGAGGGTGGCAGGGAAGAGAAGTGTGCGCAGTCACAATTATGACAGAGAAAGTACTCAGGAAGCTGAATAGTCTAAGGGTAGATAAATCTCCCGGATCGGATGGAATGCACCCTCGTGTTCTGAAGGAAATAGCTGTGGACATTACGGAGGCATTAGCAATGATCTTTCAAAAGTCGATAGATTCTGGCATGGTTCCAGATGACTGGAAGATTGCAAATGTCACTCCACTATTTAAGAAGGGGGCAAGGAAGCAAAAAGGAAATTATAGACCTGTTAGCTTGACATCGGTGGTTGGGAAGTTGTGGGAGTCGATTGTCAAGGATGAGGTTACAGAGTACCTGGAGGCATATGACAAGATAGGCAGAACTCAGCATGGTTTCCTTAAAGGAAAATCCTGCCTGACAAACCTATTACAATTTTTTGAGGAAATTACAAGTAGGCTAGACAAGGGAGATGCAGTGGGTGTTGTATATTTGGATTTTCAGAGGGCCTTTGACAAGGTGCCACACATGAGGCTGCTTAACAAGATAAGAGCCCATGGAATTACGGGAAAGTTACATATGTGGATAGGGGATTGGCTGATTGGCAGGAAACAGAGTGGAAATTAAGGGATCCTATTCTGGTTGGCTGCTGGTTAACTGTGGTGTTCTGCAGGGGTCCGTGTTGGGGCCACTTATTTTTACGTTGTACATCAACGATTTGGATTATGGAACAGATGGCTTTGTGGCTAGGTTTGCTGATGATACAAAGATAGGTGGAGGGGCCGGTAGTGCTGAGGAAACAGAGAGTCTGCAGAGAGACTTGGATAGATTGGAAGAATGGGCAAAGAAGTGGCAAATGAAATACAACGTTGGAAAGTGTATGGTTATGCACTTTGGCAGAAGAAATAAACGAGCAGACTATTATTTAAATGGGGAGCGAATTCAAAGTTCTGAGATGCAGCGGGACTTGGGAATCCTCGTGTAGGATACAGTTAAGGTTAACCTCCAGGTTGAGTCAGTGGTAAAGAAGGCAATTGCAATGTTGACATTCATTTCCAGAGGAATAGAGTATAGGAGCAGGGATGTGATGTTGAGGCTCTATAAGGCGCTGATAAGACCCCACCTGGAGTACTGTGGACAGTTTTGGGCTCCTTAATTAAGAAAAGATGTGCTGACGTTGGAGAGGGTACAGAAAAGATTCACTAGAATGATTCCGGGAATGAGAGGGTTAACATATAAGGAACGTTTGTCTGCTCTTGGACTGTATTCCTTGGAGTTTAGAAGAATGAGGGGGAACCTCATAGAAACATTTTGATGTTGAAAGGCATGGACAGAGTGGATGTGGCAAAGTTATTTCCCATGATGGGGGAGTCTAGTACGAGAGGGCATGACTTAAGGATTGAAGGGCGCCCATTCAGAACAGAGATGAGGAGAATTTTTTTTAGCCAGAGGGTGGTGAATCTATGGAATTTGTTGCCACGGGCAGCAGTGGAGGCCAAGTCATTGGGTGTATTTAAGGCAGAGATTGATAGGTATCTGAGTAGCCAGGGCATCAAAAGATATGGTGAGAAGGCGGGGGAGTGGGACAAAATGGGAGAATGGATCAGCTCACGATAAAATGGCGGAGCAGACTCGATGGGCCGAATGGCCGACTTCTGCTCCTTTGTCTTATGGTCTTATCCCTTACTGATCTTTGATTCTTCGTAGGTCCTTGTGGAATGGTACTTCTGGCTTAAGAAACTGAAAGTATAACCACCCAGTGATTTCTGCTGCTTGGGGAAACTTAAATGTGGATCATAGTGACATCTGCTGCTCTTCTGGTGATATTACATGGTGCAGGAGAATTTCTTTCCAAATTAGTTTGGGTTTAAATTTCAAATTAAGAAAAGCTGCTTGAGACTGAGCAGTAATACATTTGTTGCATTACAACTGAGCTATAATGCCACAGGGAGGTTAAGTAAGGTCACACAGAAGGTGTTAAGGATTTGAGTAGATCATAAGACTTCAGAGAAAATTTAGGCCATATGGCCTATCGAGTCTACTCCACCATTCAATCATGGCTGATTTATTTTCCCTCTCAACCCCATTTTCCTACCTTCTCACCGGAACATTCAACACCCTCACTAATTAAGTATCCATTAAGTAATTATTGACCTCCACTTTAAATATACCCAATAATTTGACCTCCACAGCTGCCTGTGGCAGTGAATTCCACAGATTCTCTGCCCTCTGGTTCAAAAAATTCCTCTTTTTTTCTGTTCTCAGGAGATGTCCTTCTATGCTGAGGCTGTGCCCTCTAGTCCTAGACTCTGCCACTATTGAAATCATCCACTCCACATCCACTATTTGAGATCCTCCACTCTCTTCTTCTAAACTCCAGCAAGTACAGGACCAGAGCCATCATACACTCCTCACATGTTAACCCTTTCATTCCCGGGATCATTCTCATAAACCTCCTCTGGAACCTCTCCAGTACTAGCCCACTGTTTCTTAGATATGATACCCAAAATTGCTCACAATAATCCAAATGTAGTTTGAGCAATGCCTTATAAAGTCTCAGCACTACATCCTTTTTTTTCTAGTGTAGTCCTCTTGAAATGAATACTAATATTGCATTTATCTCCCTTACTACAGACTCAATCCACAAGTACCCTGCAAGATGACTCTCAGGTCCCTTTGCAGCTCCAATTTCTAAATTTCCTCCCCATTTACTAAACAGGCTACACTTTTGTTCCTTTGACTAAAGTGCATGACTAGACACTTCCCTCTACTGCAGTGGTCCCCAACCTCCGGGCCGTGGACCGATACCAGGCCTTGAAGCATGCAGGGATGTAGCAGTAGCCGGAGCACACCCAGCACATCTTTAAGAAAAAAGCCGGAATAAACAAGCTAATTAATTAGCTGCCACCCAGAAGCCAGTCTTCATTAGAGGAACTGAGGTGGAGAGGGTCAATAACTTTAAATTCTTCGGCATTAAGGATCGACGTTTCTCTCTTTGAAAAGTGTCAGAGGATCTGCCCTGGGACCAGCACGTAACTGTCATTACAAAGAAAGCACGGCAGTGGCTATACTTTATTAGAAGTTTGTGTAGATTCAGCATGTCACCTCGATCCTGACAGCCCTCTCTTTTCAGCCTGTCTGGGCTGGCGGTTAAATTAACCAAACAATGGAACAGCTAAAGGCTCCAGCACCCTGGAAAGAGGAATGAACATCGCATAGAGCAAGTGAAATCAGCAATCGCCTCTGATCTGAGCCGACATTTACGTGCTGGGCGGCACTTAATTAAATAGCTTGTTTATTTTGGCTTTTCTCTTAAAGATCTGCTGGGAGCACTCCGGCTACCGCAGCACCCCTGCATGCTTCGCGGCCCGGAGGTGGGAGACCACTGCTCTACTGCATTCCATCTGCCACTTCTTTGTCCTTTCTCTTTGTCATTCTGCTAACTATCTGCTTCCTTAACACTACCTGCCCATGTTTATCATCCACAAACATGGCCAAAAGCCATCAATTCAGTCATCCAGCTCATTACCAAATAATGTGAAAAGCAGAGGACCCAACACCGACCCCTGCGGAATACTATTGGTCATTGGAAGAAAAAGCCCCCTTTATTCCCATTCTCTGCTTTCTGATAGTCAGCCAATCTTCTATGTATACTAGTATCTTTCCTGCAATATCATGGGCTCTTATCTTGGTTAGCAACCTCATGTGCAACACCTTGTCAAAAACCTTCTGAAAATGCAAGTAACCAAGATCCACTGACTCTCCCTTGTCTATCCTGTCTGTTATTTCCTCAAAGAATTCCAACAAATACCAACAGATTAAGAGTATGTGCATAGTGTAGTTTATTTAATCCAACCTGCCGGATCAGAAGAGGACAAAGAGCGGTTTTGAATGGGGGTGTTCAGCACATGCTGATTCACCTTTAGATCATGCTAGTCTCCATTGATGGGACCTTGGCTAGATTTCCTCCCCTTGCTTGAGTGAGAAGCCATCAAATCTTTACGGTTAGGCTACAGCAGTTCAACAGTTCTGGGGAGGGTAAGAAAGCCTCTCAAGGTAGGTCAACATACTCTCTGGGTTGAGGAAAACCAGCAGTACAGCTTCTGACCCAGTATGGAAAGGAACTGTCTCACCTGTCCTGCACTCACCTTCCAGCCCACAGCGTTCCCTTCCTCTTCCATCCACATGACTCTCCTCTAAGTAGCCTGCTTACCAACAAACCTTCCTATGCCGATATCGAAAAAAAACTCCAACCAGCACATTTCATTTGTTTTGAGCAGACAGCTGTCAGTTGCATGAATGTGAGACATGGCAGGTAAAACTGATTGGGCCCGAATCTGTGCAACAGTCAGATTCAGTTTGCTGACTCTCATTTCTTTAAACTTGCCACTCTCTGCAGACAATACAAAAGAAAATACTTTGAAAATCCCTCTGAGGCACAGTTTTAAACATGAGTTCCCTGTTAACACTAAAATGTTATTATAAACATCTGGCTTGCGTGCACACTTGATCAGAGTTAACTGTTATCTAAACCAATTGTTGCAGTGGTTACTCGACTGCACAAGAAGGGAGGTGAAAGAGTCCGAGGGCATTGATGTAGGGCACTTAGTAGCGGGGAGAATGGACAAGGGCTTCTGAGCCTGTAGATATGAACCAGATTTTCCAAATAAGTACAGAACTGTGCAGAAGTCTTAGGCACATATATATTGAGACTTTTGCACAGTACAGTAATAATTTTATGTGTTACACTCTACTACTGACACAAAAAAAAACAGATTTCATGGCATACATGAGTGATGACAAACCTGATTTCGATATGGGTCTCTTTTGTGGACTGAGAGTGTGAAGAGGGCAGGGAGAGGGGAATCAGGGTTAGGAAAAGGGGAAGGGAGAAGAGAGGGAGTGGGAAGAGCCAGAAATACATTCTGTACTGTTTTCCAGCATTCTCTGATGTGTTACTTTGGATTTCCAGAATTTGTAGATTTCCATAAGGCCATAAGATATTGGAGAAGAATTGGGCCATCTGGCCCATTGGGTCTGCTCCACCATTTCGTCATGGCTGATCCAATTTTCCTCTCAGCCCCAATCTCCTACCTTCGCTCATCATCCTTTCATTCCCTGACCATTCAAGAATCTATCAACCTCTGCTTTAAATATACATGAAGACTTGGCCTCCACAGCTGCCTGTGGCAAAGAAATCCCACAGATTCACCACTCACTAGCTAAAGAAATTCCTGCTCATCTCCATTCTAAAAGGATGCCCCTCTATTTTGAAGTTTTGTCCTCTGGTCTTAGACTCTCCCCCCCCCCCCACTCCCCCATAGGAAACATCCACTCTATCAAGGCCTTTCACCATCCGCTTGGTTTCAATGAAGCCACCTCTCATTCTTCTGAATTCTACTGAGTACAGGACCAGAGTCATCAAATGCTCCTCATATGACAGGTCAATCAGTCCTGGAATTATTTTTGTGAATCTCCTTTGAATCCTTTTCAGTCTCAGCACATAATCTCTAAGATAAGGGGCCCACACCTGCTCACAATACTCCAAGTGAGGCCTCACTGGTACTTTATAAAGTTTCAACATTACGTCCTTGCTTTTATATTCTAGTCCTCTAGAAACGAATGCTAACATTGCATTTGCCTTCCTCATTTTTGTGATCAATAAATCAATTGTTTAGAATCAAATGACCTTCCAGAGATTCACCACCCTCTGTGAGGGAAGTGTTCCCAACCACCTGTTTAAATGAGCAGCCCCTAATCTTGTAACCATGTCAAATAATGATCATCCCTCACTCTTCTAAACTCCAAAACATATAAAGTTGAACTGTGCAGTGGTTCCATGTCTTCTTTTTCTGTGCTTGTATTTTTCCTCATAAATTGAAAACCCACATTTTGATTTTCTTTATTCTACTCAGATGAAAATTGTTGCCAATTCCGATGAATTGTTTGATTTCTGATGGACTGTTGTAATCATGTCTACTTTTGAGTTTCATTTTTGTACATTGTTGTATATTTGGTAAGGCACAGACAGTAAAATTGCTCAGTGTATTGATAATTTCTGAATGGAATGGAAACATTTATAAAATATAGCCCTTAATTAATAGGTGTTTTTTGTCAAAGAGTGAATTTCTTGAACCTTGCTGCACAGTTTCTACAAGATTTTTTTAAATAATGAAACCATAAGGAAGATGTTTATACATTTTGTTTAAGATAAAATTAATATATTATAGATCATCTTATTCTTTTATTTTTTGATAATTTCACATAAAACCATCTGATCATTAATTAAAACTGTCATTTCTCGTGCTCTCTAAGGTAGAGGTATCAATGTGAACTGCAAAAGGTCCTGCATGTGCTCACTTGCTGGATATTTTCATGACAGCTATTATCATTGATCTTGCAAGGTAATAATTAGGTAGCAGCCATGAAATCATCCTTGCTTTGAGTAGGAGAATTCAAAAGAGCAGATCAATTATTTGTTTAAGTACTATTAAGCATCAATGAGATCAAATCTGTCATTTAAGAAATATTTCCTAAACATTATGTAAAATCTTTTACTAATTTGAAATTCAAGGCATGTATTATGATGGGATCAGTGACTGAATTATCCTCTAAATGTTTCTCATAAATTTATAAACTCTGAATCAAATCTGTGAGATATAAATGAAACTCAAATGCAAAGCAAAAGTAGATGGGCTTGAAATCTGAAATAAAAGTAGAATGCTTAAAATATTCAGCATGTCAAGCAGCATATGAGTAGAAAGTTACAGACATAACATTTCACATTATTGACTTTTGTAACATGCTCTAATGTTTCACTGCTAGTGTAATGGCCTCTCTGTAATGCTTCACTGCTAAGGCTAAGGTAATGGTTTCTCTGTAGCAGCAATGTTTGGGTTATGACTAGAGATAACACGACATGTTAGCCAATGAGCAGGATGTTGTTCTTTCTTGTGTGTCTGGGAGCAGGGATTTTGTGGTCTTTTGATTTTGGGGAGAGATGAAGAGAGAGGACGTGAATAGAAAGAGCTGGTAAAGCACTGGATGGAGTGTACTGAGGAGCTAGGGTTCAAGGGTCCAAAGGTCGGCTACGCTCAGAGGAGGAGGACGGGAACAAATGGACAACACTGTGAACTGTAATGTTTGTGCATTAGACTGTTTCATGAGCATGGGCCGTTTTCTTTTTTGTTTCTTTATTAACCATATAATCAAATTAAGAATTATAAAGCTCAATTGTTTAAATGCATATTGTGTACTGTTTGTTATTTCATGGTACTAATTTGTAACAGGAGACACATCGCACAGCATCGACCCAAATGAGATTCCTTAAGTTTGGCCAGGCTGGGGGCTATCATCCCCTAGATAAAGCCGCTAGCGAACTGAGGGTTACACTTTATTTAAGGAACTCAAAATAAAAGTGACGCTGCAGACTGTAACATTGAAACAGCAAGCTGTTGGCCTCTCCTCTTGCTGTCGCAGGAGTTATACCTCTCCCTCCATTGAAAGAGAGCCTATGGCATGACGAACTGTTGGGTGAACAGTGTTTTTTTGATGCACTGTAGTTCATGGTCTCTCTTTGGGGGCTTTGGGTGCTGGGGGGGGTGCTGATGTTTTCTGCTGGAATAAGTGGGGGAAGGGGGAGGAGGACAGTTGTCTTACGGTCTTAAGGTTGATGCTTTTGCTATTGCTGTGCATGGAGGGACAGGGAGTGCTTTGTGTTCTAACATTTTTTTTCTGTCATTCATTCTTTGGGGTTTTTCTTCTGTTTTGTAGATGTCTATGGAGAGTAAGAATTTCAGGTTGTATATTCTATACATTCTCTGATATTAAATAGAACCTTCGAACCATTGATCCATTTTTCTTCTTAGATAAAATAAACTACAGGATACATTATTTTAGGTATGAGTCAGTCCAACAAGTTTCAGAATTGCAACCAGTGAGATAGATAACGTGAGATAAAAATGTTGGAGATAAATTTTAGTTTACTTAGTATCACCATTTATTTAATGCTGCAGCATCAAAATCCTGGAACTCTGACTCTGATAGCATTGTGGGTATAAAGGACCCAAGAATTTCAAGTAGGCAGATCATCATCACCTTCTCAGGGGCAACTAGCAATGAGCAATTAAATGCTGGTCCATATCCCTTGAATGAATAAAGAAACATTAAAAAAAGTATTACAAACATTTCATAAAGGGTAGCAAATGATTACCCTAATCCCAGAACCATTCAAATATCTATCTCCTTTACCTTAGACTCATTAGTCATCTAATTGCAAACAACCTTGTATGCAAAAACTTAATGATGTTTAGCATTTGTGTCTTCTTTTTAGACAGTTTTTGAGATCAAGAATAGCTTACTTCCACTTCAGTTCTATACTAATGAGGTGACAGATGAGCCCAATGGAGGAACACAAACTCTTCCACATTTGATTTGTGATAGGATAGTTAAATGGGCCATACGATATATTCCCTGCAACCTTCTGTCTCTAATGATGCATGCATTTGAGATTCTCAGTGTCATCCTTACTGCTCTGTAGCCTGGCCAGAGATATCTAGCTGTCAGTGGAGATTTTACCCTGCTCCAAGACTCTGAACACATTACGTTTTCCCTCCATTTGCCTGTTAATCAATATAAGAATATATTGGAGCTTGTTGTCAGGCAATTAAACAAAGTGGTCTGTCTGAAAGTGTCGATTGAATGTGACTAGATCCTTTAATTGGATGTAGCCGAGGATATTGAAGTGGCCTGACAGTTGACAGTTGACATTAGTATTGGTTTATTTATTCTTTGGATGACTTTGGGAGATTTTGCAGAAGCAGCATCGATGGTCTCTTTCAATATGTTGTGGGGCCTAATACAGATGGTCTAGCTCTCAGGAGCATATAGGAAGGCAGGGAACACTGCTGAAGAGTAGATTAAATCTTTTGTGCCAATTCATAGGTTTTGATCTTCAAGCATCCTTTTTCTCCTTCAACCAAAAACTGAACACAAATTTCCAGTCTGAAAACATCCATCCACCAGGACCCTCTAACATCTATCACCCAGTCAGGTTGGATTCAGTTTGTCAATACTCCTTGAATTCTGTGTGCCTGATTTCACTTGCAGAAAGCCATGCTCATGTTTCCTAACCAGTCTCTACCTGTCCTTGAGAATATATGTAAATCCTGTCTCTCAGAATCTTTTCTAACAACCTTCCTGATTTAAGTTTCACTGTCTGTAGCTTCCAGGCTTATAGGTTCATCCCCACTGTCCTTTTTAAAGAATGGAAAAACGTAACCTATTGGTAAACGTAACCTATTGGTAACCTATCGGTCTTCAGGTAGCATCAGGTCCTGGGCATTTTTCCACTCTATACTCTATGGTACTTCAATATTTTCAGCATTTCCTCCTCCAGATATAATCATGCTCCAGAAGACTATCTCACCCCTCCCTTAACTCTCCAACCTCACAGTATCCACCCCCAAGTGAAAATCGATGACAAGTATTTGTTTCAGATCTTGCTCATATCACCTGATCCCACGCACAGATCACCAGTCTGGTCTCTGGGGGCACCTATTCCTTCCTTAGCTACCCTCTAGCTTCTAATATACTTAGAGAAGATTTTAAGATTCTCATTAATGCTAGTTACCAAAGCCATTTCATGCCCCCACTTTACCCTTCAACTTTTATCCTAAAAATCTACAGAAAATGACATTGTGGATAATTCTTTTATGATCTGTACAGCTCCCCTATTCAATGTTTTAGCCAGATGAATCTCTCCTAAGTTTTTTCAGTTTGTCATGAATTAATGCTTCTATTTAATGTTTCTCACATGTAACATAAGTACAATACCAAACTGATCAATAACTCGTAAATTATAATCCTCAATATGCAACAAATTTGTTTTCAGTTTAAGAGTAGTTTCTCAGTAAGAGGCTGATGTTATAAATAAAAAGGATGCACTTTAAATAAAAACTCTAGTAACAATTACCAGGAACTAATTGATGGATGAATTCTAACAACTTCAGAATTGGGCTAATAGGGAAAAAGAGCTTTTTGGAAACAAAACTGTTTATAAATAAACTATCCTCTGAAACCTTGAAATCACCCAGTATAAGCAGCAATAGAAACTGAAACCATGGGAACTGGTACTGCATATTCTTTTGGCATTCTCAAGTATTCATGAGTATCTCAAAAAGCTCGTAGGAGATGGGAGCCATCCGAAAACTGCCAGAGGCAAAATAGTTGCAGGACTTAAAATGTTTTCTTTTCCATTCTTGTTCAACTTTGCCGATCTCTTTTCTCACATTAGGTCTGTGTGTGGGGGGTACATGTTGGTGCTTGTGATTAGTGTGCATCTGTGTGACGGACACATATCAACAATTACTTTATTTTAATGTTGATTGGGAATATTTCATTGCCTCATTTGCATCCTGTTAAGATTGAAGGACAATCTGTCAGCAGCTTCTAAGGAAGATCAACGAGATCAGCAGATAAGGGAGCTGCATTACCTGCAAAACGCAAGTGCAAGACTCAGCACTCCTGCCTGGTAATCAGCAAGGTTAACTGTCTCAGCTGGATTCAGGTCAGCAGAAGTAATCTTTTATTAATTAGTTTATGGGATGTGGATATACTTGGCAAGGCCAGCATTTTATCCCCATCCCTAATTGCCTTCAGGAAGGCAGTGCCGCAGCACCACTGGAACCGTTTTAGTCTGGCAGGGGATAATACTGTCATGATGATGTATCGGAGTTTAGATACAATAATGAAGAAGCAACAATATTTTTCCACAGCAATGAGATGTGACAGTGGGAGGGAAACCTTCCACGGCTGTACTTGATGGTAGATGTTGCAGGTTTGGGATTAACTTGGGAAGTAATGGTATTGTATTACGTGGGTGCAAGGATAGTGGAATAAATTTCTTCTTGGAGTGGAGGGATGCATGGAACCAAGCATACCACTTACAGACTTTTTTTTAAACATAATCCCACCTGATGCAAAAGTAAACTAAAGTTTAAGAGATGGCAGATCAGCCTAACAAAATCTGTATTACTTTATAGATGCAGACTTGAAAACAGCTTCAGCCAAAAGTATGAAGTGCATGATCCACCTGGGTTCCCTCCTGATTTCTCATCCACATAAACCAGTCTGCAGTCAGATTGACTTATTCCATACAGTATGACCTCCATGTAATTTGGGCTACGAAAATATGCCAGCTGTAATGCTGAAAACCTGTACTCCAGTCAGGCTGAGATTCTGGGTAAGCTGTTCCTGTACAGCTACAATAACAGCAGTCATGTGGCGAAGTGGAAAATTGCCCAAGTAACTGCTTACCACAAAATGCAAGTCATATCCAGTTTAGCTTATGATCCTCCGATCAGTCTACTCCTGCTCATCAACAACATGGTAGAAAGTGCAATTGAGAGTTTAATCAAGTGACATTTATTTATCAGTTCCCTCCTATCTCCCCTCTTCTAGTATTTCAGACTTTATTTCCTTTCCTGTACACTTCCTTCAGACATATGAGGACTTCACACCTTCGTGCATTCAGCACTCTCTTCACATGTGTCATTTAATCTGTCCTGACCACAGGTCTTCGTTATCTTTGCTCTTCCCTCTATTTATCAACAACTTATCACTTGCACAGTTCAGATTTCACCAGCACAACATGGCTTCCGATCTCATCATGGACCTGGTTCTCATATAGACAAAAGAGCTGATACCGTAGATGGGAGGAGAGTGACTGAACTTGGCATGAAAGTAGCATGTGACCAATAAAGCGACCTAATTAAACTGAAGACTACATTGTCCTGATGAAGGGTCTTGCCCAAAATGTCGACTGTTTATTCATTTCCATAACTGCTGCCTGAACTGCTAAGTTCCTCCTGCATTTTGTGTGTGGTGCTCTGGATTTCCACCATCTGCAGAATGTCTTGTGTTCAAGCTATATTGTAAGCTACTGGCTTGATTCGCACCCAGTATAAAGAATGATGGCTATGGTTGCTTGAGAAATCTGATATTGCCAAGGCATGCCTCCAGTTTTAGCACTTCATCTAATAATTTTCCTGCTATTTAGGTCAAAAATGGGGATATTCACTAATGATTACATGATATACAGCTCTATTTGCAGCTTGACAGATAAGGGAGTGTACATGTTTACAACGAGCAAGAAATGGACAATGTGCAATCCTTCGTTGATAAAAGCCAAGTAGCATCAGAACACAAGTATTAATCAATGGGTAGCTTCTGCCAGAGAGCGACCCTAACCATGATCCCTTGTATTTCAACATAACCATAGCTGAATCACTCATTGTCAACATTCTGCATTCAGGATGGAGTTTGTCACCTTTATTCAGAAACTTAACCTGGACAGTCACTTAGTTTTGGTTTTATGAGAAAGACAAAGACTTGTATTTAGCAGCAAATGGCTCATCTCCTGATTCCACAAAGTTCTCTAGTACTGAATGCAATGGATTATCTCACTTTATCTGCCACCTTAAATATCTATTCCCTCCTCTATTGGAATTGCAAATCCACATTAAATATCATTTACAAGTTGCATGGCAGGCTTTTTCTTTAATATCACCTTGCAAACTCACTACCAGTAACATATCAAAGTTTAAGGGCAGCAGACACTTTGAAACAGCAGCATCTCCAAGACTTCCAGCCTCCAGATTTGGAAATCTATCACAGTTCTTCCATTATTACTACCTATAAATTCTACAATAACTCTGGACAACAAAGATTTTACTTCCTGAATACTTTCAGGTGTATCTTATGGATTTTGGGCTGCTGATGATGAAAATCATCATGGAATTTCTCTGTCACACACCATTATTTTAAAATTGGTTATATTTGTCATTTCAATTCATAATTTGAGTCAGAATAACTGATACTGAGATTAAGGAAGGCATTTTTGTTGGTCCATGAATCAAGCAGGTCATCAATGACAGGCAGTTTGAAGAATTTCTAGTGTGACCAGAGAAAATCACACGGAAGGCATTCAAGGATGTTGTTGAAAATCTTCTTGGCAACTACACAAGCACTAGTCTACGTACAACTAGTTGACAACATGCTTCAAGCATTAAAACTATGAAATGCAACATATCACTAAAGATTCATTTTCTGCATTCCCATTTAGACTTCGTTCCTGCAACTCTTGCCGCTGTCAGTGATGAACATGGTGAAAGATTTCACCAGGACACTGCAGTCAGTGAAAAACAGTATCAGGGCAACTGGAACCCATCAGTGATGGCTGATTATTGTTGGACACGTAAGTGAGAAGCTTCAGACACTGAGTACAAATGAAAATTATCAACAAAACATTTTTAGCTTAGCTGAACAGTTGCAAAGCATTGGCACCATTATGCAATTAAATGTATTATATTTAATAAAAGTTAATTTCTTGTTTCTAGAAATTCCTGCGTGATACAGATATTTGTGTTATGCTTCAAGCAGTCTACCATAAACAAAAGAAAATTCTGAGGAAGCAACATTTTTGAAAAAATTTGGTGTCCAATATATCTAAATGCCACCATGATCCCGTTCACAATATAGACTGCTGAAACACATGAAGGCAATGAAGGCAACCATTCCATTCTCAGTGTGACTTAGGGGTGATTAATTAACTCCAATATGGTGACAACGCCCATATGTCTTGGATATATCAAAAAAGCCTATGGCCTCAGCCAAAGCACTGAACACCCATGCATCAAGAAAGTTATTGTAGCACTGATCAGCAAGGCAACTTCAATCATGTCCTTCTCAATAACCAATAAAGACAATTTGACTCAGCTTCCTAAAATCATGGCATTACTACATTTTCTAAATGAGAGTGGACAGTACATTGGTCATCAGATAGCCTGACATTTTCTACCACTACAATTTCCTCCTCAACATTTGTGTCCTTTTCCCTGTTTTCTGATAACTGTTAAGTCCATTGTTTTCTTAAATTGTTGAGGTTAATGAGATTCATCATGTTCAGGGCTATTGGCAAGTTGGTTTTCTCTGTCTATGATGACAAGAGGTAGGTTGCCATTGCCTAGTCTACAGTGAGAGCAGAAGTAAATGTGCACTCATGAAATGTTAATGGATTGGGAAAACTGCCCCAGTAAATTTTCTCTCAAACAAAGACCATGAGTGATTCTGATAACAACTGGCATGTAGCTTTTGGCAGAGCCTGGAGCCCACTCTTTCCAATATGGACCAGGTGACCAGATTGGTTTATGCATTTGGTCCAAAACAAGGCATAGCATCTGTTGACCAAAATTATAGCATCTACCATCTCTAAGTGCTAAAGAGATGAGCCTCCCATGCCGACATGATGTGAAAGGTCTACACAATTAAATGGGAGGTTTGAGTTTATGCAATTCCACCATTGTGTCCAGAAATTCTGTTTACTCAATGCAGAAACTTTTCTGCCATCTATGTTATTTTACCCTGTGTAGTAATCATTTTCTTTAAGTGGTTTCATCCCTTTAGTTCTGCCACATAGCCATTTCCTGTTACTGTATATTGAATATATACATCTCTTATTAGAATCACCTGGAGGGGTCAGCCCTATGCTGTTGGTGTATATGGTGGCCCCCATCGTCACAGACTCTGCAGGACTCTCAGCAACAAAAAAGCTTACCTCACTTGTGCAGCTCACTTCATTCCTGGAAGGCGAAGCAATTTTGGAGAACAATAAACATACAAATATGTAAAACAGCATATTTTTAGAGTGAAATCTAAATAGTAAAACCTCGAAGCCAATTACTTTTTGCCATGGATGCATTGATTTATTTTTACAAATAATGAACTTAATTTTTTCCATGATTTTAGCATCCACTGCAAAAAAAATCATCAATTGGGACATGCTAGAATAATATCACCTTACAGCTCATCAGACATGCCAAGTACTGTTTGCTATGGTGATGCTAATGGAAACACTTACAATATATTCTTTCTGCCACTTAATGTTGTAGTTAATGGCCCCCAGCGTATGTCTAAACCCCAGAGTATATCTGAAGTTATCTTTATTTTTGTCTGAAGTGGTCTATTAACTCAAATTATAGGCAATGTTATAAATACTAACATTCGTAAAGCAAAACTAAAATACATTTTGCTGGCAAACAACATTTTATAAATATTTTGTTTGATAACCTTGCTCAGAAATTCGCAAAGAGGGTTTGTTTGATGCACAAGTTGCTGTCTGCATCCAAATAGTTACCTGTGAAAGTCTGTTTGAAAAAGGTGGAGCAGATCCCATTACCACTGACGACTCCTCTGACCTCAATGGGGTGGAATTAAAAAGGAACAAAGAATTTAATTAAGCATTCAAAACAGCCTCTAAAAGAAAATACAATTACAGGAGAGAGCTCGTAGACTTCAAAAATAGTCATGATATAACCCTTCATTAGTCTCAATGACAAATAATGAGAATTATTTAAAGCATTAGATTTCAGCAAAAAACATCTTTACAGGCTGAAGGTGAAAATGAAACCTTACATAAAACAATCGGAATCAATGGAGGAAAGGGGAATCACTGCATGTGTGTTAATACTTACTATCTCCAGATTTCCATTGCTGCTCTACAATAGTTTTAGTGATCCAAGAACTTAAGTTATACATATTTTCCATGAAGTATTATCAGTTTAAAAGGCAAAATTTTAAAAAGCTTACTCCTACTTATTGCATCCAATTAAGCAGTATTAAAATGTTAATTAGTTTGTTGCAACACACAAAATGCTGGAGGAACTCAACAGGCCAGGCAACATCTTATGAAAAAGAGCACAGTCGACGTTTTAGGCTGAGACCTTTCTGCATTGGACTTCCAGCATCTGCTGATTTTCTTGTGCGTATTAATTAATTTGTTTCCTCTTATGAATACAGTGGAGATTGACATTATGTATATTTTCTCTGAGTAAGCATGCTGTAAGTAAACACAGACTAACTCTAATCAATGTAAATAATTCTGCACAAAGAAAGGTCTCAGCTTAAGTGGGAAGGAGATCTTAGATACACGAAGCAGTATAAAACTTTTGATGCTGGAAGAATTTCGGCAATGCATTTCTAGGCTGAGGAGTGTGCAAGTTCCATTTCTGTATGTGACAAAACAGACCATGTATAAAGAAAATTGATTTGATTTAAAGTGAGGGGTTTCTCATTTATTAGTGATAATGAAGCCATATTTTAAGGGTCAGTCAATTAAAACAGCAGAAAGTTAAAAACAAAAGCTGTGCAAGTGATTACTTTTGGCTTACTGAACTATTTTATAATCAGTAACTATTATTGCTTATGGCTTTTTCAAGTCTTTAACTTACACTGTGAATCTATATTAATTTGAATATTATATTTGATCACTCTTTCTCTAGACATAAATTTGAAAGCATTCAATATTAATGTTCTAACTTTATAAATATCAAATCACTTGTTACACAAAGTATTATGATAGTACAATTGAAGGTATTGCAGCTGTCGGAAATGTATTATTATGGAATATTGAAAGCTTTCAATTTTTTAAACTGCTTGTAAATATTTCTCACTGTAGAGTCAAATTGCTTAGGGGAGGCATTTCCAACCTTATTTATGCCATGGACCAATACCATTAAGCAAAGTGTCAGTGGACCCCAAGTTGGGAGCCTCTGGCTTAGGGAGTTCTTGATGAAATATTTCACTCCTGTGACCAATGGAATATGTACATCAGTCCCATTCTTGTGCCTTTGTATTTGCAAGTTTTTTTAATACAGTACGTGATGGAATTCCATTGCTAAATATGTTCATCACCTGCCTCATAAAAGAAATTCTGTAAGCTGAAACAGTTCTTTTTGTTGAAACACTGCAGGATTTCACGAGGTCCAGAGAATACTAGAACAGTGAATGATTTTCAATATTTAAAGTAAACAACAAGTGAATTTCCCGCTTTATATTTAGACCATTTCATTTTTACAAGCATGTTTTTATGTTATCTTTAGCTATCTTACTTGAGTGTCCAAGGAGCTAATATTAGTGTCAGCTATGTGCAACTGAGCACAATCAATGCATGCTTAAAGATTGTGCATAAAAGCACCCATTTGAAATTTTCGGCTGCACTGGAATTTAATATATGCAGCTCAGAAGGGTTGTGCAATAATTTCAAATGAAATGCACAATCCAATTGAATTTCTACATTATACTGTTTTTCATAATGCAATGTCAATCGTAACATTTAAAAACTCACTGAAGAGAATTGGAAGTGAAATACTTACATATACATCAATGATGGCGGAATTATTAAATATAAAATTGGCATTGTGCATTATAAGTGCAGTATAGAGGTAACACTATAGAAGCCAGTGTTCCTTTGATTTCATAACCAATCTAGTGAGATGTTTAAAGGTTATTTCTAACCCTCACATGTGATGATTAGAAATATTCTTCAGTGGATTTCATTGTAATAACTGGATTTGTTATTATAGCACAGCTCACGCACACTTTTCAATCAGGCAATGATTTTGCTCGGTGCACATAGATCACACAAATTTGACCTCCTTGGATACTCAAGAAAGATAACATAAAGCATGCTTGTAAAAATGAAACGGTGGAAATGTACTCCGGATTTGTGTAAGGTTTACTCCTCAGCCTTCTCTCCTCCGGAAGATCCCCACAAGGCAATGGGATCTATAACACTGGATAGGGGCCCATACCGGGTACTGTCAGCTGGAGCCAACTGAGCCCGGGACCCGTGTAAGGCAGGGTCGTCACACCCTGTAGCGGTGACATATGGAGCCACTACCCACTACCCACTCAAAGATTCAAGGTCAGCTTATTCCCCTCTGTCATCAGATTTCTTAACAGTTTAGGAACACTACTTCATTATTCCTTTTTTTAGCACTATTTATTTTTTAATTTATAGTATTTTGTTTTTGTGCCGTATGGATGCCAAAGAACAAGTTCAAGCTGAAGTATAAGTTTATTGCCATCTGACTGTACATATATACAACCAAGTGAAACAACATTCTTCCAGACCATGGTGCACCCACAAAACATATATCATACGCAGCACGTACAACAAAATACTACCACAAATAAGTTAATAAAAAATAACTAATAGTGCATGTAGTGTAAAGCAGCAAACGGCTCGCTGTTCTGGTGACGGGACCTCGGTGGCAGCAGGGTATTCATTAGCCTCACAGCCTGAGGGAAGAAGCTGTTACTCAGTCACGCAGTCCTAGTTGTGATGCTTCTGTACCTCCTTCCTGATGGTAGTGGATCAAATAGATTGTGGGATTGGTAGTAATACTTTGGTTTCTTTGTATACAATGCTCCCAGTAAATGTCACAAATAGTGGTGATAGAGACCCTGGTGATCCTCTCAGTGGTTCTTACTATCCTCTGTAGCATCTTGTGGTTCAGTGTCTTGTTCCTTCCAATCCTCACAAAGATGCAGCCAACAGGATGCTCTTGATGGAGTTCTTGTAGAAAGTTGTTAAAATCGGGGCAGGGACAGATGCATGCCTCAATTTCCTCAGTAAGTGTAGATGCTCTGGTACACTCTTCACTAATGACAAGGTTTTGTGGGTCCAGGTTAGATCATCCATTATGTGTATACTAAGGATCTTTGTGCTCTTCACTCTTTTCATGGTAGACCCATTGATATGCAATGGAGAGTGGTTGGCCTGTGCCTTCCTCAATCCCACAATCATCTATTTTGTCTTGTCCACGTTGAGTCTCACATTGTTGTTCTGACACCATTTGATAAATCTGTCTACCTCCTCTCTATATGCTGAATCTTCATTGTGTTTGATGAGGCCAACCACTGTTGTACCATCAGCAAACTGGATGACACGGTTTGAGTCGGATCAGCCAGTGCAGTTGTGAGTCAGCCGCTCGAATAGTAGTAGGCTGAGCAGTGCTCAGCGTGATGGAGCTTCATCCAACTTGGACTGACAGAGGTCTTTCCATCCAGGAGTCGAAGATCCAGTCACAGAGAGGGATGTTGAGTCCCAATGAGGACAGTACACACATCAGCCTCTGAGGGATGATCATGTTAAATACCAAGCTGAAGTCAATGAACAACAACGTGGCGTACGAGGCATTGTTTTCGAGGTGGGATAGGATGGAGTGGATCGCATCGTCAGTAGACTGGTTTGAGTGGTAGATGAACTGGAAAGGGTCCAATGTAGCTGGAAGATGTGATTTTATATGATCCACTACCAGCCGCTCAAAGCACTTCAGGATTGTTGAGATCAATGCCACTGGGCGGTAATCATTAGGCCAGTTATCGTTGCTCTCTTGGGGACTGTAATGATGCTGGTTGCCTTGTAGTTCACAGGACAGTGGTCTGTTGCAAAAAGAAATTAAGAATATCTGTTAAGACCTCTGTTAGCTGGGCTGCACAACCTCTCAGTACCCAACCAGGCATGTTGTTTGGCCCCTCAGCTTTGCATAAGTTTACCCTGGCTAGAATCCTCCACACCTCAGCTGAAGCCAGACATGGTGACTGTTCCTCAGGGGGAGAAGGGACCTTACTTGATGTCACATTATTAATTGGAGGGAGAAGAAGATGGCGGCGCGACGCAGCACACGCAGCCATTCCAAATGATATCAATATGTGTTAACTAGGGGGCCGTGCACAATCCTGATTAGATGGAGACAGCCGTGAGAAGCACGGAGGAACACCTGGAGAAACTTCTGAAATGCCCACTTCGCTGCCTCTGCTACTTTGCGATCGAGAATCTCCGGAGGGGAAGGCCCTAAATCCTCAGCTTTGCCTATTGCCTGTTGCTGGGGCTGGGGTCGAAGCACTCGGCAGAGATGGTGCTTGGTGCTTGGTGTCGGAGAGCTGGCCGGAGGCTCGAAGTTTTCGGACGGACTCGGAGTCGGACTGTGGTCGGATGCTTCCAGGATGCTGCATCAGCAAGTTTACGGCACTGGAGGTTCATCATCTGCGTGAGATGATGGGACTTTCGAGAGACTTTTAGACTTTTTACCGTGCCCATGGTCTGTTCTTATCAAATTACGGTATTGCTTTGCACTGTTGTAACTATATGTTATAATTATGTGGTTTTTGTCAGTTTTTCTGTCAGTTTGTCCTGTGTTTCTGTGATATCATTCTGGAAAAACATTGTATCATTTCTTAATGCATACATTACTAAATGACAATAAAAGAGGACTGTGTGTCCTCATAATCTAATCTAAAAAAATTGTGTCGAATTGTGCATAGAAGGCATTCAGCCCATCAGGAAGGGATGTGTCGTTGTTGATGCACAAGATGGACTTGTAATCTGTTATGGCTTGTGTACCTTATCACATGGGTCTCTGGTATCTCAAAGATGCCTGTGAATTTTTTGTGAGTACTCTGTCTTTGCTTTCCTGATAGCACTGGAGAGTGTGGCTCTTGCTGATTTTAGATTCATCCTACCCCTCAATCTGAAGGCAGTGTCTCGATCCCTAAGCAGAGCATGAACCCTTGCAGTTAACCATGGTTTTGTGGCAGTGCAGTGTTTAATCAGGGTAACGTCCTCAACGCATTTTCCTACGTGGCTAGTCACTGATCATGCCTAGTCATCAATGTTAACTTGATGATTGTAGATAGCTGCCTCCCTAAATATGATCCAACCTGTGCTTTCAGAACAGTCCAGCAGCACTGAGGTGGCATGTCCTGATCTCCCTGGAAACTGGTTCGACTTGTTTAACCAGTGCTTTGTGTGCAGAGATTAGCAAAATGGGTATATGCTCTGAGTATCCAAGGTGAAGGTGGGGTGGGGGTGTAACCTTGTAGACCCCACAAACACTGGTATAGGCAAGGTCTAATATATTCTCTCCTCTGGTTGCAAAGTTGACATGTTGGTAGAACTTTGGCAGGGCTGATTTTCCAATGTCATGACTCAAATCACCATCAACAATGAATCATCAGTGTGAAAGCTTCAAGGTCACAGATGGCACCAGAGAGCTCCTACAGTACTTCTCAGCAGCGGCTCGGGGATGAAGGGATGCAAGCAGCAGCAATCACAATGGCTGTGGCGTCCCTTAGTAATTGAAGGTTCTGCACCATTAAAAACACAACCTGCAGTGAGCAGTGTGTCGTTACTCCAAGGTGTTCACACACCGGATCTTCTTGAGATGACCTCCTCTGTCATCTTACCAGAGGTCTCTGAAGAGAGACTAGGTCTTCTAGATGAATAGCCCAGTTCAGACTAGTGTCCTAGGGCTACATTTTTGTCAGGGCGAGTGTGCAGCAGACAACAAATTTTACATCATACTGTATTACACAGTGATAATAAACCTGATTCTTATTCTGGATAATACTGACACATAATAGGAATTTAAAAAATCTTTTGCCGGTCAGGCAGCATCTGTGGAGATGACATTTCCTCAAAGCAAGGATTCACTGATTAAAGCTTCCATTAGATTAGATTAGATTATGAGGACATGCAGTCCTCTTTTATTGTCATTTAGTAATGCATACATTAAGAAATGATACAATGTTCCTCCAGTATGATATCACAGAAACACAAGACAGACCAAGACTGAAAAACTGACAAAAACCAGATAGCCACATATAGTTACAACAGTGCAAAGCAATGCTGTAATTTGATAAAGAACAGACCATGGGCACGGTAAAAAAACAGTCTCAAAGTCTCTCGAAAGTCCCATCATCTCACGCAGACGGTAGAAGGAAGAAAACTCTTCCTGCCATGAACCTCCAGCGCCGCAAACTTGCTGATGCAGCACCCTGGAAGTATCCAACCACAGCTGACTCTTGACTCTGTCTGAAAACTTCAAGCCTCCGACCAGCCCTCCGACACTGAGCACCGAGCACCATCTCTGCTGAGCGCTTTGACCCCAGACCCGGCCGCCAAGCACCAGGTATAGCTAAGGATTCGGGGCCTTCCCCTCCGGAGATTCTTGATCGCACAGTAGCAGCAGCAGTGAAGCGGGCATTTCAGAAGTTTCTCCAGATCTTCCTCCGTGCTTCTCACGTCTGTCTCCATCAAATCAGGATTGTGCACGGTACCCTACTTAACAAAGAAAAATATCATTCCAGAGCGGCCGCGCGCGCTGCGTCGCGCCACCATCTTCCCCTCCCTCCTTCACTGATTAAAGCAAGCATTGAGTGAGATTGAACCATCAAGGCGAGTATGCAGGATGAGGGCCAGCTGCCTGACTTTTGATCGATCTGCTATGGAGAGGTCCCACTGGCCTCAGAAAGTGTTCCCCAGGTTTTTCTGCGTTTTGGATATGGACTTGGACTATAGACTTTTTTTTCATTCATAGAGTTTTTATATTCTATGTTTTTTGCCCGGTCATTCTTGTTTTTTTTGTTTAGGGAGTGGGATTTGGGGATCGATGTGCCCCTTCCAGTTTTGTTCATTTTTTTTTGTGCAGGAGAAGGGATTTGAGCCTATTCCATTCTGTTCATTTTTTTGTGTCGAAAGGTTTTTTTTGAGGGGTTTAATTATCGTGCTGCCTTTCTTTTCTTTACTTTCTTGGTTTCATGGCTACAAGGAAAAGAAGAATTTCGAGTTGTTTACTTTGATAATAAATGAACCATTGAACCTTTGAATGTAATGGGCTGGAACGCAAAACAGTAGTGCAAATTGGAATCGCATATTACTTGTGACATCATGGGTGTGATTTTCTTATGCATATTATATGAGGGGAGTTAATGAGTAACTCAATGTATGCAGTAAGGAAGTACTAATCACATTTTTAAAAATTCATATCGATGGACAAGTGCATTAAGGCTATACACAACACACACAGTCTCTTCTGTCTATTATTCATTCCAGCTGGCAGTAACCTGCATTATTCTCTGAAAGGATGTTGATCTTGCTGTATTAAGCTAAGGAGAAAGGCTGAAATCTGGTAGTGGTTCAAGCAGAATAAAATGGTGTCATTAGCTTTTACAGTGCTATGTAAAAGTATTAGGCATATACAGTACAGTATATAGATAGATAGCTAAGATGCTTAAGTCCTTTGTCCAGTACTGTATTTGTCAACATGGAGAGCACAGCGAGTTTGTAAAGCAGGAGGGAGTAAAGGATCTTGGGAATGGAAAGAATGGAGCATTGTGGGAGGGGTGTGGGACAGGTGTCAGAGCGTGGCCAGACACAGGCTTCGTACAGGTGCAGACGCATCCAGCCCGGAGACACCAGACAAGGTCATTTAATTCCAAACAATTGGCTTATTAATCAGTACAGAATGTCTCACTGGTGCTTCCTGTTCCCTCCTCTCTCACTTCCCCTTTTCCCAACCATGATTCCCCTCCCTCTGGCCCCTTCCCACTCTCAGTCCACAATTGAGACTCATATCAGAATCAGGTTTTTCATCACTCACGTATGTCATGAAATATGTTTTTTTTGCTGCATCAGTACAGTGTAATACATAAAATTACTACAGTACTGTGCAAAAGTCTAAGGCAGCCTAGATATATATATGTGCCTAAGAGATTTCTGCATAGTATTGTACATTACATGCATCTAAGAAGAATGTCCTCCATTTTACTGAGCACTCAGGATAAAAATTGATGCGTTTGTTCAACAGAGGACGTTCGAGTGACAGGAACATGAACTTGTGACCTTCTGGTCAACTGCTTGATCCAGGAGCCCACACAAGAAAGCAGAACATGTTGAAAGGTATGCTGTGATCTCGCTGTTGCTTTGACTCACCAACCTTCATCTTTTTCTCTCTGATGTTCACATCCAACATGTAGGTGGAAGGAAAGCTCTTAGTGTTCTTACATCTAAGTCTATGACTAATGCATCTCTGACTAACTGGAAGAGATTTTCTGGTTTCATGAATCAGTTAATATGCTTTACCCAAGGGCATAAACTATTCAAGTTCATTAGAAGCCCGCCATGATATTTATTATAATTCTAAAATACATACATTTTTGTGCAACGTATCTCCATATGCATTCCACACCCTCTGAGGCTACCCTATGTGTTTGAACTTGACCAGATTCAGTTTTGTATGTTTAACTTAAACAGAAAATTTGGTTATTTTAATCTTCCTTATAGCTCTTTGCATTTTAATTTTACTTGAAAAAGCATCTAGATTTAAACACTTCTCTATTTGACAAGTGCTAATTAGATGCTAATAACCTTGTCAAATAGAGAAGTGTAATTGGTGTAATGTGAGAAGCCAGTAATAACACACACCTAGTTGCCAGCAGCAGTGTAATTAAAAGCTGGTCCAATGTGTACCAACCTAGGGCACATTGTACAAAGCACTACTTGGAGACAATGTACTAATCAGATCCTGAATTAGAAGCTGTCACTCACTCTTTAAAAACCGGATGGATTTAAATCACTTAAAATTTGATTGAATATCTTGGAGCAGTTACCAACTTTATCTGATTTGGTCAGCACAATTTTAATAGAAAGTCCATAGCTTAGTGAAAACTTAGCTTGCAAAGGATAAATATTCACTTTTGAATATTGCAGCTTAACTCATGGGCATGGACACCTATGGGAATTCTTTTCACTACTTAGATCAGATATTTTTTGTCTCTGAATTGGTTAGAATATATTATGTTCCAATATAACCCACCCACGTATCCAATCACTCTCCTACATCAGGAGTAGCTATTTTGTTTTGTTATATTATTGTCAAAGTATAACACATGTATAGTGGGAAATATCTAAATTAAAATACTGAGTTTGCACTCTGCCCATTTCATTACTTCTGTCAATCCTTGGTTTAATTTTATATTTTTTTCAAACATTTGTGCATTCTGACAGCTCTTAAACTGTCACAGTTGCATTGGTGCAAAGCTCTACAATGAAAATTTTGCAATATGCAGCAGCTCTGTGCCTGTCCTGACCTGACTTAAGGGTGGAAGAGTGTGAGATCAGTGACATACAGTCTTCTAGGAGGTTTCAGTGCTTGGGATTTGATACCACTTATCCTAATCATGTTTTGAAATCTAGCCTTTAAAAGTACTCTGGGCACTTTATAAACATATCCAATTGCATTACTTTTTGTCACTATTCAAACATTCTGATGAACTTGTGAAGAAATATATATATTTATAATTAAAGCAAGGAACAACATGGGCATGGCATGTCAAAGGGCCTGTTTCTGTGCTGTACAGTTCCATAACTCTAAATTAATATCAGGACACACATCAAGACTATTCTCCAAGTCTTTGGAAGTCAGTTCAAAATGCAATACCAAAGAAACGCTGTGTGCTTTGGAAAATGAGTGACTTTAACCTACATGCCTGGAGGAAACCGGGCAAGCTGACAAATGAAGTCCTGCGAGTTCCTTATATACTCTGAAATTGGCAGAATCCTGCTGTCCACAAATTTAAACTTATCTTCGTGAGACTGCAAGGGTATCTATTTGGAACCATTGGAGATGTTCTTTAAGAATTGCATTACGTACTGAAGAAATCATTCATCCCTACTACTAGATTTAATTCTGCCAAGAATGTTGTTGTGGTTTCCCATGAGCCTGCCCCCTCTGGTGAGTATAAGAGTATATTTTTAAAATCCCATTTGAGGAATCCCCATTGTTGAAATTATATCACCAACGCAGACTGATTGACCACACATTTATTTATTTATTGTATTTGGACAGCTTATCATCTTTTTCACATTAATTATTTGTCAGTCTTTGTGTGCAGCTTTTCTTTGATTCTGTTATATTTCTTTGCTCTACTGTGAATGCCTGCAAGGAAATGAATCTCAGGGTTGTGCATGCTGACATATACATACTTTGATAATAAAGTTACTTTGACTGACGCTTGTTTTTTAAACCTGCTATGATCCAATTATCTGCATACTTTTCATTATTACACCTATTTCACATGTCATATGCAAGTTACTGGTTGTGAGGTAGGTAGAAGGCAGTTATGTAAAGCTGAAAGTATCTATTATAAGACGCATAAGCACTTCTCGGGCTCCCAGCTGGACCCAGGTGACGTTTAGCTGACGTTTCCAAAACAGACTTTACCATCCTTGGCAGGAATGATCTCTAGGCACGTCTGGTCTGGTGGTATATATACTCGACTCCTGTTGCCCGTCCCTCCTGGTCGGTTAGACTTCAATCAATCAGGTTTCTACTGTCCCACCTTGTTTAAAATTGTATTCAATGAGATTTACAGGAAGATGTTTCCTGCTTGGCATTGCTGCCTGCTACAGCTCCCAGTTCTTACTTAGAGAGAGACCTTCATTTTTCTTGAAATTCTTATTCTCTAGTCTTATTTCAATGGCTTCCTTCTCTGGGCGGTCCCAAAAGCCATTGGCATGGCACAACAATTTTATGCCGCAGTAGTGAGGGAATGATTCTTGAATGTACAGTACTATGCAAAAGTCCCAGGCACATATAGTATATATAACTAGGGTGCCTAAGACTTTAGTACTTCACGACTTTTTATTTCTGTTTTTACACTACTTATTTAATTTAACTATTTTAGATACATATTTACTTACTGTAATTTGGTTTTTCTTCTATATGTAAGGGGGTTTCATCTCTTATGTTACTGTATAGGCTAATTAAAATGGCTTCTTTGTTATGTTATACTTGGGAATGCTTCTTTGTTATGTTAAACGCTGAGAAAGTTCTTCCTGCTAGCAGTTTGTTGAATCACGTTACTGATAAGAAAATGTTATGAACCAGTTGGGACAGTTGTTATGTTTTTGGTGTATTTGAAGATACTGTGTGCGCGGGGTTTTGAGGAGAAGGCGGGAGAGTGAGACAGAGGATGGACCAGGTGCTGTGATGTCCGCTAACAGGGTCGGACCCCGAGGAGGGCGTTCGGCGAAGAGACGGAGACGGACTCGTGTGGAGCGTCTGATCGACCACCGTTGTTGGTCCCAGGTGGCCGGTCGAGGTGATCCGAGGGGTCGCAGGGTGAAGAAGAAGGGTCCTGAGCTCCAATTGTGCATGAAGAGATTGAACTTTGATAAGTGTGGCGCCTTTTATTTTCCTTTTATATTTTATTCTCTATTAATTATATAGTTCCAGTAATATCTATAAACTGTAAATCATTTAATCGTATCTAGTGTATTGTCTGTTATTTGGGCAGGGTGGGGTACATCACACAGCATCCACACAAACTGATTCCCCAGTTTGGCGGGGCCGAATGCTGTTTCCCTTTTCAGACAGTGAGCCGAGCGACCCTGAGGGTGGCCAGGGGGTTACATATAATATCATGTATTGCATTATACTGCTGCCACAAAGCTAACAAATCTCACAACAAATGCCGATGATATAAAACCTGATTCTGATTCTCCCTCGTGCTTCCTGCTCCCTTTCATCTCTCTGTCCCCTTCCCACTCTCAGTCCACAATAGAGACCCATATCAGTATCAGATTTATCATCACTCGCATGCAGACATCCCACCCTGCAAAAACTCATTTCAGGGAGGTAGCACCATCAATTTGCGGGAGACTACCGGAATTTACGGGAGAGGTGGGATGTTTGCAATAAAGTGGCTCGTTAGCAGCTAGCCAGTTAGTTTAAATAACGTTAGCTATGCTAATGAACGAATCACACCTGTTAAACTCACCTCAACATGTCTTTTACAGTCCTAACCCACCATGGGCAATAGAAAAGTCACTGTTGCAAACAGTGCAGCGAGCAACTCTGTCATTATTTTTGACCCCTATTAGGCAGGGGTACACTTTAGTGTAGTCTGGGGTGACGTACGTTTTATACTTTCTTTTTTTGGAACACTGCCATAGCATGCTCTCTCTCTCTCTCTCGTGGTCGTTTTCACTTGCTTTCTCTCTAGCTGTCTCGCTCGCGCGCTCTCACTTGCTTGCACTCTCTCTCTCTCTTTCGCGCACGCGCGCTTTTTCTCATGGTCGCTCTTGTGCTTTCTCTTTTGCTTTCTCTCTCGCGCTCTCGCTCACTTGCTCTCAAAAAAATTGATTTCCGGGATATTGTATATAATTTGCGGGCATCAGGGAGCCACTATTAATATGCGGGAGACTCCCGGAACTTCCGGGAGAGGTGGGATGTCTGCGCATGTGTAATGAAATTTGATTTTTTTTGCATCAGCAGTACAGTGCAATACATAAAATTACTACAGTACTATGCAAAAGTGTTAGGTGCCCTGGCTATATAATGTACCTAAGAATTTTGCACAGCATGGTATCATTTGCAGCTGCTGCATAGACTTGGCTTCAAGTATTGTTAAAATATTTCTTATTTATTCAAGTTGCATGCAACTCCTGTTGCTGAAGGGCGAATGAAGTGGTATAGGAGAAAAGCAGCAAATTTGCAGTCGTAGGGAGGTACGACATTGAAACAGGCCCTTGGACATGCCGTGTCGGTACTGAACCTTTTTCCCTCCTACACTCAACACATTTGCCTGCATTAGTGCTGTATACTTCGGTGTCTGGCCTGTTTAAGTGTCTGTCTAAGTACTTCTTCAAAACAGAGATTGTATTGGATTCCACCACCTCTTCTGTGGCCCATTTCTACACTCCACTCTATGAAACTCCAGCACACGCTCTTTTTGATGTTAACTTCCTTGCCGGAAATAAAAGGGCTTCATTAATACTTACAGAAAATTGTCAAGAATAATGGCAGGAAACAGAATCCTTAATTGTTATGTCCGAGAAGTATTTTGTCGAAAGTCCTATATACGGAGACTACCTGGAGGATGCTTGGCTGATTTTGTCCAATTAGTATCCACAGCATCTAATAACGTATAGTCAACTTGGCATTACTTTGACTTGACAATGATGAATTGCATACTTTATTTCTTCCATTCTTTCAAAAAGAAAGACTTAGCAAACATTTTTGTAAAAATAGAATGTAAGAGTGAAGTGCCTTTATCCAAGAAAGAATGTGCAGGAAGTGTGTTCCCTTGAGGCAGAGTGCTTGCCATTGATCAGGAAGGCTGCAAACAATGAGGTCTGGTCTGACCTGCCTGAGGCAATGTGCAAAGCATATTTTCCAGTGCGCTTGTTGACTTGGAGTAGATCACTTAATGCACAAAATCCCATTCCCAGTAACTCATAGGCAAAATGATCTATCCACATCCTCCTTCCTTGTATAAGTGACACTAGCCACAGCCATTGAATGACAGATTGATGGAAGTAAGCAAAAACCTTGGAGGTCCTTATTGCCTTATCTAAAAATCTCAAAAACCAGCCTTGTCTGTGTCCTGTCTCATCATGACAACTGTGCAAATGATACATTCTCCATATTCAAGAAAGTAACAATGCAAACAAAAAACACCCTAACCTTTTAATTTGTACGTTAGGATTAGTTATCTAAAATGAATGATACAACAGTAATGATATCATAATATATGTAAGCTGCTTTAAGATACAGAAATTGTTAGATTGTTTAATATTTAAATTAATCAATATTCCATCCAATTAAACAAATTTAATCATGACATACAGTATTTGAAATACTATATGAAAGCGATATATTTACTGTGACACAGAAGCTTTACATTGAATCCAAGAAAATAAAATCAAAGTGCTGTATGTAGGATCTTAGTGTGAACTAATGGACACTAACTATTAAATATTTCAGAAGTGCAATAAAGTAAAACATAATGCGATACATAGAAATCATTTGCACAGTCAAATTGCTAGAGGAAATGAGATATAAAAGGGACCAGTGCAAATAAGCAAGAATAAATTTCTATGCCTATGTTCCTTTTAGAAACTAGTTATAAAATGTCATTGACAAGTGTTTGGAAACACTTTATCAGTATAAGTAACAAGGAGGAAAATAGGAAAAGCATTAGGGTTGATGAGCTTTCAAAAGTTTCATTACTAAGTTTTTTCCTGTTATTTTCCACAAAACTAAAAAACATCAGTAATGATAAACATTGTACATCACTGAATTCTAGAATTGAATGATAGAGCATTGATGTGTAACCTATTATGCCCTGTGGACATCTGAAGTGCTTTACAACTAATGAGGTACTTTTGAAGCATAGTCACTATGATAATACACCAATTGTAATTTATGCAAACTAATGTTTGTAAATCAGAAAATACTTTTCTTATTTATCTATTACTGTAAGTGGATTCCTTTGTTTATTCTGCCTTAGAGAATCATTTTTTTTTGGGCTGATATTTGTTCTGGTGTCAATTTTCTTTTGTTCCCAACTATCCTGAGGCAGCGGTCGCCAACCACCGGGCCGCGGACTGGTACTGGGCCGCAAAGCATGTGCTACCAGGCCGTGAGGAAACGATATGAGTCAGCTGCACCTTTCCTCATTCCCTGTCACGCACTGTTGAACTGGAACATAGGGTTGCCAACTGTCCCATATTTGCCAAGGCATCCCGTATATTGAGCTAAATTGGTTTGTCCCATACGGGACCACTCTTGTCCCATATTTCCCCCGCTAAGGTAGAGCGTTTCTATGAAACATTTCGTGCTGAAATGGCATAAAGCAAAGAAGCAATTACCATTAATTTACATGGGAAAAATTTCTGAGCGTTCCCAGGCCCAAAAATAACCTAACAAATCATAGCAAATAACACATTGAAAACCGAAAATAAATAACACTAACATATAGTAAAAGCAGGAATGATATGATAAATACACAGCATATATAAAGTAGAAATAATGTATGTACAGTATAATCGGGAAGATGAAGGCGAAACCGATTTGTGGGGAAAAATCAGCATGTACACGCATGCGCACATCACATGCACATGTCATGCATGCGCACACAGTTGCAAGGCTTCATGGTCATTGTAGGCTTTCCCGGGGTAAAGTGTCCCGGGACTTGACTGCTACTTTTGTCCCTTATCTGGGAGTGAGAAAGTTGGTGACCCTAACTGTAAAAGACAATTGAGGTGAGTTTAGCCCTACTTGAACAACCCCTTCCCCCCACCGGTCAGCCGGTCTGCAGGTCCACAAGAATATTGTCAATATTAGACCGGTCCGCGGTGCAAAAAAGGTTAGGGACCCCTGTCCTAAGGTCATTAACTTCTTGCAAAGCCATTGCACATGTTAAGCACTTTCAAAGTAGTCAAGCATAATCTGTGATATATCAGTGGCAGTGGCAACACAAAAAAAAATGCCATCATTCATCAGAGGTTCTCACAGATTGTATTCAAGGAGAATGGTTTTGGTCATATTCTCCATGGTGACCTTCAGCTAATCTAAAGTGGGATAAAGTAAATTAGTCCTGACAAAGGGTCTCGGCCTGAAATGTTGACTGTTTATTCCTCTCCATAGATGCTGTCTGATCTGCTGAGTGTGAGCGTGTAATTGAAATGGGTTTATGGTTTATTTAACTTCTGTACTCGTGAGATAAACCTGTAACACTGGAGGGCCAATTTCATTAAATGTCCCAATAAATACCATTTGGTTTCCCCTCTGCAATAAGCACTGCAAATGTTAAAAGCTATCTTGCAAGGGATTATCTGCAAGACTGAAATATTTCTAACATTTCAAATATAAATAGTTACTACACCTAAATATATACATCGAGATCTCAGATAAAGCATCTGTGAGAGCACGTCATCTGTTCCAAAAAGTGCAGGAGGGATTAGGTGTTGGAAAATGGAATTTGTACAGGTTGTTGGTGTGAATCCAAATGACATTTGTATTCCTAATTACTTCTTGTAAACCATATTATAATTAAAGTTACTCCAAACACATCATGGCCTTGAACTTGAATGGTTTCTGCAAAGGCAACGCAATGGGGAAATACACAGCAAGATGATAAATATTTTGTTTGAAACTAGCCACTGCAAAATTCAGTAGTAGACAAGGGCAAACACATTGTGCATCACTGAAGGATATTCTAAGGTCATGAGCATTTCCGCTGCATTTTTCACCTTTGTGAAGTACATTGAGGCAATCTGGTAGATCTGAGTATGTGTTGGAGGAGAAGGTGGGATGCGAGTGGGTGTGTCAAATGTGAGCTGAGGCATGTTAATCAAAGTTCAAAGTTCCAAAGTTCAAAGTAAATTAATTCTCAAAGTACATATTCAAGCCCAAGATTCATTTTCTTGTTGCATACTCAGTAAGTTCAAGAAGCATAATAGGATCAATGAAAGACCGCACCCAATGGAACAAATGGGGGGAGGGGGAAAGTTGATGCTGTGCTGCTGCTTGTGCGCGGGAGGAGCGATATCTCTCTGTCCTTCATTAGTGAGAGAGAGGGCCTGTTGAGATGTCAAGGTGTTAGGATGGACAGTAGTTTTGATGGTCTATAGATAATGGTCTCTGGGGGTTTGCTGTTGCTTGGTGGGTCGTGCGGAGGATCTGATGCTTTCTGCTAGAAGAAGTGGGGGCAGGGGGAGTGGGGGAGAGGTAATGCTTTGGTGCCGCTTGTGTGTGGGAGGGGGAGGGAGGCTTTGGGATTTGAACGTTTTTCTGTCATTCATTCTTTGTTTTTTTTCCTGTTTTGTGTCTGTCTGCAAAGAATAAGGATTTCAGGTTGTGTACTCTATACATTCTCTGACATGAAATTGAAGTATTGAACCATTGAGCAAGAAGGACAAACAACAAATGTGCAAGACACCACAAACTGTGCAAATACAGAAGATAAAAAGAAATAATAATAATAAATAAATAAGCAATAAATATCGAGAACACAAGATGAGGAGTCCTTGAAAGAGAGTCAATATGTTGTGGGAACAGTACAGAGATGGGGCAAGTGGAATTATCCCCACCAGCTCATGGCCCGATGGTTGAGGGATATTGGTGACCATAGCCCATGGAGTCAAGCTGGGTCATTAGAAGGAACAAGAGAGGAATTGATTGGCTGTTGGGATCAGTGGGTGGGGTTGGGGAAACAAATGAGGAATTATTTAGTGTTGCCTATTGGAAAGAGTAGTAGATCTATGATAAGATTGAGGGAGCTATCAGGCAGATGGGTTTAGAGGAATGGTTGATATTATTAATTAAGGTGTGGGCACTTACGGTTGGGCCCAATTGACAACTGTCCATTATTTCAAGCAGAGTAAGTTTTTGCACATTCCAATTACCAGAGCCTTCAACCTGGCACCTGCTCATGTCAGCTTAAACTGTTCAAAGTTTAAACAAAATTTAAAGTACTTCTAAATGCAAGGAAGCTGGCTGGTGGCACAGTGGCATCAGCGCTGGAATTTGGTGCAAAGAATCCTAAGTTTGAATCCAGCTGGCTCCCTTGCACGCTTTCCACCTGTGCTGGGTTGAATGTCGAGCTAGCAACTCCACCTTGTAAAAATAACAAAGCTTGCTCAAAAAACACCATCATGACGGCGTCCCGATGACTCCACTCAGAGTTAAGGGCTTTCTTCTTCTTTTTCTCTAAATGCAAGGAAGCTTGGCTACTGCTTGATTGAGTCCGTACGGTGACACAAAATCATAAAAATCCTTCTAGGTCTGCATTTCATTACAGATGTCTGACATTGTTCTGTGGCAAAGCATCAGATCTAGAGGGACCAAGAAGGATGTATACATTTTCCTTTGTTTTTTAATTGAAATTGAAATTTATATCTTGCAGTAACATGGTCCTATTACTTCCAATTTATAGGTTAAAAAATAAGTATCTCTATAACCAAACTCCTCAAAGGTAGAACCCGCAGTTTAAAGTACATGAATGGGTGAGGAAAATAAAAGCACTACAAATGATTGTTATCTCAGCATGGGAATTGAAGGGGCCTTTAAATGTTTGTTTTGGAATAGATTATTCCTTTCAAGAGCCATGCTCATTTCTTCAGCCTAGTTCTCCATAGAAATCAATGGAAAATGTTTGAAAATTACTTTTTAGAACAATAAAAAATGGGTCTCTATATTTTAATGAAAATGATCAAGGCATAAATGCACGGTCTTATCCACTAAAATGTGTTTATTAGTCAGCTACAATGTGTGCTCGAGAAGGCTGAAAGCCTTTAGTGGTGAAAACACTGGTGAAATTTCTCCGCAACAGATGAAGTTATCTTCCAAGCTAACATATGAGGGGTGATTGATAAGTTCGTGGCCTAAGGTAGAAGGAGTCAATTTTAGAAAACCTAGCATGTTTATTTTTCCTACATTTACACACTTAGTCCAACGGTCATGGAGCATACGGATCCCTTCTTTGTAGGAGTCAGCGTCTTGGAAAGTGGTCCACAGCAGGGGTGATTAATAAGTTCATGGCCTAAAATAGAAGGAGATGAGGAGAAACTTCAAACTTTCTGCATTTTCACTCGAAGAGTTGAACTGCACGTGCATGTATCGAGAGCTGTATAACTCATCTCCTTCTATCTTAGGCCACAAACTTATCAATCACCCCTGCTGTGGACCACCCGGAGGTCCAAGACGCTCTCATTACATGCACGTGCAGTTCAACTCTTTGAGTGATAATGCAGAAAGTTTGAAGTTAATAACTCACCTGTTTCTACGTTAGGCCACAAACTTACCAATCACCCCTGCTGTGGACCACTTTTACAAAGAAGGGATCCGTATGCTCCAGGACCGCTGGACTAAGTGTGTAAATATAGGAGGGGACTATGTTGAAAAATAAATGTGCTAGGTTTTCTAAAATTGACTCCTTCTACCTTAGGCCACGAACTTATCAATCACCCTTTGTATAATCAATGCCACTATTTCCTGTATTGTGGATTATTTTAACTATTCTGCATTTTTAAATGTTTCTAAAACAAGGGCAAGAACTCAGGAGCAAAACTCCAACCACCAACATGGATTAGTGCAACTCTGGCCACATGAGTTAGATTTGAAATAAAATCTCGCCTGACAATCTGGTGCAGATCTGAAAGAGTATTGCGTCATTGAAGATGTCATTAATCAGATGAGACAACCAACTGACATTCAGTTGGCCCTCTTGGAGGAACATAAAAGATTCTGCAAGTGTTCAAAAAAGAGATGGAAATTCTTTTTCTAAGTGATGTTTAAGAACTATGTGGCATTGTTGAAATAATTTATCTGGGTCATTATCTCATTGTCAGACCTCACAATGTGCAAATTGCCTGCTGTATTTCTAACATTATCATAGTGAATACGTATACTGTACAAGATATTTCAGTGGTTGTAAAGCAGTTTGAGCTATATTTTACGTGTAGAAGTCTCACTTTTTCGCCTTGAACATAAAGGGACATATTGATCTGCTTACTTGGAATATTAAGATGGCTGAGGTACACTGTTCATCGCCCTAGACAAGTCAGTGATTGGCAACTGCATTATCTTTCACTGCAAATCCCTTAATCCTTCAGTGATAGCTACTTGATACACAGTTTAAGGACCTTTGTCACCTGGTATCTAAACCACAACAACCAAGGTTAAATGACACTTGATGCTTCATGATCTTTTAATGCTTTATTTTGTGTATATAACAATCAGGGGTAGTAAAGATACATAATTGCATTACGGGTCTTGATCACTTTCAAGCTTGTTCTAGTTAAAGCAAGAGAAGCCGAATCAGAACCAGGTTTAATATCACTGACGTATCTCGTGAAATTTGTTAACTTTACAGCAGCAGTACAATGCAATACACGATAAATATAGAGGAAAAAATAAATTACAGTAAGTAACGAGGATGTCATGAACAGAGCAAATACAAAAAGAGAAATAATGTATGAGATCATGAAAAGACAATGTAACTTCATTGGACATGTAATTAGGAAAGAGGAGTTAGATTGCATGGTAATTATGGGAAAGATTGAAGGGAAGAAAGCAAGAGGAAGACAAAGACAAATGATGATGGAGACAACAGCCAGAGAACTGGAAATGAATATCAATGAATTGATCCACTTGACCCAAAACAGGAGTGTGTGGACCAAGGCAGTCAAAGCCCAAACTGGGCACAGCACCTGATGATAATGATGATATGTATGTATATTAAATAGTTAAATTAAGATAAGTAATGCGAAAACAGAAATTTAAAAAAAGTAGTGAGGTAGTGTTCATAGGTTCAATGTCCATTTAGAAATCGGATGGCAGAGGGGAGGAGGCTGTTCCTGAATCACTAAGTGTGTGCCTTTAAGTTTCCGTATCTCCTTCCTGATTGTAACAATGAGAAGAGGGCATGTCCTGGTGGTGGGGGTCCTTGATGATGGAAGGCACTTTTTTAAGGCACCGCTGTCTTGAATAGTATAGAGGCTAATACCCATGTTGGAACTGACTAATTTTATAACTCTCTGCAGCTTATTTTGATCCTGCGCAGTAGCGCCCCCCCCCCCCACAACCCCAATATGAAGTATCTGGCCAAATTATCTTCTTCATAGGCAATCAATACATTTTTCAGTTGTATGTTGAAATGGTGGCACTACAACCCACTAATCCATTACTGTTATCACAGGACTATGATGAGGGTAGCACAATTTCTGTTTGTAAAGGGGCATACAGTAACATAGCAAATAGCGCAACGCTATTACAGCTTGAAACGTCAGGGTTCGGTGTTCAATCCCAGCATCCTCTGTAGGGAGTCTTTATATGTCCTCTCCGTGGAATGCATGGGTTTTCTCTGGGTGCTCTGGTTTCCTCCCACAGTCCAAAGACGTACCGGGTATGCTAATTGATCACCGTAAACTGTCCTGTTATTACTTTCCTTCACCAGCACCTCAAATATAATTGTTTGACCTAGTAAGTAATCCTCCCATCCGTAAAGATCATATCTGAAATATGGTAAAAGCAAGGTAGTTTTGGTGAAAGAATATGATAAATAATAGAATTTCATAACATTGAAGACATCGCATTGTCTATTTATATTTCTAACTTGTGAATAATACCGTAATTTAATGAATGTAAAGTCTTTGTTTTCCTTGCAGATCATGGTAGTATTTAAACAGCTAAAATTTCATGCCGTGGAAAATATCTAATCAGACTATGTAAATTGCTTTAATGCATTGTATTTTGCTAAAAAATTGTTTATTGTTTGTTTGTGTGTTACTAATACATTAATTTATTCTAAACATTTCAGTCATCTCCCTGCATTTACTGGACCCCCTGCAGTTCGCGTACTGTCCCAACTGTTCAACAGATGACGCCATTGCCATCACCCTCCACCTGATCCTAACCCACCTGGACAAAAAAGACACGTACATTCGAATGCTGCTCATAGACTTCAGTTCAGCATTCAACACAATCATTCCTCAGAAACTGACTGGAAAACTGAGCTGAACACCTCTCTCTGCAACTGGATCCTAGACTTCCTGACTGGGAGACCTCAGTCAGTCTGGATTGGAAGCAGCATCTCAGACACCATCACACTGAGCACGGGGGCCCCCCAGGGCTGTGTGCTCAGTCCACTGCTGTTCACTCTGCTGACCCATGACTGTGCTGCAACACACAGCTCGAACCACATCATCAAGTTCGCAGATGACTCGACCGTGGTGGGTCTCATCAGCAAGAACAATGCGACAGCATACAGAGAGGAGGTGCAGTGGCTAACGGACTGGTGCAGAGCCAACAACCTGTCTCTGAATGTGAACAAAACAAAAGAGATGGTTGTTGACTTCAGGAGGACACGGAGCGACCACTCTCCGCTGAACATCGACGATTCCTCCTTAGAGATCGTTAAGAGCACCAAATTTCTTGGTGTTCACCTGGCAGAGAATCTCACCTGGTCCCTCAACTCCAGCTCCATAGCAAAGAAAGCCCAGCAGCGTCTCTACTTTCTGCGAAGGCTGAGAAAGTCCATCTCCCACGCCCCATCCTCACCACATTCTACAGAGATTGTATTGAGAGCATCCTGAGCAGCTGCATCATGGCCTGGTTTGGAAATTGCACCATCTCGGATCGCAAGACCCTGCAGCGGATAGTGAGGTCGGCTGAGACGATCATCAGGGTCTCTGTTCCCACTATTACAGACATTTACACCACACGTTGCATTCGCAAAGCAAACAGCGTTATGAAGGACCCCACGCACCCCTCATATAAACTCTTCTCCCTCCTGCCATCTGGCAAAAGGCACCAAAGTACTTGGGCTCTCACGACCAGACTATGTAACAGTTTCTTCCCCCGAGCTATCAGACTCCTCAATGCCCAGAGCCTGGACTGACACCAACCTACTGCCCTCTACTGTGCCTATTGTCTTGTTTATTATTTATTGTAGTGCCTGCACTGTTTTAGAAACATAGAAACATAGAAAATAGGTGCAGGAGTAGGCCATTCGGCCCTTCGAGCCTGCACCGCCATTTATTATGATCATGGCTGATCATCCAACTCAGAACCCAGCCTTCCCTCCATACCCCCTGACCCCTGTAGCCACAAGGGCCATATCTAACTTCCTTTTAAACATAGCTAATGAACTGGCCTCAACAGTTTGCTGTGGCAGAGAATTCCACAGATTCACCACTCTCTGTGTGAAGAAGTTTTTCCTAACCTCGGTCCTAAAAGGCTTCCCCTCTATCCTCAAACTGTGACCCCTCGTTCTAGACCTCCCCAACATCGGGAACAATCTTCCTGCATCTAGCCTGTCCAATCCCTTTAGGATCTTATACGTTTCAATCAGATCCCCCCTCAATCTTCTAAATTCCAACGAGTACAAGCCCAGTTCATCCAGTCTTTCTTCATATGAAAGACCTGCCATCCCAGGAATCAATCTGGTGAACCTTCTTTGTACTCCCTCTATGGCAAAGATGTCTTTCCTCAGATTAGGGGACCAAAACTGCACACAATACTCCAGGTGTGGTCTCACCAAGGCCTTGTACAACTGCAGTAGTACCTCCCTGCTCCTGTACTCGAATCCTCTCGCTATAAATGCCAGCATACCGTTCGCCTTTTTCACCGCCTGCTGTACCTGCATGCCCACTTTCAATGACTGGTGTATAATGACACCCAGGTCTCGTTGCACCTCCCCTTTTCCTAATCGGCCACCATTCAGATAATAATCTGTTTTCCTATTTTTGCCACCAAAGTGGATAACTTCACATTTATCCACATTAAATTGCATCTGCCATGAGTTTGCCCACTCACCCAACCTATCCAAGTCACCCTGCATCCTCTTAGCATCCTCCTCACTGCTAACACTGCCACCCAGCTTCGTGTCATCCGCAAACTTGGAGATGCTGCATTTAATTCCCTCATCCAAGTCATTAATATATATTGTAAACAACTGGGGTCCCAGCACTGAGCCTTGCGGTACCCCACTAGTCACCGCCTGCCATTCTGAAAAGGTCCCGTTTATTCCCACTCTTTGCTTCCTGTCTGCTAACCAATTCTCCACCCACACCAATACCTTACCCCCAATACCGTGTGCTTTAAGTTTGCACACTAATCTCCTATGTGGGACCTTGTCAAAAGCCTTTTGAAAATCCAAATATACCACATCCACTGGTTCTCCCCTATCCACTCTACTAGTTACATCCTCAAAAAATTCTATGAGATTCGTCAGACATGATTTTCCTTTCACAAATCCATGCTGACTTTGTCCGATCATTTCACCGCTTTCCAAATGTGCTGTTATCACATCCTTGATAACTGACTCCAGCAGTTTCCCCACCACCGACGTTAGGCTAACCGGCCTATAATTCCCCGGTTTCTCTCTCCCTCCTTTTTTAAAAAGTGGGGTTACATTAGCCACCCTCCAATCCTCAGGAACTAGTCCAGAATCTAACGAGTTTTGAAAAATTATCACTAATGCATCCACTATTTCTTGGGCCACTTCCTTAAGCACTCTGGGATGCAGACCATCTGGCCCTGGGGATTTATCTGCCTTCAATCCCTTCAATTTACCTAACACCACTTCCCTACTAACATGTATTTCGCTCAGTTCCTCCATCTCACTGGACCCTCTGTCCCTTACTATTTCTGGAAGATTATTTATGTCCTCCTTAGTGAAGACAGAACCAAAGTAATTATTCAATTGGTCTGCCATGTCCTTGCTCCCCATAATCAATTCACCTGTTTCTGTTTGCAGGGGACCTACATTTGTCTTTATCAGTCTTTTCCTTTTTACATATCTATAAAAGCTTTTACAGTCCGTTTTTATGTTCTCCGCCAGTTTTCTCTCATAATCTTTTTTCCCCTTCCTAATTAAGCCCTTTGTCCTCCTCTGCTGAACTCTGAATTTCTCCCAGTCCTCAGGTGAGCCACTTTCTCTGGCTAATTTGTATGCTACTTCTTTGGAATTGATACTATCCCTAATTTCTCTTGTCAGCCACGGGTGCACTACCTTCCTTGATTTATTCTTTTGCCAAACTGGGATGAACAATTGTTGTAGTTCATCCATGCAACCTTTAAATGCCTGCCATTGCATATCCACCGTCAATCCTTGAAGTGTCATTTGCCAGTCTATCTTAGCTAATTCATGTCTCATACCTTCAAAGTTACCCCTCTTTAAGTTCAGAACCTTTGTTTCTGAATTAACTACGTCACTCTCCATGTTAATGAAGAATTCCACCATATTATGGTCACTCTTACCCAAGGGGCCTCTCACGACAAGATCGCTAATTAACCCTTCCTCATTGCTCAAAACCCAGTCCAGAATAGCCTGCTCTCTAGTCGGTTCCTCGACATGTTGGTTCAAAAAACCATCCCGCATACATTCCAAGAAATCCTCTTCCTCAGCACCTTTACCAATTTGGTTCACCCAGTCTACATGTAGATTGAAGTCACCCATTATAACTGCTGTTCCTTTATTGCACACATTTCTAATTTCCTGTTTAATACCATCTCCGACCTCACTACTACTGTTAGGTGGCCTGTACACAACTCCCACCAGCGTCTTCTGCCCCTTAGTGTTACGCAGCTCTACCCATATCGATTCCACATCTTCCCGGCTTATGTCCTTCCTTTCTATTGCGTTAATCTCTTTTTTAACCAGCAACGCCACCCCACCTCCCCTTCCTTCGTGTCTATCCCTCCTGAATATTGAATATCCCTGAACGTTGAGCTCCCATCCCTGGTCACCCTGGAGCCATGTCTCTGTGATCCCAACTATATCATAATATAGTTTTGTGCACTTTATGCAGTCCTGGGTAGGTCTGTAGTCTAATGTAGTTTCTGTGGTGTTTTACGTAGTTCAGTGTAGTTTTTGTATTGTTTCATATAGCACCATGGTCCTGAAAAACGTCTCGTTTTTACTGTGTACTGTACCAGCAGTTATGGTTGAAATGACAATAAAAAGTGACTTGACTTGACTTGACTTATTCTTGAAGACATAGGCTGTTTATTCAATGACACTTGAGTGAATGACCCTTTTAAAACCTAGTGGCAGTAGTTCCGTGGGCAAAGCAACTAAAAGGTTTAGGTTTCTGTTTTAGCAAAACAGGGAATACTGTTGTGAGTGATGACGATGGGCGACGCAAACTTTTTCTTGGTTAGTGAGCATTTTAGTTCATGTAGTTTGCATAATGGTTACTCCTTTAGTGTGGAAGTAGGTACACATTACCGAATGATCCATGAATTAGTTTGATTCTGTTACATAATGTGATCTTCCTTTCAGTCCCAACTTCTGACAAGTGTGGGAATAATAATACCAAGCGTTACAATTATTTGATCAGGACAGTGGGTTTTGTGGCCTACTAATTGTTCCCCTCCATGGAGTCATAGAGATGTACAGCACAGAAACAGGCCCTTTGGCCCATCTAGTCCATGCCACGCCATGTAAGCTGCCTACACCCATTGACCTGCACAAGGACCATATCTCTCCATAACTCTACCATCCATGTACCTATCCAAACTTCTCTTAAATGTTGAAATCAAGCTCGCATGCACCATTTACGCTGGCAACTTGTTCCACATTCTCACCATCCTTTGAGTGAAGGAGGTTCCCCTCATGTTCCCCTTAAACTTTTCACCTTTCACCCTTAAACCATGACCTCTAGTTGTAGCCCCACCCACCTCAGTGGAAAAAAGCTTGCTTGCAATTTACCCTATCTATACCCCTCATAATTTTGTATACCTTTCATTTATTTAATAAACCTTTAGATCAGGGACTCCCAACCTGGAGTCCATGGACCTCTCAGTTAATGGCAAGGGTGCATGGCATAAAAAAAAAAGTTGAGAACCCCTGCTTTAGATTGTTATGATCATGGTTGTTCTATGTTGAAAGATGGCTATGTAGCATTTGATACACCGTTTGAAATCTCAATAGACTTGTCTAGTGAACATTGTCATCAAATCCCATCAGAGAAGTTAAAAGTGGTACTCATGACCTGCAGATGTACATCATCTTGTCACAGTACAGATGATATTTTATTATCCTTGCAAAATGAGTAACAGAGTAGTGGGATCTTGAGTGGGGCTAAATTCCAGTACCTTTTGTAGGATTTCTCCAACAGGCAGTCAGACTGCTAAATAGCTGCTCAACCTGACTCTGCTTTGGACACTTTAACTTGCACTGGACACTTATAACTTGATTTTAACTGACATGAGGCTGTCATGTTTTACTGTTTATTGTTATGTTTATTATTTAGTGTTGCGTTTGTTATGTTATGATTGCACCGCTCCTGGGAAACGCTGCCTCATTCTGCCCTGCAGAGCTGATGTACAGTTAGAATGACAATAAAGTTTTTTGAATCTTTGAACCTTTGAAAGTCACCTTCCACACATACAATACATTCTGAAAGTGATTATTGCAAATGCCTGCAAGAATTTTCACCTCTCAGTGTGCAGATATACCTGTCATTAGAAAGAGGCCACACATAGTGAAAAAGACAATGAAAAGACCAACACTGTCTCTACTTTTGCATCTTGAAGGATAGATGACAAAAGGATGGAGGTAAAGTGAAAATTGTATATCATATTAGTTACATAATTAAGGATGGAAGAGCTAATTGAGCCACTTCCTCACAGTTCCATTGACCCAGTTTTGATCCTGATCTTTGGTGTTTTCAACGTCTCCTGTTGACTGTAACTTTTCTTCAGGTGCTCCGATTTCCTCTCATGTACCAAAGATTTGTGGGTAGGTAGGTTAATCGGACATTGTAATTTGCTTCTGTATGTAGATAAGTGGTAAAATGAGTTGTTAGGACAGGGGATGGAGCTGATTGAATGTGCAGAGAATAAAAGTTCAAAGTTCAAGTTCAAAGTAAAATTTATTATCAGAGTACATACATGTCACCACCCAGCTCTGAGATTCTTTTTCTGCAGGCATACCTAGTGTCACAAAAAACTGTGGGTCAATTGTTTAAGAAAAATAACAAGATGGCTTAAGTCGCAAAAGTAGATTGAGGTGCTTTTAATTACCTCAAAACAAGACAAAAACTGGGGAAAAAATCAATATATATATCCACCCTCAGACTAAACACAAAAGAAAACTAAACCCAAAGCCTTTGTAACCTGAGGCTTATAACTGCTAAGCCCCTCCCCCTAGACCAACCAAAAGCTAATTAACTCAATTATCCAATTAAAGATGGTATCCTCCACCATCAGCACTCCTGTGCAGGTTGCTGCTGCCTCTATGAGACAGCTCCATGCAGCAGCTCTGTTTCAGACCCAGTCACTATTACTGCTGGGGATGGGTGTTTTACCGAGTGCGCCATGTGCTGTCTGTAATCAGTGACGGGCCTTCGTCACATTACCACCCTCCTCTCCTGCAGCGGCAATGTTTGGCAGTCTTGACAGGAAGTCCGCTGTGATGTTCTCCTTGCCTGCTTTGTGTCGCACACAGAACCTGAAAGGTTGAAGCTCCAGGTACCACCTAGTCACCCTGGCATTCCGGTCCTTCATTGTCTGGATCCAGGTCAGGGCTCTGTGGTCCGTCTGGAGGTCAAACTCCCTCCCTAGAAGGTAGCACCTGAGGCTGTCCAACGCCCACTTGATTGCTAGACACTCCTTCTCGATTGTGGAGTACCGGGTTTCATGGGGCAGAAGTTTCCTGCTTAGATATAACACAGGACGTTCCTCACCTGGCTCTCCCTGAGCCAGTACTGCCCCGATGCCTACACCTGAGACATCCACCTGCACCAGGAAGCAGCATTCAAAGTCAGGACTCTGCAACACAGGGGAAGAGCATAATTCCTCCTTCAGGCCCTGGAAAGCACTTTCACACTCCTCACTCCATTCCACAAGATTATGGGCCAACTTGCGGGTGAGGTTGGTCAATGGGGCTGCCAGTGTTGAGCTGTTAGCTTGGAGGTCAAACTCTCTCCCAGTTTCATCTCCCTCTAAGTTTCCTGCTTAGATATAACACGGGACGTTCCTCACCTGGCTCTCCCTGAGACAGTACTGCCCCGATGCCTACACCCGAGGCATCCACCTGCACCCAACGTGGGGCTCGAACCCACGACCCTAGGATTAAGAGTCCCATGCTCTACCGACTGAGCTAGCTTGGAGAAGGGGAAACAAAAGCAAACTTACCATGTAAAGCCACAGTATCATAGCGGTTAGCACAATGCTATTACAGCTCAGGGAATTCCAGAGTTTGGAGTTTAACTCCAGCACCATTCTGTAAGGAATCACTCTATATCCTCCTTGTGGAATTCATGGGTTTTCTCTGGGTGCTCCATTTCCCTCCCACAGTCCATGACCATATGGGTTGCTGTCACAAAAAACTGAGTGCGCCATGTGCCGTCTGTAGTCATGTGACGGGCCTTCGTCACACTTAGCAAATCTACAGAATATTATCTGTAATCTGTGAACATCAGGAAATATAAATTGGAAACAAACTGTGCAAATGCAAATATAAATAAATAGCAATAAATAATGAGCATGAAATAACAAAATAAGAGTCCTTAAATGAGTGTAGCTCTCTGCTTCTGTTCAAGAGCCTGATGGCTGAGGGGTAGCAATTGTTCTTGAACCTAGTGGTGTGAGTCCTGGGACACCTGCATCTTCTACCTGATGGCAGGAATGAGAAAAGTGCATGGCCAGGGTGGTGAGGAACTTTGATGATGGATGCTGCTTTTCTACGGCAATTTTTCATATACATGTACTCAGTGGCTGGGAAGGTTTTACCCATGATGTACTGGGCTGATTCCAGTACCTTTTGTAGGATGTTCTGCTCAAAGCATTGGTGTTCTCAAAGTGTGCCAGTCAGCACGCTTTCCACCACACATATGTCAAGGTCTTTGATGACATACCGAACCTCCACCGACTCCTGAGGAAGCAAAGGCACAGTCGTGCTTTCTTCACAATAATATTTATATGATCGGTCCAGGACACGTCCTATGAGATAGTGACACCCAGGAATTTGAAGTTACTGACCTTCTCCACGTCTAATCTTCTGATGATTACTGGCTCATGGACCTCTGGTTTCCTTCTCCTGAAGTCTACAATCAGTTCCTTGGTCTTATTGACACTGAGTGAAAGGTTGTTGCTATTACACTACTCCGCCAAGTTTTTAATCACCCACCTGTATGCTGATTCATCACCCCTTCTAATACTGCCGACAACTGTGGTGTCATCAGCAAACTTGTATATGGTGTTGGAGTTGTACACACAGTCATAAGTCTAAAGCTAGTAGAGCAGAGGGATAAGTACACATTCCTGAGATGCTCCTGTGCTGAGGAGCTAGATGGTTGGCACAAGTCTTCAATACTTGGCCAAGTACTCCGTCCGGACCGGATGCTTTCCTTGGATTCGCTCTCTTAAATGCAGCCCATGTGTCATCTTCAGATACTGAAACCCAAGGATCATCAGGAGACATGGGGGAGCGCAGTGGTTCCTCCCTGTTCTGCTGGTAAAAGTGAGCACAGAAGGCATGGAGCTCATTTGGAAGTGAAGCTCTGCTGTCCCCTTTGTCACAAGATTTAATTTCGTAGGGGGTTATGGCATTCAAACCCTGCCACAGTTTTGAGCATCCCTCATTGATTCTAGTCTAATCCAGAATTTCCACTTCACCTGAGAGATGACTTTCCGGAGACCATACCTGCATCTTTTGTAGCATTCTTGATCTCCAGACTCTGATCTGGCTCTTAACAGGTTCCGAATTTCATTCTTCATCCAGGTCTTCTGAATGGGGAAAACCCTGAACGATTTTGTGGGGGCACATTCATTCAGAGCTGTTTTAAGTCTGTAAGATCCTGGTGTAGACTTTCAGGTCCTCAGATTAGTTCTTGAACACGGCCCAGTCCACTGGCTCAAGGCAATCCTGTAACCGTTCCTCAGCTTTCTGTAAGCACCTCTCAGATGTCTTGATCTCTGGAGCCTTGCTGTTTAGGCTCTGTCTGTATGCAGATAGTAGGAGTACAGCCAGTTGATCTGACTTGAAAAATACAGCCTCAGGAAGGAACGACAGGTATTCCTTATTGTAACGTAGCTGTAGTCTAGCATGTTGGGATCTCTGGTGCAACAGGTTACGTGCTGGTGATAATTGGGCAGGGTTTTCTTCAAACAGGCCTGGTTAAAGTTGCAGACCATAGTTGGAAATGTGTTGGGATGGGCTGTTTCTTGCTTACAGACAGAATCATGCAGTTTCGCAAGTGCTTGCTTATAATCTATGTGAACAGGTCTGGATCATGGATGGGAACTCTCAAGGCAAGTAGAATGGTCTACATTTAATCATTAGTTGTTCTAAGTCAGGGGAACAAAAAGTTGACATAACCCCAAAGTCCTTGTACCAATGAGAATTGACTAAAAAGCATATGCCACCACCAAAATGGTTCAATCTATTTTGAAAATCGTAAAACCTTCTGGTCGGGTAGCTGTGTCCAGCGTGTTCGCTGTTAACCGAGTCTCAATGCAACAAACAAATGGGATTACTGTAGGAGTAACATAAATAGGTGTTTGAGAGCTAGCATGGAATTTGTGAGATGAATAGCCTGTTTCATGTTGCATGACTCCATCATGATTCAGGCATTATAGCGAGGAAAGAAAAACAATGTCAAGTACGCAGCATGGATTTATTAGCATATTTCCCAGTAGCAGATATAATGGAGAGCTTTTCATAAACATTTGATCTTTCAAATTGGTTACCAAAACAAAACTGAGAGCAATAAGTTCAGATAACTGAACTAAATAAAGTGAAGTAAAATTAAACTCACAGAATGTCTCACAAGTGTGATGACACTGCAGGAATACTTATTTGGCTGTAAAGCAGTTTGGATAATCCAAGGTTATGAAAGGTGCTATTTAATTAAGGACTATTATCCATATTAATATCCACTGAAAAATGTCATTAAAAGTTATCGGGAGTGAGCAAGGCAGGGAGAGTAGGGTAGCAAGTTTCCTTGTGGGAGCTTTGCACTCTCTGAGTACAGCAGAAAAGCTCAGGGATGATGCTGAGTTAGCAATCGACTCTTTCAGCTGTGCTATGCTTTGGAACTTCAAAACATTAACCTAATTCAAAGGAAGGTATGGGAGTCCCAAAATGTGAGTCTAACTTCATGTTTAAGTGAGATGCGCACATATCACGTGGTAGAATGATGATGCATGCAATTCACATACCTTTACACATAAAAATAATGAATTATTTAAATGAACAAGAATGCTTAATCAAACAATATATTTACAAGATTGCTCAAATATTACTGAAATATTAAATACACAACAAATAACCTTGACACTCAGCAAGTGTCTGCAGTCAAAGAAGTCGGTGGAATGCTGAAACACAAGTCAGAGCAACTTGCAGTGCTGTGTCCAGACTACAACCTCAGTGCTGGCCCAGTTCTAGGGAGCAGGAGTGAGTGCAATTAAATGGCTGCTGTTATTAAGAGCGGAGTTACAAGGAATCAAATCAAATCAAATCAAATCAAGTTAAATTATCATTCAACCATAAGTGCACACAGCCGAATGAAACAGAGTCCCTCTGGAGCCAAGGTGCAAAGCATACACAGCACATTTAAAATAGTGAGCAAAAAAAAAGTCATACACACCAAAAAAAAACGTATATATATAGTCCAAGACCCTGAGCAACTTGTCCTGAAAATTGCTGGTACGTTCTCCCGGCAGTGCACAGATGCACGCAATCCAGCTTGTCATTCCACCAATCAAACACTGGAGGGCAGCACTATCAGGAGAGGCCAGCCCCAACTGAGCATGGGCGCGATGCTGCACTGCCTCTGGCATCTCCTCACCTGGACAGAAGCCGCAGCCAAGCCCATGGCTTGAGGCATGGTCCTTTCTATCAAGGCTACCTATCTCCCTCACCGTCTGTCTCACCACTAAACAAGGGAAACAGGCCTGCGGCATCTTACATTATCAAAGTCCAACAGGATCTTGCGATCGCAAGAGAAAAGTCCAAGACAATCACCCATGGTTATACTGCGCACCACGTTTGCACACCAACTTAGATGCCTTTGAGTAGCAGGCAGCTCCTCGGAACCTAATCCGGCTCCTCCACCAACAACACCCCAACCCTCTCCTCCACTAACATGCCAGCCGGCTCTTCGATACCCTGGCCAGCTATTCCGATCAACGAGCAGCTTCACTGATGCGGTAGATTTGCTGTAACCGATGTTCTTGGAGTCCAATATAGTCTTGTGATCGTAAAAAAAAACACATTTAACAAAAAAAAACACCTTTGGTTGGCCCCCTAAGAGGCCACTACATCCGAACACGCCACCATCTTATCAGAGGTCAGGAAAGGTCAGGGAAACCAGGTGCTTCAGTGTAGAAAGGAGACATGGGTGATACAATTTTAGAGGTATGAAAAATTGTTAATGCTATGTAATTGTGAACCTGGGGTAGTTAGTCAAACTACTTAAGTAATACTCTGCTTCAAATTTATAGATGAGCAATTAAGATGGACTGAGCTATTTTTTATCCCTGTAATTATAGAGTCACTAGGAAGGTAAAAAGATGAATACTGGATTGTCACAGCAGAAATTTGATGTACTTTTGCATTAATGATTTTAAGCAACTTTTGGCGTGATTTGTGACAATGAGGATCACATTCAAAAGCAAATGTTGATGTTGGAAAACTTAAATAAAAAGGGAACATTTGCAGAATTTCCAGGGGTCAATCAGCATCTGTGAAGAGAGAAGGAGACCAATCAGAAGAATCTGGTGCTAAATCCCATCAGCTTGAAAGGTTTTGTGTCCTACCCCTGCTCCTGTTTCCTATATGGTTTTTCAGACAGGTTATAAAATGTAACAATGTCAGGATCAGTCCATGTTCTACTGATTTGGGCACCTTGGCTGTGCAATTTGCCTGTGTGTTTTTAATATAAAAGGTGTAATTAATTTAAATATCAAAATGATAGTCTTCTGCCTGAAGATGGATCTGTTTGCTAAAATAGTTTGTGGAAGCTCTTGACATTGGATCTTATTGTTGTTGAGGAGGTTATTGTATTAACAGTCAAAAAGCATTATGCAGAGGAGTAGTTAAGGAACACTCGGTTAAAGTAATCAGAGTCGCTGATGATTATCTACTTTTTAACTCTGATTGGTATCCCTTTTACCTTGATCCTTAATCTATTCATAAGCTTCCAGTACATAGCAGGTGACATTTCGAAGTTCAAAGTTCCAAGTAAATTTATTATCAAAGTACGTATGCTATATACAACCTAGAGCTGTGTCTGCTTACAAGCAGTCAGAACACAGAGAAGCACAATAAAGCTCAATAAAAAAAAATGAAGATGATCAAGCACCCAAAATGCAAAAAATGAACAAATCGTGTAAACTCAATCTGCTGTCACTGAGTTCCCAACCACTCTACCTTTTAGGCACAACACTTCTTTGGCAGTAATTCTCAGGAAGGGAAAGATTAAAAGAACATATTGAATGATTGCAGAGGGATCTGGGTGTTCCATTGCCTTATTCGGGAAGATCACTGTTGTGTCTGTACAACTACATATCAAACAAATAAAGGCAAGCATTCGGAGGAGAAGTTAATGGAGGAGAATTCACTTTGCAGAGAGAGCAATAAATCAATCACACACATAAGTTATCAGTCAATCATTGGTGCTAAGGGGAGACATTGCACTAAAAGAAATAGATCCATACATTACACTTCCTCCCCCTTTAGATTAATGTAACAAAAACTGTATAGGTAACAAAATGTTCAATTTTTCTTTAACAAACCATGTTTAAATGGAAATGCTTTCACAATAACTGCCCATAACTAACTTCGCTATACTAAAGAACCAGTCTTTTGGGTTGTGCTCTGTTTCTTTCAGGAGAGTGCCTCTGGACTTTTGGAGTGGCATCACGTTTGGCAGATATCTTGTCAAAGACAACTTTCTCTGTTGAAGGTGCCACGTTGCTGTTGGTGATACAATCATTACTGAGATGTAATTCAGTGTAATTCTCCATCTTGCTGGTTCAGTCGTCTCAGGTGTGTTCTTCAGCTGAGCATCCAGTATCTGGTTCACATGACAGCTCCATGTCTGATCTCCAACATCAGCTGTCCAGTTCTTTCAGCTATCTGACTGGGTGTTCACTTGTCTTCTCGGTAATCACACACTAGGACATCCTGCCCAACTTTGAAGTTCCTTGCTGATTTACTCGACAACTGGCTGAACTGTTCATTCTGTACTTCTCTCCATAGGTCTTGTTTCAGGAGGTCTATGCGAAATCTCAGATCCCTACTCATGAACAGCATTGCAGGTGTTTGATTTGTCATTGCATAAACAGAGTTTGATCCACAAAAAGGAAGTTGTCCACCTTGTGCTGTAGAGAAATATCCTCCTTGTCCACAGCTTTAATGGACTTCTTAAAGGTTTAGACTAACCTTTCAGCTAACACATTCGTTGCTGGGTGGTGAGGAGCTGACTTGAAATGTTTGGTGCATTTTTCTTCATGAATAGTCTGAACTCTTCTGATGTGTATTGCGGTCCTTTGTTACTCTCAATTTATTCTGGTAAGCTATTTACACCGCACGCTGTCGCAGTAGTGCTGCCAGGATAATCAAGACACAACCCACCCAACCAACACACTTTTCATCCCTCTTCCCTCCAGGAGAAGGCTCAGGAGCTTGAAGACTCGTACAGCCAGATTTGGGAACTGTGATAAGACTGCTGAACGGATCCTGACCCGGATCTGGGCCGTATTCTCCAAATATCCGGACCTGCATTTCGGGTTTTTTTTGAACTACATTACTTTCCATTTTTATATTTTATATTTTCTATTTATGATTTATAATTTAAATTTTTAATATTCACTATCGATTTGTAATCCAGGGAGCGGGAAGCGCAGAATCAAATATCGCTATGATGATTGTACGTTCTGGTATCAATTGTTTGGCGATAATAAAGTATAAAAGTATTTCTGGAGACGATAGTCCTCATGGCAGAAACAATCTTTTCTGACCTGGTTGACTTTATTGGTATGACTTCAGGCCACTTTGAATGAGCATCCACAGCAATCAGAAATGTGGAGTTCATGAATGGCCCAGCAAAGTCAATATGCACTCTTTGCCATGGTGAAGACAGCCATTCCCAAGGGTGTAACAATGCTTGAGGGGGTGAATTTTGAACTTTGTGGTATTCCGAACAGCTTTTGGTCAGGGCTTTAATCTGTCTATCTATTCCCACCCACCACATGTAGCTCCAGGAGAGACTCTTCATCTTGACTATACTCAGGAGTCCTTCATGCAGATTTTCTAACACTCTGGTGTGCAGTTTAGAGGGAACTACAACACAAGATCCACACACCAGCGTTCTTTGACATATACCGACAGTTGGTCTCCCCCGCTGAGAACTCTGGAAACATGGGGTTAGCATGAGCTGGCCAACCTTGCAGGGTGATGTCATAGATTTTTGACGATGTTGGGTCATTCACTGCTTCTCTTTGTATTTCAGAATTGTTACCAGCAGCTGGTCCACCAGTGCTGCATGGAACACCTCTGCTGGGTCACAGAATGAAGACTTTTCTTCTTCAGTTGTCAACAGTGGAAGATGTGACAAGCCATCAGAGTTTCACCTTGAACTCTATGTCATAAGAGTGTGCTCCTAGGAAAAGTGCCCAAAGTTGCATCCAGGTAGCAATCATCACTGAATTCCCTTCCTGGGGTTGGAAGTGGACACAAGGGCTGATGATCTGTCACTAAAGTAAACTCTTGTCTGTAGAGATAATGGTGGAACTTCTTTGTTCTCCATACCAGACTAAGGGCCTCTCGGTCGACCTGTGTATAGTTGCATTCTGCGCTCATCGGTGATCTTGAAGCAAATGCAATTGGATGATCAGATCCATCCTTCATAGTGTGTGACAAATGGCACCAATGCCATAAGGGGACAAATTGCACGCCAGTCTGATGGGCATAGATGGATCATAATGGGTGAGCAGTTCATCAGATGTTATTAGTCTCTTTGTTTCCTTGAATGCTCTTTCACAACTTTCTGACCATTCCCACCTTGCAACAGGACAGTCAATAGTTGTAGCACTATAGCGAGATTTGGGAGAAACCTCTGGTGGTAGTTTACCAGGCCTAAGTATGACCTGAATTGTGACTCATTTTCTGGGTTGGATGCCACAGAGTTGCTTCAATTTTCTCTTGTGACTTACATAGGCTATGCTTGTCAATAACATGCCCACAGTATAAGATATTATTCTTGAAAAATGCCAAAACGGGACTTCAACAGACTGATTTCTAAGCTACCACTAGAAAAAAACTTCAGTGATATTAAAGAACAACACAGGCAATAAAGTGCCTCCCAAAGGCAAACTGAAAGTGAATATGATGTACGGAGGCTGTCTTTGTCACTCTTTGCATGCAGACCATACTCAGTCAGCCTGGTAAGCACTTTACCAAGGTTCTGGAGGAGCTGTTTATCATTCTTGCTTGTCACAAGGATGAACATTTTGCTCCTGGGATATCTGAAGCACTCGGTCCATTAATCTTTGCCAAATTGTTGGAGCTCGTGCGACGCTAAAGATGAGACAATTATACTGGAACAGTTCTTTGTGAGTGTTGATTGTGAGGAACTTCCTGCTTGACTACTCAGTCTCCATTTGCAGATAGGCTTGTGACAAGTCGATCTTTGAAAACCTTTCCCTGCCTGCCAAAGATGCAAAAAATTCTTCTATTCATGGCGGGAGATACTGCATCAAGCACAGCACAGGGTTGGTGCTCACTTTGAAGTCCCCACGTATGTGAATAGCTCCAGCCTTCCCTTTCTTGATCACTGGGACAATGGGCATTGCCCAATTGCTCCACTCAAGCTTGGAGAAAATACCATATGCCTCCAATCTCTGAAGTCCACTTTAGGACATAGTGCATAAGGCAATGGATGTGCTTTATAGAATCTTTGTGTTGCTGCTTCATCCAGCACCATCTCTGCCGAGCGCTTTGACCCCGTCCCGGCTGCCGAGCAACAAGCAAAGCCGAGGATTCGGGGCCTTCCCCTGGGGTGATTCTGGATCACACAGTAACAGCGGCAGCAAAAAAGGCATTTCATAAGTTTCTCCAGATGTTCCTCTGTTCTCTCACGTCTGTCTCCATCAAATCAGGATTCTGCACAGCACACTACTTGACAGATTACAGATATTCTCAGATTTTCTTAACCATTCATGTTTGAAAAGTGCTGGCGCTCCACTTTTCAACATATAAATCTCTAACTGCTGTGTTTGGCCTCTGTACACCACAATCACTTTCAGTTTGCCTTTGAAGGACACTTTTTACCTGTGTAGGTTCTTTAGTATCACCAAGGTCTTTTCTAATGGTAGCTTAGAAAACAGTCTGTTGTACTCAGCCTCTAAACTTATAGACAAAACTGGTCCTGTATGCAGCTCCATTTTCAGTTTTACACCAGACACATCTGTTGTGATCCATATGATTTTACGATCTGCTTCAGTAGTGCTTTCCAGTTCTAGGCATGACAGCTCACCTTTGTCAGACAATGTGTTGTCTGATTCCGTTTCACATTCATTCTCTTTATGCATTTTTTTAGCCTTGTATTTGAAACTTTTCACTTCATGTGGTTTTTTTCATTGGTTGTGCTTTTTGTCTGACTTGCCCTCTCTCTTTATGTGGCCTTGTCTAACACTTCCTGCAAACTTTTTCTTTGAACCAAGAGTCATTTGCATCATGGGAGGATTTGCCACGTTGATAACATTTTTGTTTTTTGCACCATTTAGGGATATTTTGTATGTTTCACATTCTAAACTCATTTTCTGTAGTTCTTCCACATCTTTTACTGCAGTCTTTAATGATATTGCAATGGTCGATGTCCATTCTAAGGTTAGGTATCTTCTAACTTTGGCTGCACTTGCCACATACAAGCCTGCTCCTTAATATGTCTGAATGTCACAGTACTGGGAAAGTTTGCAATGTGTTCAGAAATACTTTCACCTTTTGTCTGGTTCCAGTTGTGAAATCTAAATCTCTCAGCTATTACTAGCAGTTTTGGGCTGAACTGGTTTTGCAAAACTGCAACAGTTTCATTCAATGTCTTGCTTACTGGATTTTCGGGAATTACGTAGGAAACTGTACATTATAGCACCCATTAAGCTAAGAAGTGTGTAGACTTGCTTTATCTCATCCACATCATTAGCATTACACTACAGTTCAATCCTCTCGATATATGATTCTGTGTCCTCATTAGCACTATCAAATTTGTCAACTTTCCCAACTAAGGCTGTCATCACTTTATTTTTACTTTAGCTTTGCTGATTGTGAGTCACTGTGTACTGTGCACTCCTGATCTGATGTTTGATAATCTATGTTCGCCTACTTTTTGGCATTTGTACAATTTGTTCTTTTTTCGTGTATTGGGTGTTTGATATTTTCTTTGATTGGGTTCCACAGTGTTTTTTTATTTATTTGCTTCGTGGTTACCTGCAGGAGGATGAACTTCAGGGTTGTGTTCTATATCCATCCTTTGATAATAAATGCACTTTGAATATTTTAATTTTAATATTTTAATATTTGAATCCATTTTGCAGCTGGATCCCTTTAATTGATAGAGTGTAACTATACTGTAACCTTTCCATCCTGTATAATAACCTTATAAAAAATAAAATTTTTGCCTCCAGAATATTCCAATATTTCTTCTGTGGTAAACAAAATATCCTTACACTCCAGCAAACAAAGTATACAGAATCATCTGCCACAGAACTTGCCCGCCTCCTTGTGGTTGAATGCTACAATTACACTTCCCCATCAGGTTCTTTTCACTTTTTCTCATTGAAGTAAACATTAATGTGTTTGTACTTCACCAGCTGGTCAAATCCATTCATGTCCAGTTTATTTATCAGTAAAAGTATTTTGCACTTTTTCCATATTATTGGAATTCATGACACATCATTGAAATAGTAGGGCAGTACTAATCTCTTGATTTTTTTTCCCATTTTTGGTCCTCTAGTTTTCACTGCTCTAAAATATATATAATGCAGAAAATTCATTACAAGCCATAGTGAACACTAGAAATAATAATGTTTGGTTCAAGATTAGATTTCACTCCATTCAGAACTTTCATGGATTTGGAGTTTAACACTATCAAGACACAACAACACTTTTGACTGGCAGCCCAGCCTCCACTCTAAAGATGTATTTTTTTTCTCAAATATTGTATAGTTGCTGCAGTATGTCTCCAAATTGTTTATATTCACCTGGGCTAATGAATAACATTATCCAAACCTGCAAATTATACAATCAAAAAAGACAAGAGTTTCAGGCACATGGGCATACCCCCACACTAGATCGGAGGTGAGAGCCAATTTTGCTCGCTCTCCGCAATATTCAGTCCTCTCTCCAGGACGCCAGGGCCTTTTGCTGTTCTGCCGTTGGGTCAATTTAAACACCAGCCCAGACAGACTGACATGACAGGGTGGAAACCAGAAGGAGAGAGAGCACAGGGACTGTTGTTTATTGAACTTGGAAAATTCAGAATTTCAATCAGGTTTTATTATGTGTCATGAAATGTGTTGTTTTGTGGCAGTAATATAGACACAGAATAGTACAGCACTGTACAGGCCCTTCGGCCCACAATGTTGTGCTGACCCTCAAACCCTGCCTCCCATATAAGCCCCCACCTTAAATTCCTCCATATACCTGTCTAGTAGTCTCTTAAATTTCACTAGTGTATTTGCCTCCACCACTGACTCAGGCAGTGCAATCCACGCACCAACCACTCTCTGAAATAAATACCTTCCTCTAATATCCCCCTTGAACTTCCCACCCCTTACCTTAAAACCATGTCCTCTTTCACTGAGCAGTGGTGCCCTGGGGAAGAGGCACTGGCTATCCACTCTATCTATTCCTCTTATTATCTTGTACACCTCTATCATGTCTCCTCTCACCCTCCTTCTCTCTAAAGAGTAAAGCCCTAGCTCCCTTAATCTCTGATCATAATCCATACTCTCTAAACCAGGCAGCATCCTGGTAAACAACAGGAATTCTGCAGATGCTGGAAATTCAAGCAACACACATCAAAGTTGCTGGTGAACGCAGCAGGCCAGGCAGCATCTGTAGGAAGAGGTGCAGTCGACGTTTCAGGCCGAGACCCTTCGTCAGGACTAACTGAAGGAAGAGTGAGTAAGGGATTTGAAAGTTGGAGGGGGAGGGGGAGATCCAAAATGATAGGAGAAGACAGGAGGAGAAGGGATAGAGCCAAGAGCTGGACAGGTGATAGGCAAAAGGGGATACGAGAGGATCATGGGACAGGAGGTCCGGGAAGAAAGACAAGGGGGGGGGGACCCAGCGGATGGGCAAGAGGTATATTCAGAGGGACAGAGGGAGAAAAAGGAGAGTGAGAGAAAGAATGTGTGCATAAAAATAAGTAACAGATGGGGTACGAGGGGGAGGTGGGGCCTTAGCGGAAGTTAGAGAAGTCGATGTTCATGCCATCAGGTTGGAGGCTGGAGCCTTGCTTCCACATCCTTCCTATAGTGAGGCGACCAGAACTGGACACAGTACTCCATGTGTGGCCTAACCAGAGTTTTATAGAACTGCATCATTACCCTGCGACTCTTAAACTCTATCCCTCGACTTATGAAAGCTAACACTCCATAAGCTTTCTTAACTACCCTATCTACCTGTGAGGCAACTTTCAGGGATCTGTGGACATGTACCCCCAGATCCCTCTGCTGCTCCACACTACCAAGTATCCTGCCATTTACTTTGTACTCTGTCTTGGAGTTCATCCTTCCGAAGTGTACCACCTCACACTTCTCTGGGTTGAACTCCATCTGCCACTTCTCAGCCCACTTCTGCATCCTATCAATGTCTCTCTACAATCTTTGACAATCCTCTACACTATCTACAACACCACCAAACTTTGTGTTGTCTGCAAACTTGCCAACCCACCCTTCTACACCCACATCCAGGTCGTTAATAAAAATCACGAAAAGTAGAGGTCCCAGAACCGATCCTTGTGGGACACCATTAGTCACAACCCTCTAATCTGAATGTACTCCCTCCACCATGACCCTCTGCCTTCTGCAGGCAAGCCAATTCTGAATCCACTAGGCCAAACTTCCATGGATCCCATGCCTTCTGACTTTCTGAATGAGCGTACCATGTGGAACCTTGTCAAATGCCTTACTAAAATCCATATAGATCACATCCACTGCACTACCCTCATCTATATGCCTGGTCACCTCCTCAAAGAACTCTATCAGGCTTGTTAGACACGATCTGCCCTTCACAAAGTCATGCTGAATGTCCCTGATCAGACCATGATTCTCTAAATGCCCATTGATCCTATCTCTAAGAATCTTTTCCAACAGCTTTCCCACCACAGACTTAAGGCTTACTGGTCTATAATTACCCAGACTATCCCTACTACCTTTTTTAAACAAGGGGACAACGTTCGCCTCCCTCCAATCCTCCGGTACCATTCCCATAGACAATGAGGACATAAAGATCCTAGCCAGAGGCTCAGCAATCTCTTCTCTCGCCTCGTGGAGCAGCCTGGGGAATATTCCGTCAGGCCCCGGGGGACTTATCCGTCCTAATGTATTGTAACAACTCCATAACCCCCCTCCCTTAATATCAACATGCTCCAGAACATCAACTTCACCCATATTGTCCTCACCATCATCAAGTTCCCTCTCATTGGTGAATACCGAAGAGAGGTATTCATTGAGAGCCTCGCTCACTTCCACAGCCTCCAGGCACATCTTCCCACCTTTATCTCTAATCGGTCCTACCTTCACTCCTGTCATCTTTTTTTGCTTCACATAATTGAAGAATGCCTTGGGGTTTACCTTTACCCTACTCGCCAAGGCCTTCTCATGACCCCTTCTTGCTCTTCTCAGCCCCTTCTTAAGTTCCTTTGTTGCTTCCCTATATTCCTCAATAGACCCATCTGATCCTTGCTTCCTAATCCTCATGTATGCTGCCTTCTTCCACCTGATTAGATTTTTCACCTCACTTGTCACCCATGGTTCCTTCACCCTACCATTCTTTATCTTCATCACTGGGACAAATTTATCCCTAACATCCTGCAAGAGATCCCTAAACATCGACCACATGTCCATAGTACATTTCCCTGCAAAAACATCATCCCAATTCACACCCACAAGTTCTAGCCTTATAGCCTCATAATTTGCCCTTCCCCAATTAAAAATTTTCCTGTCCTCTCTGATTCTATCCATTTCCATGATAATGCTAAAGGCCAGGGAACGGTGGTCACTGTCCCCCAGATGCTCACTCACTGAGAGATCTGTGACCTGACCCGGTTCATTACCTAATACTAGATCTAGTATGGCATTCCCCTGGTCGGCCTGTCAACATACTGTGACAGGAATCCGTCCTGGGCACACTTAACAAACTCTGCCCTGTCCAAACCCTTGGAACTAATCAGTACAGGACATAGTACAGGACAGGATATAGTACAAGATATAAAAATCACTATAAGTTCGATTTTTTTTTAGATTATGAAGACACACAGTCCTATTTTATTGTCATTTAGTAATGCATGCATTAAGAAATGATACAATATTTCCTGCGGTGTGATATCACAAAACACAGGACAGACCAAGACTGAAAAAACTAACAAAACCACATAATTATAACGTATAGTTACAACAGTACAACAGTACCATAACTTGATGAAGAAGTCCATGAGCACAGTAAAAAGTTCAAAGTCTCTCAAATGTCCCACATCTCATGCAGACGGGAGAAGGAAGAAAAACTCTCCCTGCCATGCCCGACCACAGTCCAACTCTGAGTCATCCGAAAACTTCGACCCTCCGATCAGCTCTCCGACACCGAGTACTGAGCGCCATCTCTGTCTGAACGATTCGACCTCAATCTCAGTTGTCAACTGCAGGCAAAGCCGGGGATTTTGAGGCCTTCCCTCTGGAAGATTCCCGACCGCGCAGTAACAACAGCAGCGAACTGGCGTTTCAGAAGTTTCTCCAGATGTTCCTCTGTGCTTTCACGTCTGTCTCCATCAAATCAGAATTGTCCACAGCCCCTATTTAACGGATACGATATCATTTTTCACCGGAGGGCTGCACACACGCAGCACGCTGCTCTCTCTCCTCCCGCCAGATTATTAGTACGAAATATTAATGGTGGCTAGTGTTCATGGACCATTCAGAAATCTGTCAGCAGAAGGGAAGTACCTATTCCAAAAATGTTGAGTGTGGGTTTCAAGCTCCCGTACCTCCTCTCCGATGGCAGTAATAAGCAGAGGGTATGTCTTGGATAGTGAGTGTCGTTAATGACTGATGTTGCCTTCCTGAAGTACCGTCTTTTGAAGGAGTCATCATTGGCGGACTGGGTTGCACCCATGATGGATCTTTTGATCCTGTACATCAGAGCCTCATTAGGTGGTGATGCAAACAGTGAGAATATTCTCCACTGTATGTCTGTAGAAATTTGCTACAGTCCAAGGTGATATTCCAAATCTCCTCAAGCTCATGCCTTCCTCATGATTGCCTCAATGTGTTGGGTCCAGGATAGATGTTCTGAGTTGTAGATGCCCAGGAATTTGAAGCTACTCACCCTTTCCACTTCTGACCCTCAGTGAGGACAGGTCTGTGTTCCCTCTCCCCTCTGACCCCTCAATGAGGACAGGTGTGTATCCCCGCCATCACTGACCCCTCAATGAAGACTACTGTGTATTCTCCAGACTTCCCCTTCCTGAAGTCCACAATCAGTTCCTTGGTTTTGGTGATGTTGAATGTAAGGCTGTTGTGACACCACTCAATGCTCCTGTCATTGTGTTGTAGACTACCCAAATGGAATATGTGGTGTCGGGTGGTGTAGCCATTAATGTGACACAATTACAGTTCGGGGTGCAGAGTTTGAAGTTCAATTCTGGTGCCAGAATCTTTGTACCTCCTCCCCGTGGAATGCATGGGTTTCCCACATATGTTCCAGATTCTTCCCATAATCCAAAGACATACCGGGTAGGTTAATTGGTCATTGTAAATTATCCTGTGATTAGATTAGGTTTTGTCGGGGTTGCTGGGGCAGTGAGTCTCAAAGTGCTGGGTTGCCTACTCCATGCTGTATCGCTACAATAAAATATTTGAAAAGTAGTGTCGTTCCTCTAGTACAGTGGTCCCCAACCTCGGGGCCGTGGACCGATACCAGGCCGCGAAGCATGCAAGGGTGCGGCGGTAGCCAGAGGACACCCAGCACATTTTAAGAAAAAAGCCGAAATAAACAAGCTAATTAATTAGGTGCCGCCCGGCACCTAAATGTCGGCCCAGATCAGAGGTGATTGCCGATTTCACTTGCTCTACGCGATGTTCACTCCTCTTTCCAGGGCGCTGGAGTCTTTAGCTGTTCCATTGTTTGGTCACTTTAAACGCCAGCCCAGACAGGCCTAAAAGAGAGGGCTGTCAGGATCGAGGTGACATGTTGAATCTACACAAACTACTAATAAGGTATAGGCGCTGCCGTGCTTTCTTTGTAATGACAGTTACGTGCTGGTCCCAGGACAGATCCTCTGACACTTTTCAGAGAGAGAAACGTCGATCCTTAATGCTGAAGAATTTAAAGTTATTGACCCTTTCCACCTCAGTTCCTCTAATGAAGACTGGCTTCTGGGCAGCAGCTAATTAATTAGCTTGTGTATTTCAGCTTTTTTCTTAAAGATGTGCTGGGTGCGCTCCAGCTACCACTGCACCCCTGCATGCTTCAAGGCCTGGTATCGGTCCGCGGCCCGGAGTTTGGGGACCACTGCTCTAGTATGTATTTGGTCTCACCTTGGCAGTTGAAAAGGCCGAGGATGGTCAGGCTGGTCTGGGAATAGGAAGAGGAGTTGAAATGGCTTGCAGGAGAGCCATTGCAGACAGAATGTAAGTATTCTGCAAAATGGCCACCTAGTCTACATTTGGTTTCAGTGATATAGAGGCGACCACAATGAGAGCACTGAATATTGTAGATGAGATTCAAGGAGGTGAATGTGAAATAGGATAAACTCCCCTGAAAACGGACAGTCAAAATATCTAGAACCTAGCTTGCGTAAGACTACAAAAGGGTTTTAAATTGGAGGTAAAAAAAATTTGGATAGCATGTGACACGTTATCAGTGAATTCATCGTTACTGACAGAGAGATTTTAAATGGAGACAGTATCCACCTTTTAAATATAGCTTCTGGCTTTAGATTAATTACAGTTGGCTCCTGTACTATTTGTGAGCTCCAAATTGTGATGGATGAGGGAGAGCCATCACCTCCTCGTACATGGCTCCACACTATCTTTTACTGCTGCTGTGAAAATACATAATCCAAACTGTCACATACATACTATAGTACTTGTTGATATCAAAATTGATGTAATGATTATGAGGCACTGAAACCCATTGATTAATTTTAAGTGATGACATATTACAGTGAATAAGCTTATAGACTTGAAAAACGCAATTAATGGATTGTGACTACCAGACATCCAGGTTGCAAAAGGAAGCCTGTAAAAAGTCATGTAAAATCCCTTGAGTAATAATGCACAGTAAAGTTGACAACTAAACTCAAATTAATCAAGGACACGCTTCCATCATTAAGTTGATGTACATTTGAATGGTTTGAATTAAAACCAATAAGGACTTTCATCCTACTTTTAAAAGTTAGTGCTTCTTTTTAAGACAGCCCATGGCAATATCTAGATAATGGAGGCATTGTCAATATAGTTATTTTCACAATGAGTCACACTCCAGAAGTAAATACTCACAAGACTGAGGAAACATAGTCATACTGGTAAACTGATAAGGTCACTATCATTGATAATTGATTAGTGGGTGGTATAAATAAGACTCAATAGATCTAGAAATTTATTTCTGCTGCTTGTTCTACGCTTCCATTTTAATAAGTTCTGCAAAGAGATCTTTGACATTTTGTAGATCATTCAGTTTCTAAAAAAGAAAATAAGAAAAGCATAATGAACATTGTGCCCCACTGAGCCTGCTGTTTCCTTTCATAAAAAGGAAGATACAACCAAGCCTGAAGTGATTGAAGTTGTAAATAGAGAACAATATGTCAGTAAAGCTTTCTAAACACTGGACTGAAACATTTGAATTAGTTAGGTCACACCGTTCTTTTTTTTATCTGTTTACATACATGAACGTTCAGAAAAGGCTAAAATGTCTTTGCTGTTTCAAAAACCAATTAGAATTTCAATGGCGATTGAGCAATATTTGTGGCTTTATGCTGTTGGAAATCATGGGGGGGGGCATGTGTTCAGCCGGACTAAACTTATTTACAATAAACTTTTTGGTATTTACAGTAAACCTGTCAATGTTTTCAGAAAAAGCTTGCCATTATCAGCTAGCCCCATTCTCTCTTGCTGTCTGTCTCAGTGTTCCCTTGTCATTGTTAACCCTACCACACACCCAGGGGAGCCGCTAATCGCTCTGTGGAAGATTAAGTTCCTGAACCCGATCTATAATGGGAGGAATGTTTAAAGCTATTGGCAAGCCCCCTAATTATTCACAGAGTGCTGACTTGAAGTTGAGATGTATGAGTGTTGTAAGAAATATGTAATGGAATTCTGTCATCAGGTAGCTGAGAGGCCCTAGCTCCCCAGCTCTTCTGGCCATGCATTCCAGCATTCTGGTTATCTCCAGGGCTGCCTCCTCTGCAGGTGTTAATTGTGAGATGGCTTGCGGGGGGTTTGTTTTCCTCCTTTGTTCCCTGCACTTTCCTTTCTGTAAGGGTGGAAGACAGAGATCCATGAGTGAGAGTGATGGGATGCGTTGAGTGAATGAATAGAAAACATTTCATAAAAGTGACTCACAAAAGTAAGCCTGATGTTGTGTAAGAATGAGGGTGAAGTCAGTGTTCACCAGGTGGACGAGGATGTGAGCAGGAGTTTAGGCAGAGAGAGAGAGAGAGAGAAAGGGATGGTGTACCTGCAAAGTATATTGGAGTGAACAATGACACATCGGAATAGATAATAGGGAAAATCAAGAGGCTGGATGAAAATGCACATTAAACTTGAGTAAATCTCAAAGTTCAAAGTAAACATATTATCAAAGTACATATAATGTCACCATATACTAGCTCGTGATTCATTTTCTTGCAGGCATTCACAATAGAACAAAGCAATACTACAGAATCAATGAAAAACTATACACAAGAACGACTGAAAGACTGACACACAAGCATTGCGCGAAAGAAGGTAAACTGTGCAGGTACAATAATAATAAATTCTAAATAAATAAAACTGAGATAATCGGTCATTGTGATAAGGCTAGTGTGCAGCTGGGTAATGCAGCTCGTTAGGCCAGAAGGGCCTGGTAACTATAAATCAATAAATAAAATTATTTGTAGGGTCCTTGAAAGTGAGCCATAGGTTGTGGAATCAATTCAGTGTTGAGGTGAGTAAAGTTATCCATGCGTGTTCAGGAGCCTGATGACTGAAGACTAATAACTGTTCCTGAACCTAGTGGTGTGGGACCTCAGGTTCTCCGGATGTCAGCAGTGAGAAGGGAGCATGGATTGATAAGTGCAGGCCCTTGGTGATAGTCTTGTGGCAGCTCTCCTTGAAGATCTCTATCACTGTCCACATTTTTAGTGATCTGATGACGTCACTAAATTGCTTGGAGCATTGAACCCAGCACGGGGAGTCGCATCCCTGCAGCTCATTTCTTCGTGAATCCCCAGTCTGTGATGCCAGTTGTTTTCATCCTCGCCCCAGCAGGGAAGATGGTCTCCCTATGAATCGTTCAGCCCAGTAGGTACAAGTCCGTTCTCAGTAGTAATGTATAGTCAGTCCCATTCCACCATTCTTCACCCATATCCCCTGTAAATTATTATATCCAGTTTTCTTTTGACCATCCTAATTGATTTGTTTTCTACAAATCCTATAGGCAGTGAATTCCAGATCACTGTTCCAGGCCTCTACTGAATAAAATATTTCCTTACATCTCCATTGAAGCCTGGCCTTGCCATTGATGCTAGCATCCTCCAAAATTAATAAAAAATACTATTTGTACCTTCTTGCTTCAATGATCTCCTAATGGAACAGCTTGTCTTTCCCCATCATGATCTTGTATTTGACTAAAAGATCACTAAACCATAGGGAAGTCTTGACCACATTTGCAGTATTAGTCTGCTTTCCTTGGGCTGTTCAACTCTCTTCAGAATCTTGCAAACATCCTGCTTTCAATGTGCCCGTACACAAAGTAACCAATGTTGAACTGCAATTTACAGAGATGTGCTGCAGAAACTTGTAGTCTATCACACAATTGTGACTATCCCAACCAAATCCCTCCCTTTACTCTAGCTCATCTGTGATCCCAGCCCACAGAAAATCAAAACTTTCGCCCATAGCATTTGAAACCAGGGAAGTACAATCAGTTGATAGAAAGAATATGTAATACAAAATAAAACCAAGTTTATGAGAATAGCTTGCATAACTCATTTGATAAAAACAATTTAAAAATTAATTTAGTTGGCTACTGATTGCTCACATATTTCAGCAGTATAAATATTTGTAATACAGTATGTTTGTCTTTTAAATTTAAAACAAATATTGTCAGGGAGCATACAAAGGGCTATCTCAAAAACCCCATTCTATTGCTGATCATGTCATTATAATACCATAGAATATACAGAACTGTGTAAAGGGACATATATATAGGTAGGATGTCTAAGACATGTTAGTCCAACATCACTGAAGTATTAGCACCAAATTTAAACCAACTATTTTTTCAATCAATGTGACTGATTCTAGAAAGCTAATTGTGAGAATCCGCTCTTTTAGTATTGGGGCAGTAGCTTGTATGAAATTCTGAAGATAAGAAGAGATGAATTTACTTCTTATAAGAAATTAAGTTAGTTCTTATAAAATTTCACAAAAAAAGTGAGATTGTTCCCTTAAACAAGTGTTCATTCAGACTAACCCTGGCTCACTTTACTTGAAATATTTGTGCCCGTAATTAAAATGGCATTTTAAAGTAGATAAAATTTGAAACCTTTGTATGTATATTCAGTATACCATTTAGAATTTGGTCATCGTTGGTAGTCAGAAACTAAGGCCGACCTTTTAAAATCTGAGATTTGTGATGCTTACAGAATTGATTGCTCGACTATCAATAAAAAAATTCTCTGTCATATGTTAACAATAAACAACAAAATTGAAAACCAACTGCCCAGTCTTTTACAATCTTTGCTTCAATTCTTTATACTTCTGGACTACCTTGGATATATAAGAAGGATATGTTTCAACAAAACCTGCAAACAAAAATAAATCCAGGGAAGAAACTGAAGATAAATGGCCAGTGGCGATGTGAGTTCATAATGGCCACCCACCGAGCAAACTATTCTCCCCCATGGGCACATACATCAAGCCACCTAGTGAGCTGTAAAGAAAGTTAAAAGTAACTCAGTGGAAGCTGGTTGAATTTTTTCTTCAAACAACATCCTGGTGAGAATGGTAGCACTCATTAGCTTCTAACAGAACCTGTCAAAAATGAGCAGTGACGGTATGGTAGTTTGGAGAAAGGAGGGGACACTGATAACTTCGAAAATAGCAATGACTTATGTGGTAGGGAGATAAAACAACCTGTGAGATCCTGATGCAAACATTGAAAAAGCATTCACGTTTCTTGTTCCTTAGAATCCTCCAGTCTTCTCAGAACAAATATGTAGTTGAGAAATAGTTCCAAATCAATTTTACAGAATAAAGTATTATGAACTTCCTGTAAAAAAATCAGTCTGGAACAAGGGTTCCCGACCTTTTTTATGTCATGGACTCCTACCATTAACTGAGGGATCTGTGGACCCAAGGTTGGGAGCCCCCGGTCTAGAAATTCATCAGTGCTGGCAAAGGCGCAACATTCAACATGGAGAAGCTGGGGAGATGGTTGGATGGTGCCAAACTGGAAAGGGATTGAGGTGAGAGTGGAATGTAGGCAATCTGTGTTGGTGGGATCTGCAGCCAACAGTTGGGGGTGGGGGAGGAAGGGGTGAGCTGATGGCCTGTGACTGAGGATGCAAGAGGTAATGGTGAGTTGGGTGTGCAATCACTAGCTAGGGAGGGGACCAGTGTGTGGCTGTGGAGGTGTTGCTTCAGGCGCCATATAGACATATAATATGGATACAGGTCCTTTGATCATCATCACTCACCCATTTACATTGATCCTGCATTTTTCCAATGATTAGATACCCCAGAATCACCCCAGATTCTACCACATACTTAGAAACCGGGGCAATTTATAGTAGCCAATTAATCAACCAACCTACAGGTCTTTGAATGTGAGAGAAAACCAGAGGAAAAGGACACAGGAAGAATATAGAAACTCCAAACAGACAGAACCTGAGGTCAGGATTCAGTCCGAGTGACCAACGTTTTGATGCAGTAGCTCTACTAGGTGTGCCAATCTGCCACCTTCGGTGACAAGGATGAGAATATTCACCTGGAAATTTGTTTATATCTACAGAAGCATAGTATTCAATGGAAGAACCCAGAGACAGGATTCAGGTGGGTGGGGTTGTGGAAGAGGTCAAAGAATACTGAGAAATTGAGCAAGGTTTTTGGGCTTTGTAGATGAGTAGAAGTTCATACAATGAAGTGGAGATTTAGAGCACAAAGGGGAAACTATAGGGGTTTTACCTGGGTCAGGTACCCATAGCATTACGATTTGCTGGAGCAAATCCGTTTGAGTGACACTCAGATCAGGTATGTAAACTTGGTTGATGTGAGTGTGCCCAACAACAGACGTACTTTGGAATAAAGTGAATTTATTTCTCCCAGCAACTCTCAAGCCAGCTTTACATGCACATCTGACATTAATCGTACAGGTTAATCCTTGCAACCATGATTGATGGGAAGTGGTTCACTGAATTTCTGGAGAGTCACTAAACAGCTGGAAAACTGGGTAATCTATTCCTTTCGAAGACACTTGCACTTTTGTTCATATAGCACTGAAAAATATTATCCTATGAGATCAAATTTTCAAAGCCAATTTGCCCAAATCTGAACGGTGATTCTTAGTGCAGAAATAATTCATGATTCACCAGCCATAGACTGTATTTAATAGAATAAAATTTGTAGTTGTCAAAACTGGCCGTGTTCACAGTCATTAGTCTTGAGATGTGACAGCAACTTTTGACATTAGCACATACATTGATGAACTTGGAAATCCAGAAGATGTTTTCAGTGATACGTCACTCCTGTAATTTGTATTTATACAGGGTCTTTGACGGAGCAGAATGTTGCAGGTTAAAAAAAAATGACACGGAGCCATATAACTGTTTGGTGTGGTTTGTTAAGAGCATGTTAACTAAGGAAACAGAAGTAAGGATGGAGAGATTTGGGGAGAGAATTGCAGAGTGTAGGATTTTAGAGTCACTAATGATGGAATGATTAAATTTGGAGGTGATCAAGAGGCCAGAATAGTAGTAGAGCAATAGTCTAATAATCTGCTTTCTAATTGTTCAAGAATCCCGATGGTTTGGCATCTGAGAAATATCTTCCACATGCTCATAGTCATAGAACACCACAGAAACAGGCCCATGCTCCCTCTCTCTAAATTTACTAAGGCTCCATTCCAATGCTTCTTTAAAGCCCTCTGGTTAACTCAAGATTTTATTGTAATACTGCATATCATCTTAAAGAAATGAAATAAAATTCTATTAGGAGCATTAGTAGGAATAACATCCAACAGTTTAGAAAATCTGGTGGTCTGACATTACCATCAGACTGAGTGTACTGAATTTTCACTTTTGTTTCAGCCTGATTATCAATGGGGGCAAAAGATACTGCTGAGATAGGAAAGGTAATAATCAAGGAGAGGCTTCAAAACAAGGGTGAGAGATTTGAATTAAGATATGCTTACCTGGGAGCAAACAGTTTTTGACCCAATTGTGAATGGCATTTGATGCAAATTAAAAAGAAGGCACCAGAGTTTAGAGTGGCCCAGAGTTTACAGAGGGTAGAAAGAGGGAGGCTAACAGGGATTACAATGTAATAGTTACGTCTAAGAGTACCAAACAAATTGAAAGGGATTTTGGAAGCAAATGAGCTGAGGCAACAAGTGTTAGGTATGAAGGTATGCTAGTCTTGGGACCAAGACTACAAACAGTTTGATTTTCTTATACAGAAGAAAGACTACAGATGCTGAAAATCCAAAGCAACACACACAAAATGCAGGAGGAACTCAGCAGGTCAAGCGGTGCCTATGGAAGTGAATAAACAGTCGACATTTTGGGCTGAGACCCTTCTTCAGGACTGAAAAGGAAGGGGGAGGATGCCAGTATAAAAAGGCGGTGGGAGGGTAAGGAGGCTAGTTAGAAGGTGATAGGTAAAGCCAGGTAGGTGGGGAAGGTAGAGGGCTGGAGAAGAAGGAATCTGATAGGAGATGAGAGTGGACCATAGGAGAAAGGGGTAAGTAATAGGCAGGTAGGAAGAAGAAGAGGGGAGGGGCAAGTTTTGTTTCTAATCATTACCAGGGACATGGATGGATTTGATGGACATGGTTTGGACTAAGAGACAGGGACCAAGGCTTACCCAATATTTACATCGAAAAAGTTCTTGCATTTGATGTTGGAAAGTTGATTATCAATTTACAGAGAGGAAGCATGGAAAGAACTGGTGTTATTAACAGATGCAACCTGACGCTGTGAAATAGGAAGTGGTTGGGGATAGATGCTTAAGGTTTGCTGAGGAAAACATGGGATGAAAACCATTGCAACTGACTTTCTGATTATGGTAGGATGGATAAGGCAAAAGTCAATCAATATGGAAACAATGATTATATATATCTTTTTTTTACATACAGTAGGCTTCCCAGTTGAAAATCCACTAATGATTTTATGCCATGATGAAAGCGATACAACCAGGTTTATTTTCAGCATACTAGGATGTATTTCTAGCCTTAACAGATTAACTTTGTAAATGAGATTTTATATTTGTTTACAAAGAAGGGGCTGTGCAGTTGAATATTAGCTTAACTGGGGTGCAACAATTTTGAAGACATTCCTTTGCGATTTGTGCATCCATTTCGAAATTCAAGTCTGAGTTAATGCTGAGTTTTCAGATTGATTAAGAATTTTTATTTGAGGCTAAAACATACCTGAAAGGTGTAAGCGGTTGTGCAACGTGTAAAGTTTTCCTGCAATGGGATTGTTGTCTCATTATAGTTTGCATTTACGTTTAGAACCACCAGGCTTTAGTAATCTTGTTCCCCCTGAAATTGTGCTATATAGAGGGCTGGTACTTAAACTGCTTCAGAGTAGAAGGACATCCATTTACAATGGAAGTGAGGAGGAATTTCTTTAGCCAGAGAATGGTGAATCTGTGGAATTCATTGCCACAGGCGGCTGTGGAGGCCCAGTCATTGGGCATACTGTATTTAAGGCACAGATTGATAGATTTTTGATTAGTCAGGGCATGATGGGATATGGGGAGAAGGCAGGTGTTTGGGGGTGAGAGGGAAATGGATGAAATGGTGGTGTAGGCTCAAAGGACCAAATGCCCTAATTCTGCTCCTACATTTTATGGTTTTATCGTCTTAAATTGCATTGTTTTGTCCTGACTACAATCTAAATTCAAAGGGAAAAGACCACACCTACTTTTCCTCTAGTGCAAAACGGCAAGCTCTGTGGAAAACAAAATTTGCCTATATTGCAAGCTTGCTCAAAGTTCAGGTATTCAAACTTATAGATGCCTCCCGGGCAATCCGAGAGATCTCTCCAGAGATCCCAGCAGTAGCTCTGTGGAGTCCTGTGGCTCCCTTGCACAAAGAGCATGTCTCCTGCATGCAAGGTGCAGAAACTTACAAGTGCTCTCATGCACTCTACGAACGTTCCAGCATCCACTCATCCAGCTGTACCATTCCTTTCTAGCTGAGAAAGTGTTGTTTATATTGTCGCACATCCTGTTAAAAGTTGGCTACAGAGATTGCACCTGTTATGCTAAGTGATAACTGCAGCTGGAGCTTGTAATATATCGAAAAGGATCACTGCTCTTGAACGACTATGTCAGTTTAAGTTTAACTAACACAAGGAAATCCAGCAAAGCTGATTCGTGGCAGAGGGTTGCTGCCTTATAGGCTTGAGACCATTAAAAAGTAGTAAAGCAATTCCTAACTGTTGAGTCAACCCAAAGTAAAGAAAATAAAAATTATTTTAGTTTTTTGAAGTTTGTTCATTTCACCTACCTTATTCCATTTGAGTGCCCCAGTTCTTCTTTTACTCTCCATGAAACATTTATAAAAGCTTCACTAAAATTCCTAATAAGCATGCCAGAATTCTTTAATTTGATAATATTGATTATACCAACAATAACAGTACTATCAATAAGCCGTCTGATATTAGAATATAGAACAGGTCCACAATGTCTGTATCGACCATGATGCCAATTAAAACCCATCTGCCTTTATCGTCTCTAATGTAAAGTGTGGAGTGAAGTAAGATGTCTGTCAATTTTGACATAATCCATTTTCCAACCTTGCCTTTATCTACCATCAGCACATTTGTTCTCTCTCTCTCTCTCTCTCCCCCCTCTCTCTCTCACTCTGTCTCTCTCTCCCCACTCTCTCTCTCCCCCCCTCTCTCTCTCTCTCTCCCCCCTCTCTCTCTCACTCTGTCTCTCTCTCCCCCCCACTCTCTCTCTCCCCTCTCTCTCCCCCCCCTCTCTCTCTCTCTCTCTTTCTCTTTTTCTTTCTTCCTCTCTCTTTCTCTTTCTCTCTGTCTTACCAGAGGAACGGGTGCCAGTCTCAGCTTTTTTTCTACTTAAGTAAACAGTGAGGTGAACGCGTTGGAGAGATTGGTGCTAAATTGTCTTTGAACACAGTGTTAGATAGAAAAGTAGGATTGTTCCTACGATAGAAAGGTTTGGCCATGAATGATCTGCTTTCAGGCTGATTATCACCTGTGGATGCTGCTCAGGAGAAGTATTGATCTAATACTCTTAGATCTGATATTGATGAGAAAGCCAGAGAGAGTAGTCTGAATAAATTATAGTTTCAGCTGTAAGGAGAATTTGAAGCCCTAGATTAGGAGAGTGTAAATACATCTGTGTTTGGATCTGTTTACTTCTAAGGGATGAGTTATGGGATGGAAGGCCTTGTTACACGAGGCATCATTGAGAGAGAACTGTCTTTGGAATGCTGAAAATGAAGGGAGAAATAGATGTGATAAGACAGGGGTTCCCAACTTGGGGTCTATAGACTCCTCGGTTAATGGTAGGGGTCCATGGCATACAAAAGATTTGGAATACCTGAAATGGAAAATCAAGGTGTTGCTTCTAGGAAGGATGGAAAAGAATGAAAGTAGTACAGGAAATGGAAGGCAGTTAAAATCATGAAACCATGCCTTTGCTAAAGAAAGCATTAGGTTAAGAAGACATCATCAAAACAGCAACATGGAAGTAACGTTGTTGGAACTTTCCAACCCTGATCAAGATGTGGCATTGATATACTGGAAGAAGAGATAAGACGTGATTCATTGGTAGGAAAGACGTTCTACCTGCTGCACACAAAGACAAGGACCCAGACCAGTATCCATGACAATACTCCTATTTAGAGCCAGAACAAAGAATCATAGGTATTCAATGTAAGAATGTTCAGCTTTGGACATGAGGATAAAAATCATAAGAACAGCTGGCTCTCAATGAAAGCTGACCCTCTGGCCTTCCTGAAAGGTCAGTACCAATGGTACAGAAAGAGGGAAAAGTAACAATTAAAGAACTTCTAAAAAGAATTGCAGAATTCTGCCTTAATCACAACAATCTTTTTCCTTTGTCAATATGATTTATCTCAATTTTTTAAAAGACCATGGTTGTTTGCTGCAAACAATGCTGGCTGAAAACCACTATTAAGCAAAGAAATAATTATTAATTCATCGCAGCCTTTAGAGATTGCAGTTTGTTGTCACCATCTATGAGTATGTTTATGTAGAACAACATGAGATACACTAGGAACCAGCTACCAATGGAGTACAGTGTGGAAAGGTGCAGACTTAGGCTGAAGGGGCAGAGCAATCAGAGAGGAAAATGCTGCACATGTCAATTCCCATTTTACTTTCAGGTTTGCCTTCTATTGGGTACAACACGAGAAATGATGATGTGATTAATACAATCTCAGCTCTGATATTGGACCCCCAACTATAGTTTGGAATAGGGGCCAACAATTAGAAACCTATTGAAATAGGATTGGCTTGGCAAAGGCTGTGTTTCCCTTCCCTGGATGTGGGGTAGAAGGAAGTTATTTTCCCTCAGGTCAGCCATAAGGTGGAGTTGATATGCTCTTTGACACAATGCTGAAAGAGGCTTAACAGCCTGAAAAGAGGCAAGGGAAGCGATGATTAGTACAGCAGTGTTTGCCACAACCCCAGACTGCTGTAAGATCATGCATCTGCACAGGTAGGCTGTCCAGCAGGTTCTGCAATTGTGCTTATGATTATACACGTTCCAACTAATTATTATTTCATTATGGTGGTATTTAACTCCCTTCTTTTCATTGTAGTCTTGTTGAGATGAGCAAAACACAGCAATGTTTTCTCTCTCTCTCTCTCTCTCTCTCTCACTCTCTCTCTCTCTCCCCCCCCCCCGCCTCCTCTCCCTCTCTTCCTCTGTCTCCACCTGTCCCTCTGGCTCTGTCTCTCCTTTCACCTCCATCTCCTTCTCAGTCTTCAGCTCTCCCTCCATCTCTGTCTCCATCTCTCTGCCTCCCTCCCCCTCTCCCTCCTTCTCCCACTCATTCCCCCTTCCTCTCCTTCTCACCCTCTCCCTCTCTCTCCCTCCCACTGTACTGGGGCCATATTCAAACGTTCTGACGGTATTAATACATGGGCACAACTGCAAGATCCATTTATCAGACATCTCAGGACTTCTGAACATCACTGCTTGAACCAGCTTTGCTACAACTCTAGCCAAGATGTTTCAGTATAATTCCAACGACGTCATCTGATTATGTGGGAAACTGTCCAGGTACATCTCTCTACAAATACAATCCAGATAACTCTCAATCATCAACATGATATTGAAAATTGTCATTGGCAGAACTATCAAGTGGCACTTACAATAACCAACTCATCCATGTCCATTTTGGGTTTCACTTGAACCTCTCATTCCATACTTCACCACAACTTTAATCCAAGCATGGACCAGAACTGAATTCCGTGGATGAGGTTAAAAGATGATCCATGATGGGATCAAGGTGCTCCGGAGAAATTGAAGTTAATGAGGTCAAAGGGAAGACATTTCAGTGCTAGGCTTCATACTTCACACAAAGCTAAAAGCCTCTAGTTGTTGGAGATCAATCAATGCAGTCCCAGGATAGTACAGCACGAGTTCCTCATTGAGAGTGTCCTATCTAACCATCTTTAGCTAGTTTAATGATCTTCCTTGCATCCTAAGCCATGATATAAGGATGTTCCCTGTTGACTGCATAATATCCGATTTTATTCATAACATCATATAAAATAAAGTAATCCATGCCTACATGCATATAGATTGCAACTACATTCAGACGTGGGCTGAGCAGTGGCAAGTTATATTTACCTCACACAGCTTTCAGGCCATGGCATTTCCTACAAAGCCTCTGCTTAATAACCAAAGGCATCATCTTACTGGGACTCCACCATCAGATCAAGTTGGTTCTTGGGATCCTACCATAAATGCTGTAGCTACAACTCATAGGCTGAGTACCCCACAACATGCGACTCACTTGCAACATCTCAAAACCTTTGCACGCTGCACAAGTTAGGAACTTACCTTGCTTGGTGAATGCTGCTCCAGCAAGAAGCAACACCATCTAGGGCAGCTTGGTTGGCACCCAGTCTACAATCGTAAACATACGATTGCCCCACCACCACAAATGCAAAGTTCACTATATAGATGATGAACACTGCAATTAGTCAACTTGGCTACTCCACACTACTACCAGAACTCTGCCACCAGTAAGAACAAGCACAGCAGATGTTACCATCAAACCCAATGCAAATTAAATAACAGATGTTGTCGCTCCCATTATGTTCCTTATCACCTGTACCTCAACACCTCTGACATGAGGGAAATTAAGGTTTCAGAGTGATAAGGGTTATTAATAAAAAGCTTTATTGTTGGGTAAGATGAAATCATTTTATGCTTTAATTTTGAAAACGTGAGAGGAAGTGTAGGCAGAATTAAAGAAAAGAATTGGATATTGAAGCCTTTTTACTTTGAACCCATTAATATGATTCTCTCAATTAACATGCAATCAATATTTATATTAAAAATAAATGCCTTTAATAAGCATCCCTACCATCATGGAGAAAAAAACTCACTGTCTATCACTTCTGTTAAGGGGACTGCTCCTTGAATGCGATTGTTCATCCATGGTAATTGTTAGTGAGCCAGTAGAGGGCAGTATAGTGAATAGGTTGTCTTTCAGCTTTGTATCCTGGCATTCTGCCTGGAACAGTCTGCAGTTCTCTGAGTCAAAGAGATCTGATTGAGGATCCAGCACAAACATAAAACTATCAAACTTGCTGTTTGTTCTTCATTGTTAATTTCAGACATACCCTCCAGTCTCTCCAGTGCTGGATGTGTGATGAAATCCAGCTGTACAGTGAAAACTTTACCTCTCCAGGAAATCTGCCCATTGAACCTACACCAGAGTCAACAGTGACTCTGCATATTTTTGAAATTTAAATGTTTATGAATGTACGAGCTTCTGAGAAATTTCTTAGACAACCGAACAGGGGAACAATTTAGCCAGCTGCCATAAACTTGCATTGCTGTGGCTTGTTCCACCCCAATACCCTCTCATCCCACCCTCCCTCTTCAAAGGGTGAACAATAGAGCAGTGCTTAACAGCAAGTTAGCAATATTGAACAGTGGTGAATAAGCAAATATAAAGTGATAACTGTATTACATTTCTTAGCTTCTGTCATCAAACCTGAAAAAACTCTGGTGGAGAAGAAATGCAAATGCAATTCAATGTGAAGGCATCTAACAAAAGGAAATCATTCATTATACAATAAAGTACAATTAGAAAAGAATGCATGCATGCCAAGGATCAATTAGAAAGATAGGTTGAGAGAACAAGATGGAAAAAGTAGAAGCAAGACACTTCCACATGCCATCAGATTTTTTTCTACTTGAAAAGGACATATTTGTCATTCCACTCATGATACAAATAAAACATACGTTTTCCTGAGTGGAGAATATTTAATATTTCAGTAATATTTGAGTAAGATTGTAAGTATACTGTTTGATTAAGCAATCTTCATTTGTTTATACAACTCATTACAGCTATACGTAAGAAGTACGTGAATGTCATATGCCATTACACTAAAATGTCATATGTAAGTGCCTTGCTAAAGAGGACTAAGTATACATGCATCCCCATCTCCTATGTATTTTTTCTTTTAATTAGTTTCTGGAGTTACAAAACATAACAGTGGTGACAGGTAAGATATAAAATAATCTGAAGATGGCTACCTATCTGTTGAAGCACAGCACATTCTTCTTTCAAGTGGAGAGAGGTATTTAGATTTTTTTAAAAGGGCAGCATCTATTTCTTCACAGGGGGGGGGGGGAGAGATGGAGACAGCAAATGGATGAAATTCATGGGTTCCTAAACAGTGAGAACCAGTGAAACTGAGTGTAATAGGTGGAAAAGCATGCAATTTGCTTAGAAGTTTAACTGCTTCAACCAAACTAGCTGAAATGAGCTTTGCTGGCATCATGGAAATGATGCAGGAATATTTAGAAACAAAAGCATTGTTGATTGTAGAGTGTTTTAGGTTTCATCAGCAGAGTTAAAAGGAAGGGGAGTCCATTTTAGGTTACGTGGTTGAATTAAAGAAATTGTCCGAGCAATGCAAGTTCAGTGATGGGGTTAATGTTGCACTGAGAGATCATTTACAAGAAATCTTACAAGAAATTGTCCAAAAACTGTTCTTAACTGAAGCACAACTCACATTTAAAAGAACAGTTGAAATCACTGTATCCGTGGAAACAGCAGTCAGAAATGCAATTGGGTTGCAGTCAGGAATGAAAGTGAGTGTGAATGAAAGTGCAATGTCTAAACAGAAACATGTTTGGCCGAACAACCTGTGTTACCATTGTGGCAGAGGTCCACATACACCAGACCAATGCAGGTTTAAAGACAAAACTTGCAGAAAATGCAACAAAGTAGGACTCATACAAAGAGCATGTTGCAAAGACAAAAATAAATGGACTGCATAGGAAAGAGATAAGGATGAAAAGTAATGTTTCCGTTTCAAAAATAGCACTAACTGGAATGCTGTTGATGAAAAATCTGATAATGATGAGAGTGATGTAACAACTGTGAATTCTTTCAAACCAGCATCTCTTACTGTGGTTACACCAGTGACGCACAAGGACTACACAAGTGCGCTGAGAAAATTCAAGTAGTAGTGAATGTCTCAAGGTCAAAGAATGTGTCACAGTTCTGGTCCTTTTTAGGATTTGTTAATTACTATAACAGGCTCCTGGCTATTGTGTTCCGCCCCCTTGAACTCATTAATTCAGATCAGGAAGAAATGAATGGCCAAAGCAGTGTGAGTTGGCTTTTAAAATGCAAAGGTAATGATGATGTCAGATACGGTACTCACACATTATGATCCACATTGTCCATTAAAACTTGCCTGTGATGCCTTGCCTTATGGTATAGGTGCAACTATGTCACAAGTTATGAGTGATGGAAGTGAACTCCCCATAGACTTTGCATCACGCTCCCTTAACACTGCAGAGAAAAATTACTCACAGATTGACAGAGGAATTGAGTCAGGTTTGGGGTGTAAACCATTTTAACCAGTTCCTGTAAGGAAAGAGAGTTTACCCTCATTACTGTCCATCAACCACTAGTGTCCATTTTCAATCCACAGAAGCATGTTCCACTAACAGCAGGAGCACAAGTATAGAAATGGGCTCTGTTTCTTGGAGGACACAATTACAAGATTGAATTCAAGAGGACAACTAATCATGGAAATGCTGATGGATTATCCTGTTTACCCTTGGAAAATGAAATACCTGAAACATTTACAAAAGAGGACAGTCCACTTGATGTATTCTTCCTAATGCAATCGAAAGTCTCCTTATTATGGCAGAAATAATCTAACGGGAAACCAGAAAGGACCCCACACTGTTTCGTGTCTACATGGCAACCCAAAATGGCTGGAATGTGTGGCAGAAATCCTAGTTCTCCATTTTTATCAGCCTTTGATGAACTTACCTTTGACAGGGGTTTCCTTATGTGGAGATCGAGAGTTGTTGTACCATCCAAGCAGATAGCTAAACTGTTGGAGGAGTTAAATGCCAGACATCTAAGCATGGTCAAAATGAAAGAATTGACCTGGGATAGATGTACACATTGAGCAGCTTGCCATGCACTATGCGGGATGCCAATATATCCAGAAGATGCCAAGAGCAGCACCTCTTCATCCCTAGCAGAAGATTCATATGGATTTTACCAGACCATTCATGGGTGCAATTTTCTTAGTTGTAGTGGATGCAGCTGCAAGGTGGCCAGAAGTGTTCCCACAATATCCTCCACTACAGCCTTGCACACTGTTGATGTGTTGGGAAGCCTCTTCACAAGGACTGGTGTCAAATTCAGTGGAAATGGTCCATACACAGTATATTGTGAATAATCCGGTTCCCACAACATTTTCAAGATTTGCCGACAGCAATATGCAGAATAATCATTGTGTCACTGAAGAAGCAATGCGACCAAAGGCGATGTTCTTTAGACAGATCACAAAACTACTTCTTTTGCTTCTTCTCTCAAATATGATTCTCCTACAATTGAAATTTGTGACACACATTTTGATGGTGTGTTTTACAGGCTGATTATACGATCTCACGTTTTGCTGTCTCTGAGGGAGGTCGGTGAGATTTTGGGTGGAGTGTGCAGCGTGAAGGTCAAGAAACCTGGAGACAGGGTGTGAGCCCACGATCAACACCATACTTTACCGATCTTGCCAATTAGAGCGCAAGCAAGATTGATTCAATGAGGATGAGAGTGGATGTTCTGCTTACATGTGACCAGTCTCGCTCTCCCTCTGGCTTCCTGCTGGAGGTAGGTGCCAGCTTGTGACTGGTCTCTCTCTCCCTCTCATTTGATGCTCCTGGAGAAAGATGCCTGCATGTGACCAGTCTCGCTCTCCCTCTTGCTTGATGCTACCGGTGTATGGTGCCAGACTCTTGGACATTGGGGTAAGGCTTAATCGACATGGTTTGTGGATTTGACTCTCTTGTTCATGTTATGATGTGTTTCTGGTTTCTGTTTACTCCTTTTTTATTGCTATTTTATGTGATTTTGATCAGTGCAGTTTGGCTTGGTGGCCCACAGTCAACGAATGTCACAGCACTAAATTGAACTGAACTGAACTACACTGAATATTCCTGCACTGTTTTAATAACTTTATGGTTTGGTCTTTTATATTCTCAGTTTTTCACTCATTTCTGCTGTTCTTTGTTTTTGTGTGTTGGGTGTTTGATGCTTTCTTTGAAGGGGTTTCACTGTGTTTCTTTGTTTCATGGCTATCCGTGGGAAGATGAATCTCAGGGTGTATACAGCATACATACTTTGATAACAAATGTACTTTGAATCTTGGAGTTACTGGTAGAACTTGTGAAATCAAAACCAAGGTTCAAAGTAAATTTTATTATCAGAATACAACAAAAGAAAACAAATTCTGCGAGTACAAAAAAAATCATCACCTCGCGTTGCCGCCTTTAGGAAACTTGAGCCCTGAGCCTCTCTACTGATTTAAATACCATGCCCTATAATGTTGTTTATTGGGAAATAAATGGGCAAAAAAGTGGCAGATGGAATACAGTGTTGGCAAATGTATGATAATGCATTTTAGTAAACGGAACAATAGTGTGGTCTATTATCTAAATGGGGAGAAGTTTCAAACATGAGAAGGTTAATTTACAGGTTGAGTATGTGGTAGAAAAGGTAAATGCAATGTTGCCATTTATTTCAATGGGAATAGAATATAAAAGCAAGGAGATAATGCTAAGACTTGGTCAGGCTGCACTTGGATTATTGTAAATAGTTTTTGGGCCCCATATCTCAGAAAGGATGTGTTGTCATTGGAGAGAGTCCAGAGGAGGTTCATGAAGATGATTCTGGCAATGAAGGGGTTAATGTATGACGCTCATTTGGCAGCTTTGGCCCTGTACTCACTGGAATTTAGAAGAATGCAGAGGGGATCGCATTGAAACCTACCGAATGTTAAAAGGACTAGGTATATTGGATGTGGAGAGGATGTTTCCTATGGTGGGGCTATCCATAACAAGAGGGCACAGCCTCAAGATTGAGTGACGAATTTTAAGCCAGAGAGTAGTAAATCTGTGGAATGCTCTGCCACTGACTGCAGTAGAGGCCAAATCCATGCATATATTTAAGGTGGAAGTTGATTGTTTACTGATCAGGCAGGACATCAAAGGATATGGGGTTGAGTGGGATCCAGGATCAGCCATGATGGAATGGCAGAGCAGACTTGATGGGCTGAATGGTCTAATTCAGCTCCTATGTCTTATAACAGAGATATGTCACTACATACAATCCTGTGATTCTTTTTTTCTGTGGGCATACTCAGTAAATCTATAGAATAGTAATTGTAAACAGGATCAATGAAAAATCAAGTAGAGCATAGAAAGACAACAATCTGTGCAAGTGAAAATATGAATAAATAGCAATAAATAATGAGATCATGAAATATTAAAATAAAGAATCTTTAAAGTGAGATCATTTGTTGTGGAAGCATCTCAATAGATGAGTGTAGTTATCCCCTTTTGTTCAAGAGCCTGATGGTAAGTGTTCTTGAACCTGGTGAGTCCTAAGGCACTTGTACCTCCTTTCTACCTGATGGCAGCGGTGATAAAAGAGCATGGGCTGGGCGGTGAGGATCTTTGATGATTGATACTGCTTTCCGATGACAGCATTTCATGTAGTGTGGAAGTTCTTTTGCAGGTGATCCATTGCAACACAGATACAGCTGGAAGATTGATGCAAAGTTCTCAGACCGTGCTGATCGAGAAACGAACCAACCTCTTAAATCCCTCAGCTCAAAACTTTTCATCACCTTCCACTTCAGAGATCCATTTGAGCACAATGGAAACATAATTATTATGAAGATGTTAAGAGCTGAAATCTTTATAAAGTTGTCTGTCCTTTAGATTGAGGATGACTGATTTGCTCTCTGGTTCTGTAGGTTTTGTTTTGGGTGATGAGGCCAACGTGGGACCTACAGATGAGGTAGGACATACCTGATGAGGCGGACTGGACAGTTGGGTAGCTAAGGACGTGATGATGCTCTCCTTCCTCTACTTACACTGATGTCTGTGTACTCCTGATGAAGGAGTCCCAAAATTCTCATGGCTCCTTGTCTATTTTGTAAGGTTATGGGACAGAGATTCTCACCAGATGTTGTTATAAATCTTTTCAAAGAGGCTTTAAGGGCATCTTAGAATCATTTCCTCGAACCTTCTGGTACTCCCTTGCTGTGACAGGACTTGGAGTTGAGTGCCTGTTTCAGCAGCATGGTATTGGGGATGTAAACGACACAAGCTATCCATCAGAGCTGATGACAATTAGGGCCTCCATGGCCTGGATAAATGTTGGCCTGGGAGTGAATTCTACCATTGATTTGCTTATTGTTTGAGTAGACTGGGAGGATTTGTGGAGTTCTGCAAAGGTGATACATCTCCATTGCTTTAAAGTGCTTGTTCGAGGTGTTTGAAAGATAAAAAAAGCTGACAAACAAACAGAATTTATACATGTGGCTCGTGAGTAAATTTATATGAATTTTGAAGAGTCTTACGACATTGTCAGCACTTCAGAATAGCGGTGCTATCTCTGATAAACATTGTACTTTAACCGAAGCATCACTCGCATGAATTCATGAATGTCATCTGGATAAGCATTGATACTTATCTCCTCCTGAAATGGTCTGAATCTCTTTGAGCAGCAATTTGGAAATAAATTTCAAATTCAGTTTTGGCATATCTGGTGACACCCTTTTGTCTTTGCAAATGCTGACAATGAGATTTAGATCACTGTTTACCTGTCGACTTATACTGCTTCATAAACTGCAGTCACCAAGTGCAATATTTTCACTAAATTAAAGCCTCAAGAAATATATTTTGAACCTATTCAATTCTCAGTTGTCATTCTCATGCTCAGTGAAATGAAGATTACATTCAGAACTCTCTGGAACTAAATGTTATCGAAAGAATAAAAAAAAAACCAAACAGCTGTTAATGAAGGAAATCTTCAGAGTATTTATCATAATAATTGTTTGCAGGCAAGTTTATTCTTAAGTTACTATAAAATATTCTTCAGAAGGTCAGATATAATGATATGAAATTTATAAAACTGTCATTTCTATTTCATGATTTGTTTTGCATTTAAGCTTTCAGCTATTTGAGAATACACTGTATAGCTAGAAACATTTCTGTCTTTTGTATTCAGAAGAATAATGATACTACAGATAAAGATAACATAATACATATAATTTGTCACAGAAAATTATAAGGACATCAATCTCCTACTAAACAATGAATTGGGAATTAGACCACATAATTCTGAAATGAATATACAGTCATACAATATTCAGAAACATCAATCTTCATCATTGAAGTTGGATTATTTTAACATTATCCAGTACCAGCCATAAAATATCTGATAAAACCTGTAAAAGGAATTGAATATGTACCTTAAAAGGAAACTGTTACAAGGATGTAGGGAGCAGACTCAAGTGCAAGATACAGACACATAAGTAGCATTAACAGAAATGTGTGTATTAATAGTTGCCAGGAAAGCTGAGGAGCGAGGATAGAATGCTTATGCGGAGGAGGATGCGGGACAACAAACAGGAGGAGCTTGGACACAGAGCCTGGACTTGGACTCGGACTTGGACATGGAGCCTTGACTTGAACTTGGACTCGGATACGGAGAGAAAGAATACCCAACTCGGAGTAGCGGCGAATGGCCGGACCTACTCAGCGGGAAACAAGGCAACCAAACCAAACAACAACAGACAATCCATATCTTGACACAGAGTAGATCATGAAGCAGCAAACAGTTGGTAATCACTTAGCTGGACACGAAGAGACAGAATTCCCAACTCAGAGTAACAGCAAACAGCCAGACCTACTCAGCTGGAAACGAGACGACAAAAACCGAACAATGACAGTCCATTTGTATCTTGGCTCGGAGTAGCAGCAATTGGCCAGCAAATCTCAACTGGACATGAAAACGACAGAATTCGCATCTTGACTCGGACTAGCGGCAAAATGGCCAGCAACTCAGTTGGACACCAAAACGACTGAATCCACTAAGCAGCCACAGGCACCGAAGCAACTTAGAATCCACGATTCTCAACGGCTCTGGGACGAACATAGCCTTACTGGTTACGGTGACGAACCAGCAGTGAGTAGATGTAACCCGAAGTTTTCATGCTGCCGGTTCGAATGAGGAGCAGGTGCCCTAATCAAGGAGCCTAGATGAACACAGGGAAAAGGAAATTAACTGAAATGAGGTGTCAACGAACCAGACTGTGACAGAAACATTTGCAGAGTAATGGGCAAAATGAGGGAACTGGATCTAATCAGTCTGCATTTTCACAAAGTCATGTCAGCAAAAGCACAATGGCAATTTCCTTTGCAGCCTGGTTCTATTGAGTAAAATGATGTGGTTATAGAGGGACTAACAAATTAGAGAAGCTCTTAGTAACTGGAAAGTCCCAGCCACAAAATGACAAAAACCTCCTTGCTCATCATCAGTTTATCTCCTCTGCAGTTAAATTATTAAGAGCAGGGAAGGCATGGTCTCAAAGCACCCTCTCGATAAACTAACTGATCTAGGGAAGTGTGCAGCTGTTTACATTTGAATTAAGATTGAAATGATCTCAGTTTTGATATCTCCTGTGGTTCTTGGAGTAACTTGGGGCTCATGCCACACTAGTAACAACTGCAAAGAGAAACGGAGGGGGAAACCAGACCATGGGTCTGATCCTTCTGCACTGTCAGCTTATGTCTTAATGGTTCTAATGCTTTCACTTATACTCAGCCAAATGTATAGTCTGAAACAGGCTGGAGGTCAATTGCCAACACATCTGATCTCCTACTCCTTAACTGGATTTACCATCTAGCCTAATACAGGTGTCCCCCACTTTTCGAACATTTGCTTTACGAAACCTCACTGTTATGAAAGACCTACATTAGTACCCTGTTTTCGCTAACAGAAGGTGTTTTCATTGTTACGAAAAAAATCAGCGCGCGAAAAAATCAGCGTGCGATAAAAGGCAGTGCGCGCCCCGAGCAGCCTCTCTCCCCCGGATTCTGAACTGCATTCTCACCGGCATTGCTTTAACACATGCCTGTGAGCAGCCATTAGTAAGATAAGTTCTGAGGTATTGGAAAAGCCTGAAGGAGCTCGTAAGGGTGTTACACTTAGCGTAAAACTAGACATAATTAAGCGTTTTGATCGTGGTGAACGAAGTAAGGACAACGTGAGTTTGGCTTGTGGAAACTGACAAAGATGATGTTGAAGAGGTTTTGGCATCTGATAGATGACCTGATGCAATTGGAAGAGGAAAGGATAACAATCAAAACTGAATGAGTAATGATCAAGTACGACTTTAATTTTGAAGCGTACGTAGGTTTAGGGGGTATTTGCAAGATGGTTTGAGTCCTTACAAAGAACTGTATGATAGAAAAATGCGCGAGGCTCAGCAGTCAAGCAAGCCTTCCACATCAGCCACAGCAGACGATGAACCTCAACCTTCGACATCAAGGCGGGCAGTCATAGGAGAAGATGAGCTGCCTGCGCTAATGGAAATAGACGACGAGATGACACCCCAGTGTCCCACCACACCGCGATTCGCGGAAAATGCAGCACTAGCCAGGAGGCACACAGCACATCTTTAAGAAAAAAGCTGAAATAAACACGTTAATTAATTAGGTGACGCCCCACATGTAAATGTTGGCCCAGATCAGAGGCAATGCAATCGGCAATCGTCACTGATCTGGGCCGACAATTACGTGTCGGGCGGCACCTAGTTAATTAGTATGTTTATTTCGGCTTTTTTCTTAAAGATGTGCTGTGTGCCTCCCAGCTACCGCTGGACCCCTGCATGCTTTGCGGCAATGTATCGGTCGGCGGCCTGGAGGGTGGGGGCCACTGCACCACCCAAACTCCGACGACTCAGTCTAACACACTATCATCAGTGTGCTCAGCGCTGAACCAATTCCGGTAAGTGATACTACACTGTACATACATTATTTCTATTTTATATAGGCTGCGTATTTTTACGTGTTATTTGGTATGATTTGGCACCTTCATAGCTTAAAGGTTACTGGAGAGCGCTTGCGCCATGTTTTTGCCAACAGTGCTTGCATGAGATTTTCTGCCAACGGCACTTGTGTGAGATTTTCGCTACGGAGAACAGTGCAGTAATGATAGTGGAAAAGTATTTCTACTTTATATAGGCTGTGTATTTATCATATTATTCCTGCTTTTACCACATGCTACTGTTATTTTAGGTTTTATATATTATTTGGCATGATTTGGTAGGTTATTTTTGGGTCTGCGAACACTCACAAAATTTTTCCATATAAATAAATGGTAATTGCTTCTTCGCTTTACGACATTTCAGCTTATGAACCGTTTCATAGGAACGCTCTACCTTCGGATGGCGGGGGAAACCTGCAGAAAAGTAAATCTGTTTAGGGATTTAATGTTCTACTGCTGGGTCCAGGTATCCATCTTATCTGGCCCCTCAGCTTTAAACCCAGGAAGATGGTTTTAGAAACGGTTACATCAATGAGCCTGTTCAAAGAGTAAGTCCATGTGAATGCTTTACTTAACTATTTAATTATTTATTTATATCTTAACTTAAGTTATTCACTCTTTTGTATTTTATATGTTTTACTTTTGTTAATTAGTTCATATGAATATTGAAGATTTCTATAAATAGTAAACGTGTTTTCTGATTGATGATCTGTCAAAAGGCATTCAGGGGATGGGTGTGGGGGTTTCAGATCACTGTCTAGAGTCAGCTCCAAATCACAGGGTATAACTGGTCTGTTTTTTTCAAGCCTCAGGCGGAAATCCTGACTGCTGGCTAGGTCCAGGAGAATACTCATCTACAGATCTGCAAGAAATTCATGCTTCAGGACTAGAATATGATAAAAAAAACATTAATGTATAGAAGTAATTTACATATGAAGCTATGTCTGAAATAGCTTTCTTTTTATCCTCTTCTTGAAGAGACAAGACATTCATTTATAGTGTATTTTTTGCCGTCTTGTTATACTTGAGATGACTTAAAAGCTAATGTACTTTTGAACTGAAGAGTGAATAATAATGCAGGAAATGCATGAGTCAATTTGCACACAGTAACCTCCCCAAATCAGCAATGTAATAATAACCTAAAATTATATTTTAGTGATTTCCAGAAAGCTGGAGGTATTGCCCCTGATCTTCCTCAAGCAAAACAATGTTCCATTTGAATTCTTAACTTAAATTGTCACTCACAACTATTGCTATTTATTATATTATCCTCTGCATTACCATTTTACCTGTTACCTCAGCAGATATTGCATGCTATCCTGACAGCTGAAGAAGCAATCAAGAATTAAGTACAGGATAATATTCATGAAACAGAATTGCCAATTGTGATCAAATTGACCGTATGACCATACAACACAGGAGCAGTATTAGGCCATTTATCCCATCGAGTCTGCTCCATAATTCAATCATAGCTGATTTATTTTCCCTCTCATCCCCATTCTCCTGCCTCCTCTCAATAACTTATGATGCCCTTACCAATCAAGAACCTATCAACCTCCACTCTGAATAAATCCAAGGACTTGGCCTCCATAGCCACCTGTGACAATGAATTCCACAGATCCACCACCCTACTGCTACAGAAATTCCTCCTCATCTTGGTGATGAGACATCCTTCTATCCTGAGTCTGTGCCCCCTGGTCCTAGACTCTCCCACAACTGAATATATTCTCTCCATGTCATTCTATCTAGGTCTTTCAATACCTAGTAGATTTCAATAGATTACCCTCTTCCATCTAAACTCCAGTGAGTACATCAAATGCTCCTCATATTTTAACCTTTTCATTCTTGAGATAACCCTCTTCTGGACCTCCCCCAGTGCCAGTGCATCCTTTCTTAGATAATGTGGCCAAAATTGCTCACAATATTCCAAATATGGTGTGATCCATGCCTTATGAAGTCTCAGTATTATATCCTTGCTTTTATAGTCTAGTCCAGCGGTCCCCAACCACCGGGCCGCGGACCGGTACCGGGCTGCAGAGCATGCTCTACCGGGCCGCGAGGAAACGATATGATTTGGCGATATGAGTCAGCTGCACCTTTCCTCATTCCCTGTCACGCCCACTGTTGAGCCATTACGCATGCGAGGTCATTACCCACGCGTCATCCATGTCAGCGCGGGAAGAAGATCAACTCCTCGAGCTTGCAAATGACGGTGGGCTGAAAAGTATATTTGACATAACATCTCTGCCAGCATTCCGGATCAAAGTCAAGGCTAAATATTCTGAGATAGCCATGAAAGCACTGAAAACGTTGCTTCCATTTCCAACATATTTCTGCAATGAATGCAACGAAAACTAAATTGCAGAATAGACTGGACATAAGGAACCCCGTTCGAGTATCTCTGTCTCTCGTCACCCTTCGATAGGACCGTGTTGCTGCAGGAAAACAATCCCAGGGTCCCACTGATTCAGAGATATTGGTGTGTTGCAATGATTTTATATGTTCATATGGGGAAAATATGTGCTGCGTGTTTAATATCCAAACGATACTTAAAATGTTATGATGCTATTGACTTATATAATTATATAACAATTACAGCATGGAAACAGGCCATCTCTGCCCTTCTAGTCCGTGCTGAACGCTACTCTCACCTAGTCCCACCTACCTGCACTCAGCCCATAACCCTCCATTCCTTTCCTGTCCATATACCTATCCAATTTTTTCTTTAAATGATAATATCGAACCTGCCTCTACCACTTCTACTGGCAGTTCGTTCAACATTTACTTCAAGCTCCCCTGTCCTCCCCTGATAATTGACTTATCACTATATTCATGCGAAGAAAATATGCGCTGTGTGTTTAATATTAAACTCGTTAGATAAACCCTTTTAGAAACGAAATTAAGTGTATTAGCTAATTATCACCTATATTCCGGTCGTGATTAACACCCCCCCCCGAACAGAATCGCCAAAAACGATTTGTAGAAAAAAATCGTACATGCATGCGCAGTGGTGCCCGCGCAAGGCTTCGTGGTCATTGTAGTCTTTTTGGGGAAAACCCAGTGTATTTGACTGCTATTCTTGTCCGTTGACAACCCTACCCCCCCCCGGTCTGCAAGAATATTGTCAATATGAAACCAGTCTGCAGTGCGAAAAAGGTTGGGGACCCCTGGTCTAGTCTGCTGGAAAAGAATGCTAACATTATATTTGCAGTTCCTACTACCTGCAAGTTAACCTTTAGGGAATCCTGCAACAGGGCACCCAAGACCCTTTGCACCCCTGATTTCTGAATTTGTTCCCCATTTAGAAAATAGTCTACCCGTTTATTCTTCTACCAATACACATTACTACTTCTTTTCCTTTTCTCTTTATCTGCAGACTCGATGATTCATCAAAACTGCTTACCCCTCCACCTATTTTTATATCACCCACAAGCCTGGCCAAAACAGCACATCAATTCCGTCATCCAGATATTTAACAGATTATAGGAAAAGTAGTCTGAATTGTGCAGGTGGGATCTTGGTTTAGTATCTCACCCAAGAGATTTGTATTCAACAGTGCATCAGTGTAAATGCTAATGTGGAATTAATTTTATGCAACTTGTTCAGTATAACTTTTAAATATACAGTATATACTAAACAGCCCCACTGCATTGGAAAATTTGTTTGCCATTATTCAGCTTGGTGCACCATATCATTTTGACAGATTTTAAAAACTCACTTGAATTTCATTAAAATAAACTTAATATCTTATAATAAAAAAGCTTCCAAAGTAAGTTTGATGCCACATTGCAGGGCCTTGTTTAAATTGTATTACTGGATTCTGTTCACTTATGCTTAGTAAGACAGTATTGGTTTATCATTAAAAACTGGCATTTTAATATTTTGTTTAGCAATTGATGTTTCAACTTCCTGTTGCGTAGCTAGGAAGAGAAAATAGTAATGCAAAAAAATATTACAGCAAAATCTTACAGGTACTGTCTTATACAATTCTGGTGCTCTTCAAAGTAAGCAAGTACATGTTGCTAGATTTCTCCATTCTAAATAAAATTTAATAGCATCTACACAGTTCACATCCTCCAAGATGATCACAACCTTGTCGTGGTTTGGAGACTTCTGTGCCTCAATTACCTGGAGAGCTCTGCTGGCTGGAGTCGGGGCTTTATGTTTTGGCTCTTGGCATGGTCACTTATGCCAAACAGGTCAAAGGGTGGAGGCCAGACTAAGAGTGGTCCACCGGTCCTCCAGGTTCAGGGGTTCATCTCAGGGCTAAGGATCCTGACCGGTCAAACAAAATTGTTATGGAAACAGCAATGAAGAATCCTTCTACATCTGTGTGCAACGGTATTCCTGATTCTCCACCGGTGACTTGCTTGACCGAGAGTGAACCAAGAGGAAGTTACTGACAAGTCGAAGGAAACCGTGAACACTGCCAGAGATGGAGAACCTTCATTGCTGCCCTAAAGCCAGCAGTGTAACAGGCAACAGAAGAACACTGTTCACATGTCATCTGAACTTTTCGATGAACATACGTTGCTCATAATCATCATTAACTGCAGTACAACCATTTGTACATGTTATTTTGTGATATTGTGTATTATTTTGGGTAGTTCTTATTGATTTTGAAGTTGTGTTTATAGTCAGTAGAGAATTAGTGTCTTTAATTAACAATACAGAATTGTTCATTGCAATCAATTACTGACCTTCAATCAAGAAAACATTTTTGGTTGACTTGGAGTAATTTAATAGGCAGCATATGTTGTCCAGAGAATAATAACAATACATTATTAAATATAAAACAATCAGAATGGCAAATATTGTGTTTCAACCTTACTCCATGCACATGCCCATTCCAGGAAAGTGATGAAGCTGGTCTAATGAATTGAGCCCATACAGTAATTACAGGTATCGTAATAGAGGACATGGAAAATCAGTCTCCACAAATCTTGACGTCATGATCTACATAGCTTATATTCATTGCTCCAGCTTCAAAAGTCAGAAGTTACCCTCAAAATTAAGGTTATATTCAGTATAATATTTTGAGGGATATTTCACTCCAATGTGATTATTGTTGTGACAGTGGAGAGTGGCAGCCTGTACCACATTGTGTTGCATCTAGACAAAGTGTTGAAATGAAATGAAGGAATAACATAATCTCTGACAATCACATAGTCCATCCCACAACAAATTACTTGTCACTTCTATAATCTTTATTACAAGAGCTTCTGATTTCTCAGTCCACACAGGTTAATACATCAAAACATCGTTGGTTGCATTTTCAGCTGGTCTTTTTTGTTCTCTTTCTACGTCAAAATTTGCATGTTGATATGCATAGGTAATTCCAACTGAGGTAACACAAAGTACCAATGAGAGCAAGATAAGCCAAAACGAGTAGTCATAACTATCCGACTTGGGCTTGAATATAATCAGACTCCCTTCAATGGAATTTGATACCAATGTTGTTGATAAATTGTTCGCTGCTGTATTTGCTGCAAACAGAACCATTGCCAACAATGTTGAAACACCTAAAAAAAAACATTCTCTTAGTATGTTATATCATATCAGAATGTTAACATGGCTATTAATATATAAAGCAAAATCTTATGTTTTATTAGACACTATGATATTTTGAAAGTAAGTGCACTTTACATTCTTAGATTTCTCTTCCTTGTCTATGTACTTGCAAGCTAGAGTTTCCAACCAACTACAGATATTATCTCATATTTACCTGTCATGGATGAAGGGTGACCCAGATGAAGTATGCCCACAAAAATTAAATTTTCTCTATACCATGGATTTTCTTCTCTAACATGAATTTGGCTCAAGCACCTTCTTCAATGTATAGGTAAACAAATAGTAAAATTATCCAGAAAGCCCAGCATCCAAATTGAAATGAGCACTCTGGAAACACCAAATTTACTTAACATTTTAAGAATTTTAGAAACATTTGAAATATAAACTCATGAGATTAAGTTAGAGGTCCATGACATAAAACAAAGAGAAAGCAAAAGAAAATGTTGGAAGCACTCAAAAGGTCAGGCAGCATTTATGGAAAAAAAAACCTGAAGTGTTAACTCTGTTGTGGCCTGAAACATTTAAGTTTGTTTCCATTTTCTCAGATGCCATCTAACCTGTTGAGTGTTTCCAGCATTTTGGGTTTTTATTTCGGATTTCCAACATTGGCAGTTTTCTTTCTTTCCTTTTTTTAAATTTTATTGAGATACTGTGCAGAGTCAGCCCTTTTAGCTGTGCCGCCCAGCACCCCTTGATTTAACCCTAGCCTACTCACAGGACAGTTTACAATGACCAATTAACCTACCAGCCGGTAGATCTTTGGACTGAGCAAGGAAACCGGAGCACCTGGAGGAAATCCTGTGGTCACAGGGAGGATGTACAGGCTCCTCTTTAAAGTTAAAATTAATTTTGTTATATTTGGAATAATATTATTCCAAAAAGGTGTTTGAAATGATTTTTTCAAGGGCAGAAAGATTGTTTAGCGGCACTTAATTTGTTTCTTAAAAAATCCATTTTAATAGCAGTTAAATGTCATTGAAGGCCAATGATTGGGAAACCTTGCATAATGCTCGGATGAAAGAGCTTAACTGAAAGAAAAGGGTTTAATTTACAACAGATAGAGATACATTTCTAATTGTAGCACTTTAATTAGGGCATAGCAAGGTCTCACCATCTTTTCAGTGGATGAGGGGAACATTCAAAAACAAAAAGCTCCAATTGTTCATTGTGCTACAAATAAGTTACTTGATCATTCTTTACTTCCATTAAAAGTGATGCAAGTTACATCATCATCATCATCATCATCATTATGTGCTGTGTCATATTATGTGGATGATCATGGTCTTTGATCATAATTTTGCGTGGAAAATTTTCCTAATAAAAGGTGATTTTAACAAAATTGAAAAGAAGGATGGTTTCTAACTGTTATTTGATAAGTTTACACATGGAATGAACCACAAATTAATTAAAATGGACAGATGTGCAGATGGCGATGAAGGGTGGTTGCAAGAAAGTGACCCAACCTCTGCACATTTACTTAAGGTGTTAAGTATGAAATGTGTAGTGATGAAAAAAATATCTAAATTGCCAACCCCTGAGCACGTGAGTGCTTACCTGAGGCGTGCACCCAAAAATCTTGCACCAATGCTTAAGGGTGGAGAGCGAATCAGTCCCTCCTCAGAGCTATTTTAGCAGGAATATCTATAGGCAACTTATTTCTGAACAAAATGGGTTGTGGTGAATCAAAACAATCCTGTAGCTGAGTGATACTGAGGTACATCCAAGGATGCGCTGGGACACATCATCTGTGATGTAACCTGGGTCATTGGGTGTTTTTGGTCTTTTCAACATCAGACACTCTCACCCAGGCAAGCCATCCAGGGTTAATCAGGCTCTGGCTTGTGTCCCAGTAACGTTGGTCCATGGGTCACACCTCCTGGTGCATAGCCATCTGGAGGTTCGCTTAGCACCCTCTGCGATGGTCCTGAAGGCGCTTTGTAGTCCCCATAATGGACAGGAGAGAGTAGGTTCTGCTCAGTGAGCAGTCAACAAAACCTCTACACCCCTCCTCTATAAGCTCACTTCATGCCCTCCACCCCTGTCTCTGGCACTGTTCTACCAGATCCTGGTATTTGGCTTTCTTACACTCAAACACATTTTCAATCTGGTCCTCCCAAGGAACTATCGGTTCTACCAAGACCACCTTCTTCAATGTTGGTCACTAATGCTTCCAGATGAGCTTTCTTAGATAATTTCTGAACAATGAATGCTTTATTACCAAAATTATATCCCTTTGAATGCTTGAATAGCACAAATAAAACCTATTGCAAATCATATGTAACTGTTCTCATAATTATGCTATTTTATTACAATTTCAAGAATAAACACGATGAAAGTATGTTACACTGACCTGGTAAATTGTTAAAAATTGAAATAAAATGGCAGAAGAATTTACTTTTCGTAATTAAAGAAAAATAATGTCATTTACTACATTTCTACCATTCATTCAAATACTGACTCATTCATTCATTTTTACTTACCACTAATGGAGCTGCATACGTAAATACTAATAGGTCCACAGATGTTTTCATATGGATTACTGACACTGTTGTAAAAGGACACTATGGCACTTAGCAGTGAAAACAACAGTCCAAAAACAAGGAATAGTATAACTAGGATGTGGATAACCCTTGCAGTTCCTGCATTTTGAAGGCAATCCAAAACTAAAAGGAGAAAAGCACACAACAAGAGTTAGGATTTGATCATAAAACTACAGATACTTTAAATCAGAAATTAAACTGAAAATATTGAAAAGTTGGAGAACAAGAATGGTTTAAGTTAACTGAGAGGGAAGACAAGGAGAGAACAAAGGAAATGTGTGGTTAACATGTAGACCAAAGTTGTCAAGATAACAATTAATAGTAGTTGGAGACAGAAGAGAAGAGAAAGACAACACATTGAAGCTCGAAGGCACAGCCACATTTGTGAAGAGAAAATAATGTGTCATTGCTTAAAATTATTATGAAGTCTTGAGGGTTACAATGTGCCATATACACACACAAAAGATGAGATGCTTGAGCTTACTCTAAGCATCAGAGAAGCAATGTAGAAAGTCAACAGAAGAGTCAGGATTTATTTCCTGATATGCAAAATCCATGAAACTAATCACATATGTTCTATAATTTTCAATAATTCATCTGAACAACTTCATTAAAAAGTGTTGAAAGAGGACAATGCATAATTTATAGCTTCTAATAACCTGTATTGGAATATTGACGTACTGTGCCCCGTGGCTTTTAGGTAACTATCATTTTGTGAGCTTGGTTTACTTAGTTTGCTCTTAATGATAATAAAATAAAATGAATTAGATCAGTTAATTCTGTCTGGGATTTGGAAACACATTTTGTGATATATGTATTTTACTGCTCTGCTCCATGACTAAAATCCAAACCAGATTAAGGCAAGTTTAATTCACCCTTTAGGAATAGAAATCAAAAAGAGTTTCTGCTGAAATGACATTGCTTGTTTCAACATTTCTACTCTGGTAACCTGTACTAATCTACTCCTATTGAACTTGCAATATACTGCTCACTCAGGACCAAGTTCAATTTTGACACAGACAATGATGACTTAGTGGCTATTTTTATTAAATTGCATAGCAAACACTACCTTGAAAAGGCCAGAAAACGCTCCTTCTTTAAGCAAGTGGTCCATGGGTCCCCAGTTGGGAACCCCTTCTCTAGATCATCTCTTCACGGAGGAACATCAGGCTATTGTTTCCTATGAGTCACTGACTTCCATTCTACTAGAGAACTTCCTTCCTTGGCCTCTAGCCTCATGGCCTCACAATCTTCTTGTCCCTCCTCCCAATATTCACCAGCAGGATTGATCTAGTAGACCTATGCGTTTAGCCTGTTTTTCTCTTACAGATGTCATTTGTTCTTGCCATGTTTATTCCTTCTCCACTCATCCTCTCACCCCTTTTCC